>NW_026999351.1:318280-636560 GCF_037126465.1 Ornithodoros turicata | reverse complement strand
AAACGCCACGAATCCGCGAGAGGAACGCCCGATATGCCGAAGAGATGGAACTATTTCGCCGCTATTTTTTTGTGTGCCCCCGTTCAATATGAAGACGTCGCAACGTACCTGAAGCGCGTGGTAGACGTTGGGATTTTGCCATGCACATAATGTTATAGTCCGCGAATGAAGAGCTGTTTGTAACTGATGTACCAGTAAAATATAGTATGCCGCGTTGTTCAAGAAACCGTGATCTTTTGCTGTTAAGTCACTGCTATACCTTTTGTAATGGTACCGTTGCGCAACTATATAGCGAGAGCAGCACACAGATAAGATCATTAAAGACACGTTCATGCTTAATTCATTTAGTTATGCATTTTATTTTCAATGTCTGCCACATGTTTCAGCCACACGTTGTGGACGTGAGGCTGACAGGTTAAGTTAGCGCTTGAGCAGAGCTCCCGTCGTGACGGGTAATCTTATGCTTGTAGAAGCTGCATTGTATGGGCGTGTTTCTTTTCTTTTTTGAGACTGTCTGCGGTTACGTTGTACTGGTCGACGTTTCAAGTTCGTTCGGGAAAGAATGGGGTGGAAATGAACGCCGCAATTTGATAAGTTTTGGCATCGAATTTGGATGCAGATGTCCGCGCGTCCCATGCCAGCGAGACCGGGAGAAAAGAAAGGATAGGCGGAACTAATACTATTGGTCAGCTACAGTGACGCATTATTGTTGGATATTCATGCACTATGCAATGTGGTTGAACGTACATCGCCACTGACCAGCAACCGGGGGAGGGGAAGGGCTGTTTATTGAAAAAGAATCGGAAAAGGTTAGTCAGGCATGGGCCGGCTTGGTATTCCTTCCATAAAAAGAAAACGAAAAAGAAAGAAATAAAAGAACAGCAATCGCCTGCGGGTTGTAGTCGTCTTGAACACAGGCGGGTCACCGGTTCACTCCTGCTATTCCTAATCCGGGCTTCTACTCCCGTTGACCGTCTTACCTCCCATCGCCCCCATGACGACCCAGATTTTTTGGCCGTTACGTCCAGCGCGTCGTTACATCCATACCGTGCTATTACATCCAACGAGCCGTTACATCCATTGTGCCATTACGTCCACCGATAGATGTCACGACACGATGGATGTAACAGCTCGTTGGATGTAATGGCCCCTGTACCTTCCACGCTGTTAGAGTGCAGTGCACAGTTCACCTTGAAGTGAGCAACCATTTCTGGGCGATGGCGTCTGTGTGATATACCTGTTGCCTCTTAGACTTAAGCTTTGGAGGAGCATGTCAACAGCACCTGGGATTCTATGACTTTGTGACATTGACTATGTACTCTACGCAATGAGGTACCAATGAGGTACCAAGCGGAGGCAGAGTGTCCTTGTGTTTAGTTATTTTAAACCCATGGTCACCATACTTGCAGTCCGTTAACATGACAGTTGGCGTAGTGCAGCTGGGTTAGCGCCATATAAACTACCTTTTTCAGATACTTTTCAAAATGAAGAGGCACTTCATTTCTACATTTTTAATGTACATCTTCTACTTCGTCGATGTTGTCATGAGAAGCTGCTTTTACTTATACCCTGCACGTGACGTGGAATAGCGCACATCATACGACGTACCACTTCCTCTGTGAGCCTTGAGTGAGCCCTGGCAGAAGACACAAAGGCACTTCCTATTTGAAAGGATATATCTACGACTCAGAATGAGTAAGCGAACTTGAAACTATGGTCTGGAAAAACTAATATCTAAGTTTTAGATTCGGAGGCCTAGTCGGTTCGAAATATCTTCCACACATTCCAGAGCTACAGTCTCATATGTCAGTGTCTGTGAGTGACGCGAGATAGCGTATTGCAATCATGTTCGTAAAAGAAGCGGTGTAGGCTAATTCGCTAGTCAGGTGCTTGTTAAGACTAAGGCGGTTTGTACTCGGCATGTGCGTTGCTGGCTTTTACAAATCGAAGGACGGAATACAGAACGCAAAATATAATAAGTGTAAGAAAGCGTCTTTGAAAACGTTTTTCTATCGATCTGTAGCGTAACCTGTGGAGCGGTACATTCCATGTACGGCAGACGACCCAACCTGTGCTTCCTTTAAGGCCGGCCCGCATGGTTCGTGTTTCTTTGAATATCTCGCTACGTAAAACTCTGCATTGCGACGCACCGTTAAAAAAAATACTCCTGTGAAAAGGAATGGGGCGCGAATCCAAATCACGCTGTTTGACTTGACGTGTGGTGATTGGTTGGGAAGCCCGTGAACTGACTGTTGCGTGAACTATCAAACCTTCCCTGATGCAGTGAATCACGGGCAGCTACGCCATACAAAATTTCGCGCTTGGTGTTAAAACCCTTGATTTTACGCAAGAAAGACGTACCGTGCGGGTCGGACTTTGGCAAAGCTGTCTCTCGCCTGCTGCTAGAGAGATCGCCTGCTACGCCTAACGTAGATGCAGGACGCGGTCCTGGCAAAGGTACAGCAGTTGATGCTCGTGCAAAGTGGTCCGCTAACGAGTTCACTGGGACAAATTAAAGTAACCATCTGAGCGGGTATGTAACACGTTTTATTGCTTGAAAGGAGAAGCGTTATTTTGCGGAAACCAAACAAAATCCAATTGCAAAAACCGATTTCGCGTCTGAATTGTATTGGACCGCTGAAATCAAAAACATTTATTAGTAGCAATAGGCGAGCAAAAAAGAGCAAATTAACAGCAATTCAGTGGCAAGATTAAACGATAGAAAATTAATTAAATAAGAATGGGCGCACGCACACCGCGCTCCCATTGCTGAAATGACAAAATGCTAGTTTACGCGATATGCTCATTTTGGAGAATTGTGCTCACTTAAACTGCGTATCCATTGGCGAGGCGAGTTGAGGCGAGTTAAGATAACCACCAGCGACAAGGCTGAATGTGCTGTCTCAAGTTTTCCGAAGTCTTTCAGGACGAATGTGAGCACAGTCCCCCTGAAGCCGACACAGGATACATACTAATCCCCATCCTTCCTGCTGTCCCCTGTCCATCTGCCCACATCTGTACGACGCTCATAGCCACCGTTGCTTCGCGGCGCAAACCGGGAAGAAATACAAAATTAAATAAGTTAGGATTACCGTTTTGAGTTTTTCACGGATCGCAGATTCTGTTCACGTAGAGCATGCGGCCATTGCTGAGATTATGTAAGACTACTTTTTCCGTTTTGCACATTTTGGAGACTGTTCAATTACACTCCGCATCCATTGCCGGGGCGAGATAAGGCTACTGTTTTTGCGTTTTTCACCTTGATCGCTCGTTCATTGCTGTGGTTGCATAAGCACATTAAGCTTGTTATGAATTAAGCTTATTCAATACGCACATTTTTGCACATTATGGAGATTGCGTTTACGGACGTTGGGCATTCTTTATTGATGTCAGATCAGGCTGTTTGCGTTTACCGCACCTTGGATATCAGAGTTCTAGCGCATCGCTCGCTGTCCTTTACGTACGCAAAGAAGATAGCGTTCGATTCACTCTGTCTCACTACTTTGTTGAGATAGACTGCGTATGCATAGTTCAAGTTTGATAAGGCTACTTACTGCGTCTTGCATGTTTTTGAGAGCGTGTTCCGTGTTCACGTACAGGTTGTGCTTCAATTGCCGTGGCCGGATCAGGCTGCTTTTTCTGTTGTGTATCCACTGTAGATTATGTTCGCCCAGATATGGATCACTCTCCGAGCTTGGACGAAAGTAATTTTTATAACATTTTGAAACCCCGCGCTTTCGTTTGCCGGTCGCTTATTTACTGCAAAGAGGGCGATGTATTCCTTGCAGAATTATCCTTCGGTTCCTGCGTCGAAGCTCGTCTGCTTCCTTCTAAAATATGGTGAACTTCGTTGAAGAACATAGCGCTACACTTCATAAGAGGTTAAATTCGCAGGCTCAATAATTCGCGAATTTCTGAGGAGCCTGGACCATGCAATCATTCACAGAACATTAAATTCACGATGCCGAGGTGCGTCGGCCCTGCATTTGGCGTCTTAGAGGCCCTACACCTTGAACTTCTAGGAAGAAGTTATCAAGGGGTTCCACAACTGAGTAGATAACCCGTTGCATTTGTCTTCATTTTGAGCCATTCCGATTGAGACCGCTGGGATTAGGGGTGCTTACTCGGCTGGTATCTGGGTCATCGCCGAATTGCCCCGTCTCCAGTCATTCTTGTAACCGCCTCGACTAGGTACGATTAAGACTCGATAAGTGATGCGGCAACTTTTACCCAACAAACAACAGACGTCCTGACGACGTCTGTAGGATATCCCATCTTGGACAATGGGATATCCGTGGGAGCAGCCTTAATATCCCATAGATATCTATGCGACATACAGGAGACCAGGATATGGGCACTGTTTGGACGTCGCAGGTATATCCCTGCGATGTCACCTCGGGATATTGGGACAAATGTGGGACGTTTTTGAACTGTTGTTCTGAATGTTAAAATTCAATATAATGTGCACTTATTTTACTTGATGCATCAGAAGTGACGACGCCACGGTTTTATAAAGGGAAAGTAGCCTACATACTTACAAAACATATGCATATGCTAATTAATGAATGTAAACATGTTAAAGGTGCTCTCACCCCAAAAATAAGAGCAGTCGTCCAATGTGCAACACAATTACAACGGAGAAGACCTGAACACATAGTGAGGCAAGGCAATGAAAAAAAAAAAAAAACGCGAACGTAAGTTACCCAAGCGCGTTGATCAAATTTCTTCCATGTTTCGTTCGCGCATTTTTCTGTCATTGGTTCGTATATTTCGCGGAACTTTAAATACGCGAGGAAAAGAGCGCTCGCGAATTTTGCGAAAATACCTGCGCTTTTCTCATTTGCTCTCAAAAGCTCACTTTGCGACGACAGAATTTTGAAAGGAGGTTCCGCCAAATATGGTACCACATTGCATGCTAGGCTTTCCGATTGATGTCAAGAGAAAGGCATGTAGCAGAACGTGCAAGCACAAACCAGTGTAGGCTACTCAGACACAGACGCCCCTTTGGAACACCGTGTGTCACTGACTTATATGGGAGAAATGTAATTACACCCATAACCTCGTGCATGATTGCGGCCTTCTCTCTGCGCGTTTTGGTTGCTTTTCAGAATTAAGGAACGGAAGTTTGAAGCCTCCGTGTGGCCACACTGAATGGCTTGCGGCCTTTTGTAATGTACCTTGCACTCCAAGTGTCATGCTGCTCCGAGGAAGATGCCGCCTATCATTACGAGATAGGTTTTAACTATGAAGGAGTTATCAGACGTTTCTGGTTGTGAAATAATGCGCGAGAAAGTGGGACAGGTATTTTTAAAGGGAAGCAGGTTATTCCTATTAGGATGTGATAGTTTGTTTCAATATTTTCGGTTGGCGTAGTGTATGTGCAACTGGCGAAAGAGCGAGTTTCAAAATGCCGCGTAGGTAACGCATTTGCATTGCCCCCCGCCAAACGCCCGTCAATCAGATCACAAAATAACGTTGGTATTTGTCGTTCGTGGTCACTTTCCACAAAAAGTGGTATCCCAAGTTCTCACGTTATTCAGTTCTATAGCATGGCTGTGTCCCGCGCAAAAAACGGCGCATGGAAACTTTATCTGGTCACAAAATCTGTAAAACAACAACAGCAACAACAATTTTATTACAACATGATAATTCGGGAGTTTCATTGCCGGGGGCGATACTGTACTACTTTGCTGGTGGTGATACGGGGAATGAAATAATGGGCCCCTTCACAATAGGGACCCAAGTCCTATGGTATCCAGAACCGTGAAGAGAGCTATGAGGGCAGCGCTTTGGCGGGCTGGATGTGGCCAGGGACCAATCAATTTTGTGAGAGAGGGGGTCGAAAGTCTAGCTCGTTAGGGGTTTCGGGTAGTACGGTTCGAGAAGGTTTCTAGTGTGCGCAATGATGAAGAATGTGCCTTAGATCTTCTACAGTACTGCGGTGACTGCATGCAGTGGGGAGAGTAAACTTGCCTCAAACGGCAACGCCACTGTGCTGTGAAAGCCACATCGAGGCGCATTCGATCAACTAATGCCGCATGTTGACGAGAGATATGTCGAGGCATGCGGAAAGTGAGCGCTGGATGAACTCTGCTCAGCATGGCTGGGGGACAATATCAGCGGTCCATTTGCGGGCAGCAAAAGGAGTCACGAGGCGTCGAAGTACGGACCGACGATCTCCTCTCAGCAGCGCAATACGCGTCAGGTCTCCGAGACGAGAGAGCTGCTTCTGTGGTGCTGCCGGTCTCTTCATTCCTTTTGACACCGCAATGGGCTGGAACCCATTGAGCAACCAGCCTGTGCCCTGCTTCATGACAAGTTTGTAAGCCATTCACACGTTCATAATCAACCGCGCGGATGAGCCTCGGATGCCAGAATTTTCATTTGCTGGCAGTGCGCATGTTGAGTCAGTGAATACGACCCAATCCCGTGGGGTAAAGTGAACGATATGCTGCAGAAAGTTCATGGCATGGAGTTCCGCGGCTGTTGATGAGGTTTGATGCGAAGGTTGATGTCGTTCCACTGCACCTTCGGATGGGATGACATATGCCGACGTGGACTTGCAGTTTTGAGATGCGGCATCGGTGCATGCTGCGGCAGACGTAGAAAACTTCGCGTCTACCTGATCATAAAAGTGATCTCGAAGGACTTGTGGGGGAACCTGATCTCGTCGTTCCTAGAGGTCCGGAAGACGTGCACATGTGGGTGGCACAAGCAGAGACCAGGGGACATTCGGGGTGAGACGTCCTTAGCTATGAAGTCAGTGAGAGCCCTGCGTGTCCTCTGCGCTACGCGATGGAAATCACTTTCAGGACAGTACCGAAACTTTCTGAGGAGTGGGTGACGGGGAATGTGCGCGCGTAAACGTAAGAAGTGTCGAGACGTTTTACGCTCACGAAGGACCTCCACCGGGAGTTGACCAGCTTCACCTAGGACTTGCCGTGTTACAGCAATTCTTGGCATTCCAAGGCAGCAACGAAGGCCTGGGGCAAACAGTGCCCAAAGAGTATTTAACGGCGTTGTACAAGTCATGTGTCTGATTGGAAGGCTGTAAAGCAAAGTCGCCCTCACCAAAGCCGTCTGAACAGCTAGAAGGTAGCGTTGATCACTGCCCCCATCCTAAGCCAGAAAGAGGTTGAATTGCAGGAAGCCATCGCTGCACTTTGGTTTCAAGGTGCTCCATGTGGCGAGGCCAACGCAGGTTCGCGTCCTGGACCACACCAAGGAAGCGATGGGAACGTACAGGCTCGAGGTTCTTTGCACCGACCCACTCTAGGAAATTTTCCATATCCTTGAGACTGAAAAGGAGCTCGACGCACTTGTCGAGCGAAAGGTACATTCCAAGTCGCGAGAGGTACGAATGGAATTTAAAGCTAGCTGCAAACCGCGTTGAATGGCTGGTCGTGACTTGCCTACAGTCCAAAAGGCAACGTCATCGGTATAGATAGAGAATACTACTTTGCGAGGAATTATCGATCGGCCTTCCTGCTTCCTTGGGGTACGCCTTGATCAACAGAGCACTTGGCCGTGGGATGTGCGGACAGCGACAGTTCGGTTCGTAGGAAAATCGTGGAGTCAGCTGAAGAGTCGACTACATAGTAAAAAAAAAACGAAAAGGCGTGGAGCACACAAATGTGCGAGACGGTATCATATGCGCACTTGATGTCCAGGAAATCCAATACAAGAATCCGCCGATAAGCACGAGCATGCTGGACTGTAGAGACTACGTCGAGAGCTGGATCAGTGGAGCTTCAGTGGCGAGGAAATGAGGGAACACACAATTTATGAGGGAACACACCTTGTTTCTTCGAGCCACCAGTCGCGTTGAGGCAAAACCATTCTCACCATCAGCTTTCCCATGGAGCTTGTCAGGCTTACATGGCGAAAGGAGGATAGAGCGTTTGAGGGATTGCCTAGTTTCAGGATAGGCACGACTAATGTCTCCTTCCAGGTAGAAGGTACGGAACCCTGTCGCCAAGACGTATTATAAACATGAAGCAGACCTTGGAGTGATCGCTCGTCAAGGTTTGGCAGTGCGGCATAGGTGATTTTCACAAGTTTCAACGCAGTCTTCAGCTCGATTATAGTAAGTCGCGGTCCATAACCTCCGGTGGCCGAGGCCTGTCTTGGTGAATTTATGTCATCATGCTCTGAACAAAACCGTCGTGTACCGCTGTCGTCGAGGCGGCCGCCGGTGTCGTCAGGACGACGGAGAAATCTGTCGGTAGCATGTTTTCGTCTACACCCTTAATGATAGCCAATGCCGCGAGAGGATTGTTTTGTGGGGGCGCATCCTTCAGAGCTCTAATTGTCCTCCAGATCTGTCCCAAGCAGTACACCATCATTGGTCTAATATCGGTCCAACATTGGCAGCCAGTACAAGTTACATTGCTCCAATATAGGCCGTACAACTCGGACAGATATTGTGCCAATGAAACTGACAATATTGGTCCAGTGTTGCAAGTTGAGCCAGTGACAAATATGAATGATCTGTACGTATAGTAACTGCCACACCAGTCTTGTTTTAACTGGCTTCAATATGTAGCACGGCAACAGGAACGCATCATATTACGGGTCATTATTTTTTCTTTCGTACAATTTGTTATATTTTTTGTGTAGATACTGCAACTTTGCCATCGGCTGCTGGCGATGGTGAAATAGTAATATCCCGCTTGGTCTGGGATCCGGGTAGTCACATAGAACAACCCATCATAGAAAACATATGCGAGCATCCCTCAGCAACCTTCATTGGGAACATCGCGGTAACAGCCAGAATCATTGGCAAAATTAGCAAATTTCGCGCACAACCCGCACCTTGTCTAAAGTGGAGCGTAACTCTCCTGCAACGGTGCGAGGCATACGTCTTAGCAACTTACAATCAATCTGTAATTGATTCGAGGCGCTTAACGTACAACATCAGTATTGCAGGAAGCAAGCGCAAGCAAGTATCTAACCACATTCCATACGGGATTACCAGACTGAGTTTCAAGACGAGCAACCAATGTGAGAAGAGCCCATGTTTGTGATGAGAACAAATAGAATGAAAACGTGACATGTATCCTTAATACAAAAATGCGACCCAAGACCTTTGTAAAGGAGGACGGTTTAGAAAAACGGCTGCGTCCGTTCGTACTTTTTTTTCTTACTATGTCTACCTGTAATTGTATTATCGAACGGGGATCACTTCAACCGATCCCACCTTAAGAATCAGGTTTACGACCATGCCCAGTTTCAACGGGTACCAGTTCAGACTGGGAGCGGTTGCAATTTGCACCAGTTGAACTGTTATAGAACAAGGACCACTCCAAGTGGTACCACTTCAACCTATTCCAGTTCAACAATCAGATTCAGATCTGGTCTGGGACAGATGTTGGCCACGCGTGGGTATACCTCATGTTCGAAGTTCCTCTCGTTGTTGTCGTCAACGTCTACTGTAAGATTATGGTGGAATGATCACGGATGAAGACGGATTAACAATCTGAGAAGTCGGGAGCGCGGAAACATACGGCGGACGTTGGGCGTTACATTTCTAGCGCGAAAATGTGAATAAAGTATTACGGTCGATTAACATTGTAGTTATACACGGGTCTCCTAATGTGTGCAGCCACTATTCCAGGCATAGAAACAGTGAATAGCTGTATTTGCATTTGTGTTGACTGATAAACGGTAGATCCCATGGGAGAAGACATACCATTTGTGCATCGTTTTCTTCGGGAGTGTTGATGTGCTCTGTTCTAGAAGGACATCGTTTATGGTATCTCCACTCTTGAAGCACGTATGCGACACTGAAGAAAATGAACCAAAATTGCCGAACTTGTTCACAACAATTTCTCTTTTTTCGTGAATCTTTGTGCCAGACAACGGTCTCCAAACTCATTTATGTCTTCTCTTTTGCAGCTGACGCGAGTTCCATGAGTTCTTTGAGTGGAGTAGAGTCGGCGAGCGAGATGTCGCGTAAGTTCTCTTTCCCTGCCTAATGTGTTGAACGGATTCCCTTTATATGACCATTTTCTTGAACTTGCAGAAAGCACGGTCGGAGCTGCAGGAGCAGGTAACATGTTCTGTTCTGAATTCATATTGTCTAACAGATCATGCGCATCCTTTCTTTTAGAAATATATGAGATACGCGCGTTGATACATCGTTCGGACCTGACCAAGCTAATTACCGTCGGCAAAATAAGGGTTAACATCTATTTCGGATACGCACACATCCCTTGCACAGATGTAATATGCGCCGAACGACCAACTGTTAGAATACACAACATGTGAGCTGTAGTACTTTATTGGCTGCCTGTGGGGTTCGTATTTTAACGTAGTCAGTTCAAAGCAGTGGTGGCCAAGTGTCCCGCATAAGTAGTACGAAGTACCACATTACAAAGGTACTAAAGCACATAGCACAAGTATATTAAAGTAACCATTAGATGCATTACCTATTTAGTTTGCATTCAAATATATGAAGAGCGCAATACACACTTTCGTTGTTTATTTTTTTTTTCGCATAAATACAGTTACATTTACTTGTGACCATTTACAAGGTCGTAAAATGCATACATGAAGAGTGTGTGTGCCTTTTAGGACTGCTCTCAAGCGGTGAATCACCCCAGGCCATAGTCATGATTTATTTGTTGTTGTTGTTGTGCCTTTTAGGTATTATACTTTTACTGGATCGTGTGATACCTAAAAGCCAAGCATACGATTCCGATATCAAACGCTTAGTATCTGTCAATGAAGAAAACAATGGAAGAATTCAGTGGAATCATGTATTGGGAAGAAAAAGAAAAGCCATCGAACCGTCATAACGTGTGTAACTACAAAACACCATGAAGGTCTTTGGAAGAACTGCGGAAGACAGCGAGGGCCCAGCCTCTGGCCTGTCCTCCTCCTGCGCGCCTGTTATTTTCCTTTAGTTGGCAACTCACTACCATCTCCGGAGCAATCGAGGCCACTATTAATTCACGCCCTCTGACCTATCCTTCCAATGACCCCCCGAGATTTCTCTCGCTTCCAGCTTTTTCACAGCTCCCAGATTTTTCGATGACAAACCAAAATTTCCATCAAACCCCCCTGATCGACAGAAGCGCCGTCCAGCGCCGTGAAGTTATATTTGCTCACTTCTGGCGTAGGTGGACTCGGGAGTACAGCTCCGCAATGCCATCTGCCCGCCGTTTCCAAGACCTAGGGGTCGTACCCTTTGCAGTATAGGCGAGCTAATACTCATGTCTTTTACTCATGTCGGGGAGTGGAAGAATTGTGGAAGACAACGATACTCTTCCCCGACCACCCTCTGCTCCTTCGCGCATGTTTTATTCGTTTCGCTGGCTAGTCAACAGTCTGAGCAATAAACCTTCGTGTGTTCCAGCTGGAGTCATTCCTTCCCCGTACGTTTCCCAACAATATTGTTATTGATAACTCGGCATGTTGAGCTTGTCAACGGTGGCGTTTCACGAAAAATGCCTCTTCGAGACAGAGCAAAAAACAATCGTAATTCCCAGATTGATGACTGCTGTTAAAGTTGAATAGTTGAGTACCTCGTGGAAAAGCACGAGAGAAACGTTGATATGCACTTTTAAGGGTAGGTGCTCAGGAATGCACTTGAAGGCTTCCCTTTACGTAGAATGCTAAAAAACAAGAGACAGCCAGACGCATAAAACTACCAACAATGCTTCCCGTATTCCGAAAACGAGTGTCCAATTTTGTAATCGCTGGTCATCCATATGTTTGGGGAACACTAACGAATAAACCAATGAGCTCAATCTGTATTTGTACCAAAACTAAAGCCCGTGCGTATGACGATAGGCTAGCGCTTGCACACAAAATAACAAACGGTCACTGATGGAAGCTGCAAAACACACAAGAAAACTACGTTCGTTAACCCACACTATATAGGGTGTCTCAGGAAGCACTGTTTTACGTGCCGGGACCTTAAGCAAAAAATATTCAAAGCTAAAGATAAAAAAAAACATCCGCACTTAGACTTTTTCGACTAATTAACCGGTTTGGGTATACATATTTCTTGCGTGGAGTAGAGCCCGGATTCGGTGTTTGGATCAGCTATCCCGCTGTTAATTTCGTGTTCATTCGCCTGGTTGGCACACCAGGCGGGGGTGTCCAATCCCCGAGATCGCAAAAGACGCTTGGTCTTCCTCTACCCGACTAGTCCATAGCTCTCGAGGTGCATACGTCATCATCCATGATGATAGCACGTTATCTCGCAAACGGAACGACAGAACCGCAAGCGCTGTTCACCAGTCACTTTGATAAGGGACAGGAAAGACACCAAAGCATCTCTGGCAGCTGTTCCTAATCTTCCGTCGCCCCCGTATGTGAACCGCGTGGATGAACACGAAATTGACAGCCGGATAGCTCCTCCATAGAGCGGATCGGTGCACTGCTCTGCGAAAGAAATATGTCAACACAAGCTGATCAATTCCTAAAAAAATCGCGAACTGTCGACGTGTTTTTTTTCTTAGAATATTTATCGCTGAAGGTCCCCATACGTAAAACGAAGGTCCCGTAAAATTAGACATTTAAGATTTTTATATAATCAGTGAGCAAATGAGTGGCTCACTTGTCAGTTCCTGACCGATGTCCCAAGGATCTTTACCAAAGAATAATTCGATGGTGCCACCTGCTTACGAATTATTCAATTTTGGTTTCAGGTACGGTTGCATTGCTACAGCGGATAATGCGTTTCAGTTAGATTTTGTGGAATATAGCGAGCTGATAGACACGAGTAACTTGTTTAAGTGCTAATCCCGCACCAAAACGCAGGTCCCAACTATGTATGCTACCGAGAATAGTACGTTGAGATGAAGGAACGGTGGTATACAGGTGTAAATGTCGACCTTCTAGACACGTCAGTAGGATTGAAGTAACATCTTTTGAAAGCAAATCTACATATGCATTTTTTTTCGTTCTCGCCAAATTATTTATTTTCCAGATAGTGTGTTGTTACCCTTTATTTAACACATCCACGCGCCTTGTGACGACATATGTAACCGGAATAGCCGGACCAGGTTATTAACCCGCGTTTCTTTGCTGTAAGCTAACGTAGAGGATAAATTAGCGCTGTATCCAAAGGTTTGTACCATTAGCCATCAAAGTGACTTGGACTCGCAGTTGCCCTGACCTACTTCTCTCTGAGCTTCCTCGACTCTCAAGCGATTAATACGCCGTTCTTTCTGGCTGACCTTGCGGGAGCCCAACTTTCAATAAGTTTTCCCCTAGAAAAAGCATGATGAAATACCAGCACTGATAGGTGCTATTAACGTACGCCTCCAAATTTTATATATCACGATTGTCAGACCGGCAGACGTCATATGTAGCCAATAGTTCGTTTTATTTCACGTTTTGAATGTGTATGGTTACTAGCTCCTGAATGTTAAGAGCAGACATTGTGTGTTTGTTTCACTAGACAACCGCGATCAGAGTAAACAGCGATTACGTAAGGAAGTGTGAACGAACGATAAGTATTATGTCAGTGTGTTCTTCTTTAGTTCGATGTCCTGCGCACTGTGCTGTCTTCTGCGTACCCCGATTACAGACTGCTAGTACTTGATGCAAGAAGAATAAGTATATGTGAGACTGGTGATCACGTCGGTGATATAGGATTTTCCCCCAGTCGGTCATGTGTAAAATGTACCGTGCAGGAGCAGGCATGCAGTGTATGGTGACGGTTGTTGCCTGTAAACGTAGAGAAAAAGTTAAATATGTTACGTCTTACGAGAATATTTCTGGTGAGAGATAACCGCCCAACTCGTAAAAGCAACCATGTTCCATGTTCCCGATTGAGTTTCTGCTATTGATGACTATACAAAACCTCAAAAACACAATGCAGTCCTTTGAATATCTAACCTATGTCAGGTTCAAGTGAGTGAAACAGGGAGTCCGCTTGGACATCTGACGAACATTTACGGAGACAATGAGGTGCAGAAGGTGGGATGTCTTACGGACATTGCTATTATATCTCTTTTGGGTGTTTATGTATAGGGCTATTTATTGACTTGTTTATTGATGTGAGTACCTCAAGTACCCGCAAGGCCGTTACATAAAGATTCAAAAATAAATTTGAGCGCTAGTGTAGGAAAGAGAACCAAAACTGTCCCTGTATAATTTTGGAAATACGCGTACATTTAGCATAGTTTGTTAGCAAATACGTATAATTAATAGTAACACGGGCACAAAGACAGTTTCTGCTCCGATTTCTTCTTTTGCCTTGCGTGGCTCAGCTTATTCGACAGGTGGCATTTAATACATCTAATATTTTCGCAGGAATCTTCAATCTACACACACTGTGCGAGATCAGTGTGAGACAATAATGTCAGCTCTTACTGAATGTTGCTTGCAACGATAAGAAACCGAATCTTCTGTAATGGTTAAGAGAAATTCTGCTTGCGGCTTAGAATCCCAGTAAACCAGAAATATCTCAGGCGCGTCGTGGGAAAGTTGCGCACATCGCATATGTCCAAGACGTCTACCGGACTGCATCTGTACGTCCACAATGTGACGTTGAAAACTATCTGATACTGTGTATTCCTGGGATATGTGCAGGACGTAAAAAGAATGGACTACTAGTGTATTATTATGATCATTAGTTCATATCCCGTGCCGGCGTCATTTCTGTTCATATATTTGCAAAAAACAAGCACACTGCGTTATGTGATGTGATGTTATCTTGATCTTTCTCAAAGTCACTTCACATTGTTTCAGACCCCTCACATATTTCACAATCACGTCAACAAAGCTTAGTGAGTGGGAGGAACTACCACACATCTTATATATTTGTGACCTTATCTTCTATAAATATACTTACAAATTTGGTTGATAGGCGCTAGAAATGTACAAGTTATGGCTGGAAATGCTAGGGTATTCGCTGAGTCATCGGCCCGGGTCGGACAGCATAAAAACAGGGAAACGCAGGCCGGGTCGGGCCAAGAAAAGTCGGGTCGTGCAGAGCTCGGGTCTTCCCTACTGGCACAAAGAATATGGATAGAGGACAAGCAAGTGTGGCTTTGTGCATAAGATGGCCTAAAATTGCGGGTGGTGAGAGAGTTCCCAGCCGTTGGTAAATAACGAAATAAGTAAATACCCAAATGGCGAGAACAAATCAGTTATAACACAGAAATAGTAAAATGGGAGCAATCAAATTTTGTATGTTGATAGGTGGTACTGTTTATTCATGACCCCCCTCACACACACACATTCATTTAGGCATTACCAATAACCATCATAGTTCCTGCCCCCTAGCTTCAAGTCAAATCTTTTGTACTCCTGACAACAGTGATACCGTAAGGCTTGTGAACATGAGTCGAGTAACGACACCTACAAAAAAAAAAAAAAAAAAAACCTCGTACGTGTTAGCACATTGACTTCATATGTTTATTATTGGAATTTTTAGGTCAAGAGGGGTAAGTACCGATCATTTCTCCTTGATTGATCCAAAGCAAGCAGCGTGCTCGGTATATTGTGTACCTGACGACAAACATTGAAAATGAATTTAGCTCAGTGTTTAATGAGCAAAGAAGTAAGATGAAAGAGAAATTTTGTAATTAATATTGGGGGGGGGGCGGCCCCAATTCTTTCCCCTATGGTTTTTGGAATAAGCCCTTCTCTTGACACGGCAGGGTTGATTCGAAAGCCTTACTTTCGGGACTGTGTTGTCGCATTGAACCAGTGAACAATAGCGTTTTGACGCCCTGCTGAAACACTCTGCTCTGAAAAGAAAGCTAGTGTACATCTACATATCCTTAAGAATTCAGTTCGGCAACAAATTACCTGGCTAGAACACCCGGGTTACCTACTGCAAGGCACTCCACGAAAGCAATTCTGTAACTGAATCATCTACCACGGCATGCATCTTGTGCAGAATTGCATAGGTATAATGACCCCGTTTTTCACGAAGTGTTACATTCCTTTGAAAAAGCAGGTTCTCCGCCCAGCTTTCAGCACACTTCCAGGGTGTAAGTCACAAACCCTCAAAGATCACATCATTCATGCCGCAGTCCTCTAGGAAAAATTGTCACCTAAAGCATTCAAAGACATTGTTCTTCAGCGCAGCAAGATTTACATTGGGGGAAGTAAATGCTGTATCACTAATCCGTTATGCGAACATTGTTCGAAAGTTGAAAAAAAAAAAACACTCTTCTTTTTTTTTTTTTCTTTTTTTTTGCTCAGACTGCCTTAGCATTTGGATCCAACGCCAGGTTATGTTAAGTGTGTTGGATTAAGTGTGAGAGATGACACAACCCGTGTCATTATGAACAAACAAGTCCGTGACTACTTTTGTATTAGTCAGCTGTCGATGAATCTACCTGCACGTACGTAGGGTCTTCTTGTAGAACATATTATAATTTTGGTTGTTTCTGTTTGTCCATTCGGGTCTGTTGGCTACGTGTTTCCTCCTTATACCCTCAGGGTAGTGCTACCTACAATGTTGTTTGCTCAGAAATCTGATTTCCTTGCAGCTCCAACAAGAGAGTGATAGCAATATCCGTTGCTGCGCTGGGCTTGCTGTTGATAGGTGGGGCTGTCATATTTGCTTTCACAGGTATGACAACTCAGTGTGAGAGGCTATAGTCGATTTCCCGCGGTGATTAGTTCAAGACATAACGTGAGTTTCATCTTGAGGAGCCATGTCCAGAAATGTGAGCGGTGCTCTTCAGGCAAGAATTAAAATCGCGTGAAATATAATCGTACAAACCTAGTCAAATAGCATTATGAAAGAAGACAGTTAAAGCTGTATCGCTGTATCGTTTTGTTCCACAAGCTTCAGTATAATATCACCGTACCATTTACCAGCATAGCTGGGCGAACTCACTCATGAGGGCCCTCATGAGTGCCCCTCACCCTCACCTCATGCCTTTGAGGTGAGGGTGAGTGAGGGCAAGCCCGCGATCAGGCCATCCGTGAGTGCACTCACGAGGTTCTTACCCTCATGAGGTCTCCTGTGAGTGCACTCATGAGGTCTTACCCTCACGAAGTCTCCTGTGCGTGCACTCATGAGGTTTTGCCCCTCATGAGACCTCCTGTGAGTGCACTCATGAGGTCTGAGGGGCGCCAGGTCTGTGTGAGTGAAGTCACTGGTGAGGCCTGAGGGGTGTGAGGTCAGTGTGAGTGCATTCAGAAATGAGGTTAAATGACGCTTACGAGACGTGGGCAAGTTATGAAGGCACTAGTGATATGGTTCCAGCGATCCAGCTACCGGCAGGGTGCACTTTAAAGGGCTGATGTTCTCGTTTTTAGCAATTTCGTCTACGTCGCACTGGGAACACAGTCAAGCATCCTGAACTGATGGATTAGTTGGTGATATGGTTCCATCGACCCACGTACACGCAGTGTGCACTTTAAAGGGCTCGTCTGCCCGTTTTTAGCAGTTTCGTATATGTCGCGCTGGGAACACAGCAAAGCGTCTTGGCTGACTGATTACTTGGTGACGTGGTTCCAGCCACCCAACTATACCGGCAGGGTGTACTTTAAAGGGCTGGTGTGCCCGTTTTTAGTGAAAATATTTAGTGAAAATATATTTATTAAAGTCATTAGTGTCGAGAATTATGTTATGATCTGTGTGAAAGAGAAAAACTCAGCAAAAAAATCTGATGCAATAGCATTGAAGGGGTATCACATTTTTTATTAGTGATAATCAAGCAAGTTTTCAATTAAGCAGGAGGAGTATCACATTTTAATCAAAGAAGATATTTTTAATCAATACGATTACAATCAAAATTAAAAGTTTTATTATAAAAAGTCTAACATGACCACCATATTGGAGCTTTAATTACAAGTGCCGGTACATGTAATTAATTGTGTACAGCAGAGAACCTGGAAGACCATGGGACAGGAAATAAAATCTATAACACTACAAAGAAGATATTCTTAATCATAACAACAGAAGGGGAGAATAATCTATTATTTCTCGTATAGCACGCTCCTAGCCAACAACCAGCTATAATAATATCTGCCCTGATTTGTTGAAGACCGGAGGCGTACGCCTGACAGTTATGAACATTTTCGAGCGCAATAGGAAAGATAAGTTCCAACATTACACAATTAATCAATTTCTTATTAAGTAATCAGCATAGACATACGGAAATAACGAGAAACAAAACAATCAACCGCTAATAGAGAACCAAAACACATCACGTAGACAAGAGGTACATGCAGGAAAATAAATGAAAAAAGAATCTATCAAAACGATAAACATGCACGGACGAATAGCAGACAAACACTTTGAACGGCACATGATGAATAACTTAATACAGCACAGAGCTAACGCTGAATAGCAGAGAAACACTCTAAACGGCGCATGTACCAACGGTAAACAACAGACACGTGCAGGAAAATAATTGAAAAAGAATCTATCAAAACAAGAAACATGCACGCATGAATAGCAGAGAAACACTATGAACGGCACACCATCCACACGTAGACAATGAAATAATGAGAAATACAATCAATAGCCAGTACAGAACCAAACATATGCACCAAAGCAAACAAGAGGTACACAGAAGAAAATAATGAAAAAAAGCAATCAATCAAAACGATAAACATGCACGGATGAATAGCAGAGAAACGATTTGAACGATGCATCTGCCAACATGTAAACAACACACAGGAAAATAATAGTAAAACAAACTATCAAACACTACAATTTGAAATTGGAATAATATATCTTTGAACTATCATAAAATCAACCTTGCGAGCTAACAATATAGAATTTTCATCCTGCTCAGGCACTATAAACATTACCTTGACAAAGCTATCCAAACACGCAGCACAGCTATACTTTACACAGTACAACCTGACTCGAGACCCGGTGGGGTCACTCTCTCCCTCTATGCAGCCCGGTGGGGTCACACTCTCCATCTATGCAGCCCAAAGCGAGGAATCTGTTGTCAATCTGTGGTTGGGGAAATCCTATCTTTTTCACATTCTTTCCTCCAAAAGGAAATATTCTTACGACTGGTGTACAGAGACGATTTTTTTTTATTGATCGCAAATATACATTGGAATTATTCGACTCTCAAGAACACAATAAGAATTCTATCAAAAAACAATAGCACGCAAAAAATCTAAGAATAGACTTTTATGTCAGTGCACACTGGTTTTAGAGAAACATTATCTAAGCAAACGAGAAAATATTATCAGCTAAAGAACTTTGATAACACACATACCGTCCCCCCCTATTGCACTTTACTTTCAGTACATTGTGCTGCTTGGGTACGTCTTCGAAATGTTCATTCAATGCTTGTGAGAGAATGTAGATATCTCTGTGACAAGTCGGGAGGCGAACATCGCAGGTAGGGAGAGAGTGACCCCACCGGGTCTCGAGTCTGGTTGTACTGTGTAAAGCATAGCTGTGCTGCGTGTTTGGATAGCTTTGTCAAGGTAATGTTTATAGTGCCTTAGTAGGATGAAAATTCTATATTGTTAGCTCGCAAGGTTGATTTTATGATAGTTCAAAAGATATATTATTTCAATTTCAAATTGTAGTGTTTGATAGTTTGTTTCACTATTATTTTCCTGTGTGTTGCTTACATGTTAGCAGATGCATCGTTCAAACCGTTTCTCTGCTATTCATCCGTGCATGTTTATCGTTTTGATTGATTGCTTTTTTTCACTATTTTCTTCTGTGTACCTCTTGTTTGCTTTGGTGCATATGTTTGGTTCTGTACTAGCTATTGATTGTATTTCTCATTATTTCATTGGTTACGTGTGGATGGTGTGCCGTTCATAGTGTTTCTCTGCTATTCATGCGTGCATGTTTCTCGTTTTGATAGATTCTTTTTCAATTATTTTCCTGCATGTGTCTGTTGTTTACCGTTGGTAGATGCGCCGTTTAGAGTGTTTCTCTGCTATTCATTCGCGCATGTTTCTCGTTTTGTTAGATTGTTCTTCAACTATTTATCCTTTGTGTACCTCTTGTTTACGTGTTGGATTTTGGCTCTCTATTAGCTGTTGATCTTGTTTCAATAATATTTTCTTGTCTGTTGTTTACACGTTGGCAAATGCGCCGTTTAGAGTGTTTCTCTGCTATTCAGTGTTAGCTCTGTGCTGTATTAAATTATTCATCATGTGCCGTTCAAAGTGTTTCTCTGCTATTCCTCCGTGCATGTTTATCGTTTTGATAGATTCTTTTTTCATTTATTTTCCTGCATGTACCTCTTGTCTACGTGATGTGTTTTGGTTCTCTATTAGCGGTTGATTGTTTTGTTTCTCGTTATTTCCGTATGTCTATGCTCATTACTTAATAAGAAATTGATTAATTGTGTAATGTTGGAACTTATCTTTCCTATTGCGCTCGAAAATGTTCATAACTGTCAGGCGTACGCCTCCGGTCTTCAACAAATCAGGGCAGATATTATTATAGCTGGTTGTTGGCTAGGAGCGTGCTACACGGTGAAGTTCATTTTTTAATATATTTTCTGTGTTGGATTCATAAAACAAAGTAATGTTTGTAGTGTCTCTTAGAAAGAAAATTGTATGGGGTTCGACTAGATTAAGTCACGAGGATGATTTTATGACAGTTAAAATAATAGATTATTCTTCCCTTCTGTTGTTTTGATTAAGAATATCTTCTTTGTAGTGTTATAGATTTTATTTCGTCTTGTGTTCCTGTCCCATGGTCTTCCAGGTTTTCTGCTGTACACAATTAACTACATCTATCGGCACTTGTAATTAAAGATCCACTATGGTGGTCATGTTAGACTTTTTATAATAAAACTTTTAATTTTGATTGTAATCGTATTGATTAAAATATCTTTTTTGATTAAAATGTGATACTCCTCCTGCTTAATTGAAAACTTGCGTGATAATCACTAATAAAAAATGTGATACCCCTTCAATGCTATTGCATCAGATTTTTTGGCTAAGTTTTTCTCCTTCACACAGAGTCATAACATAATTCTCGACACTAATGACTTCAATAAATATATTTTCACTTGTACTTTTGTGTATGGCTATCCTTTGCATGTCTCTGCATGTAAACCGCTCACCTGTTGTAGCGGGAAAAAATTGTGATTGAAGTCGGCACAGATTGAAAAATGGCGAAAGAAGTCGGCCCAGGCTGAAAAAATGTGAGCGGGTAAGCGCGCACGCAGCCCTCCGGCCACGCTCCGCCCACCGGTAAGAGCCTCCACCCGAGCGCCGCCTGCTGGGTGTGGGAAAAAATACGCGCAGGGCTCAGGACAGGGTCCAGAGGTCCATGTTGCTAACTGGACCGCCCGAAGCCTGGACCCCCCCCCCCCCTCCTCCTACTACTCTTCTCCACACAACACGGCGGGGCAAAGTTTCGCGAAGGCAGCTTCCCTGCATAACTTCCAACTCAGTCAGTGAGAAGGAGTCGGCTTTTACACGTTGAACGAATTGGCAGTCTGGTTTCTGATTGAATCTCATTAACGAATGAGATCGTGTCTACTATTTCCAGCAGGGATGGTGCAAGCCAAGAACAATCTTGTCGTTCACTCTTAGAAACGAACTTCAGCGCAGCTTAAAGTGGATCATCATCTGGAATGATATCGTTATCTGCCATGAATTGTTAAAAAGGGGAGGTGTATGCCTGTTTTGTGACACTTATGCTGTCCATAATTGCCACAAAAAGGTTTAAGTCTCCCGTTTTCAACGAATGAGGGCAATAACAAAAGAGGTTGGCGAGTTGGTATACGTAAGATATTCTGGAATGTACACAAACGGCAAGGATGAAGGATGGGGACATCCAGATTTTCAAAATGGAATCCCGCGATATGTATGCATCTGTCGAGTGAATAACTTCGCGTGGTGCGTTTTAGTATTCATGTTAAATGCTTGGTTTGAAAAGAATATCGTGACGGAAGCATTTTCTGTGCTCCTTTAACAGCTTTATCCGGTGGCGACACTGGCGATGCTGGCGGCGCTGACGACTCTGCCGGTGGCAGCGACGGAGGGGTACAGTATGATCCTCCCAGTGGTGTGGCCTCCGCGGACAGCCCGTCTTCAACAACTTCGTCTACGACAAGTACCACTACAACAACTACGACAAGTAAGACATACTGAGCTGCATAGCACGACGGCTTTCCTCCAAGCTAGAAAATGCTGCAACATTATATCTAAACTTTCAATATCGTTCACCAATAGGAACTGCACTTCAAGCTCCGTCGTATATAAATTTTTTTAAGGAACAGCTCATAATGAGTGAACGTACATCACTTGCACTAGTTCGTTAGGTACTTTATATTTAATGTTGGAAGTGCGCTTCCAACATCAGTGGAAGAACAATTCATCTGTCTTTACCCACGAGCGCTACTGGTTGCATCATATGCATCTCTCATAAATGCCTAACGGATCGCGCCTTTGTTCTCTACACAGAACGAACAACTCCAACTTCACCCGAAATGCACCTCCTCGTTCATGCAAAATGAGTTTCTCAATTTTGTCTTCCTATTACGAAAATTAGTGAAACCAAAACAATCGATAGACGCACCCATTTTTGTGACGAAGATTTGGAAAACCTGCCCTCCTACGTAGATAGAGTCGCTCTTCTGACTGGAAGAAAGGTGAGGGTTTCTCTGACTTTCCTGGGGGTTTCTTCAGTTGTTGGAGAAAAGTCAGTTATGGCAGCCGGCTATGATCCGGGGCGTCCCATGGCTCCGCCCGAGGTAACGCCCGTAGATACTGGACGACGGAAACAACAACTGGAAGCTTATCTGAACAACAATTTCGACGTGAAATTGTGATTATGTGCTCGATAAATTCGGCACAAGTTCAACACTGACATTCATGTGGGCCTGTTTGCTGTTTTCAATGCAACTGCAAGAATGGAATCGTTCGTGCAACAACGTGAGATGTGGTATGCGTTCGAGCATATACCTGCAGAGGATTGGTATTCAAATGAAGGAGACCATGTGTCTTGCCAGACATCCTGCACGAGATTCATTTTCTACCGCATCGCAGCGTGACCGCAATGAATCATGCACGAATGTATCGTGACCATTCGAATTGCACTGCCTGCATGCCCAAGAATTAGGGACAAAACGTAAAGCAGGCTTCACCTAAAACGACTTCCATAGAGCCTGTGTATTCTAGAACGAAAAGCGCGTGTTACATATTCAGCTGGCAGCGCTTTGCATTCGTTCTCTAATTGCATCTTGCCTCTGCCAGGACAAAGCTTTTGAGCAATTTTTTGGGCATGAATAGTGGCATCTTCAAGGTTCCATTCGGGTTCCAAATTTTGAACCTGTAAAGGAGCCTTCCATCGCCGGACGAGAACGTTGCGGCGAAGCCTACGTTCAAGGCCACGCGCAACCACAGGTTTGGGAAATGGCTCAGCGCAGAAGAGACTAAAAGAGAAGATAAATAAGAAATAACAATACGGATTTGTGTGTAACATCACGTGGTAAGGGTATAGGATATAAAAAACTAAAAACTTGACAGCTGTTGACATCGTTGAGGTTGTTATAAAGAGCAAACGTGTGTACATTATGGCTGTTACGAAGTCTGTTGGTATCTGCTAAACTGTGAGCAATCAAACAAAACATAAAATAGAGTTGTGGTCGGAGTGAACGGCACAACAACCATAAATGATGACGATGAGATGGGGTGTTTCACCGCGGAGGTGCGTACCCTACACCACTGCTCGTGGAACGTTATGTGAAGATAATGAAGGAAGGAAGCAACTACAAGAAAGAACTAAAATGAACGGCAGAAAATAGACCAGCGACAGCTTAAGACGACATGTACTACTTCGCACAGGAAAATGTGATATCTGAGGTTCTACGATGTGCTGACGTTGTCAAACCAAGTTTATCGAGGATAGGTTCATAATTATAGACACCATTGTGTCGGTCATAGAGAATGTACAATGACTCCAAGGGCTTCGATGCTGTCATTGGGTCCATCTTTGAAAATTAGTGAAGCTAAATAAGTATACCATTTTAGTTAGCCATCGAACACTGATGCGACCGGCTAGGAGAGATATCCGAGAGGCTTCGTTTTCGTTTCTTCTTTCTCGATCGATCCTTTTTTCTTTTTTTTTTGGGGGGGGGGCTTATTAATACCTGAAGACAATTTATGATACAGCTATAGGATGTCACGCTTCCTCACAAACGCAGGAGCCTCTCTAGCGAGGAAAACGCAATTGTAAAAGGCGGCCACTTGGCCCATTTGTATTATAACACATTACTCTGCTCTCTTTTGATCACAGTAATGCTCGTTGCCTTGTCAATGTCATCTGCATTTTTTAGATAATGTAGATTTGTCGTTCACCTCGAAACTACAACAACAAAAAACTTAAGAGATCACGACTTTCTGTTGTTTGAGTTTGAGTTTGATTTGCGATTTTCTTGCGACTTTCTGTTGTTCCCATCTCTCAAAATGTATCTATCAAAATCCATCAAAGTAAGCAACAATTTCAGACCACGAAAAAAAAAGGAAAATGTTGTCCTGCGTTCCTGTCTTTTATCTTCCATACTTAATACAGCTAACGCCGTAGTGGATCAAATCTATCCCTATTGCAGCCTAATACTGCGTGTTTTTCGACAGCCGTACTCTTGGCTTTTCTTTTCGTCTGTGGAGAGTGTGCTAGCAGGTGTGCTGTCTTATCAGCGTTCTTCTGAAGATTTACAATATTGATCCAGCCGTACATGCTCGCGCTTTCAGCATAGAACTGCTTGGGACTGTGTTGTTCGCCATCGCGTCTTTTTTCATTCGTACATCTTTGTTTCTGTAGGTGAGAAGAAAAGTTTATTGACTGGTTGATAAGCAACTGCGTGCACCACGTAAAAGTCAATCGTGTAGCACCGATTGCTAGTACGTATGAGTCGAATAAGTACGAATGAAGCACGATCAACATTTTATTTACACATCAGAGTCTTCATGTTGGGAAAAACTTCGCATGGCTGCATATGCGATCACAATGTCCTCCTTTTAACGTTGAAGCCAAAATAAACGGGGGCATTTCAAACCACCTTACTCAAACTGTGACGCAACATTTGCGTCAGCTGGATCGAGTCGTCTGGATCGGGTCGTCTGGATATTTGGACGTCGTTCCCGATTTCCGTTCTTAGCTCACCTCTCGTCAAAGAGTCCACATCTAACACGCGTGACACGCGCTGTTCGAGTTCGAGTTCGACACTTAAACGTGGCCTCTTTCCTCTTGTCTCTTGGATGCCACCTTCTTCCCAGTACGTGACGTCACGTTTCTGATATCTCCTAGCCTGTAGCGCTGATGAATTTCCTTCTATCCTTTAACATATCCTATGTTGCGTCCCATTTGTTTGCTCGCCGATTATGTAGGTTCTCTAAGGCACAGTTTTTCTTTTCTAGTCCTTGGCTAGAAAACCGTCCTTGTCAGCACTGCTGCATGTGGCTCATCGCGGCGTGATGCAAAAAAAAAACATGCGTATACGGGGTCACGCTCTCCTGTACGTACCCCTTGCATTTGGTTCCCAGATCTAGAAACACAGTTAGTACGTTTAACGTCTCCTGACGCAGATATTTCCCTGCAGTATCTTGCTCAAATTCTTTTACCACACCTCTGAAAAGATCCTATAACTGTGCTCGATCATCTCTGCTGTCCGATGAGAGGACTAGGGTCACAAGGCGTGGTAGATTCTCAAGAAGTAAATCGACATTCTTTCCTGTTAACGATGTGAATTTAGCAACTTCGGTTTTGCTGTCAGTGAGCAGTCTGACGTTCGCACCAGATCCCTTTATAATGTCCACCAGTTTTCTCACAGATGTGTAATATATTCCTTGCATATTCTCTTACAGAATATGGATTACCGTTCTTGCAATTATTCGTTCTACGGCGTACAGGCAGTCTGAAGACATATAGGAAAGCCCATCTGTTCGTACTCCAGTCGCAGACTCCCAGAATTCTCAGCCGCAGAGCTATACGGGCAAAAAAGCTCTTGCATACAAGAACAATAGCAAGAACGCGCGCAGAGTGAATAAGCTTTGGCAACGTCCTAGCATACTTCCTACTCAAGACAAGACCGCAGTGCTTTCAGCTCCAGTAGATATCTTGATGAACAAGGAATGATTTCATTGGATGAAGTATGGAAGGAAAAAAAAAAGTCACTAAAATCAAACAAAACAATATGATAAGTCGTAACTTTTGTGCACGGGTTTCGTTGATAGCTGCTGTAATCGCCCTCGCCTTTCTGTCTGTCATGTGGTTAACGCAGAAGCCGTGATGAAGCGGGCAACTCTACAAGATCCAGATAAAATAATTCCGGGCTTGATGCCCCGTACAAGTACTGCTTGCGACATACTTGTTTGATATCTCCGGCCCTCGTAAAAGCGGGTTACCGAACCAAGTTGCTGTGCTACCGTCGCCTTCGCCTCACTTCCGTTCCCCTGGTGGCGGCGGTAAAGTCCCTCGATCGCTCTTTGAGAAGTAGCGACAACCCTTGCGGCGCCGACAGGGAGCGTTCGTTGGTCGAAGGTGCTCACGTGGTAGTTTGCGCCACTTCCGCCGTGTCGCTTTGCTTCCGTCCGCCATGATCTTCCCAAGTTCGCTCCTCGCTCAGTTCGTGCGTTCGTGCTCTTTGCGCGTAGTTTTTGAAGGCCGAACTATCGCGTTGAATCGCCTATCATCACCGACTGAAAATGACTGGCTGCTGTGCCTTCGGGTGCAATAGTCGTCCTGAAACAGGACAGGCAATGTTTGCCGTTCCAATGGGGAAAAGCAGTAAAGAAGTAGCAAGGCGGAAGGCGTGGCTGCACAAGATTGGAGGAAAAAACTTCAAGTCAACGAAAAGCACAAGTGTCATAGTCTTCATCCTTGTGACCCAAGCCGCCGTCTCTACTTCTCTGCTGACGTTCCCCACGTGTTAAAGAATTCGAGAAACCATTTATCACACGGCCAACAGATATATACAGGGTGTCCCAGAAAACGTGTCATTGAATTATGATAAAAAAACTACACCACCTAGAGTCGTGCGGTCAACAGCATTTGTTCTTATTAGGTTTTTGTCACCTCCTAATGTGAATGTCATGTAAGTTTAATTATGTAAATATTTGTGAATTGAACTCGGAAATTTGCCAAGTAAAGGTCACTTTTTTAACTCACCAATATGAAGAGCGTGCCAAATTCACTCCAAATCATGATAATTCACAGTGATATTCACGAGCTATCCCATCGGAACAAATAGCCGAATATCATGCTTTTCGGAGCACCGGACCATAGCGCGCGATGGCTTTTTGAGCGCAATCGCTCTGAGTGCGACGAAAGGAGGTTCCGAAGCCAGCCCACAGAGTGATAGTAGAAAAAGTAACAGTTCCTAAAATTGGGAGAGGGAAAGCATTATCCCAGCGAAAGTCGGACGTGATAAGCTGTGCCTGTTAATTTGACTAAATTAGACACGCTCTTCACATTGGTGGGGTAAAAAAGTGACCTTTACTAGGCAAATTTCCGACTTAAGCTCGCAAAAATGTACATAATTAAACTAACGTTACACGACATTCACATGAGGAGGTGGCAAAAACCTAATAAGAACACCTATAGATGGTTAAGTTTACCTATGAAGACAACCCGATTGTGACAACCTGACAAGAACAACCTGACATGACAACACGCGCTGAAAAAAATACCCTTTTCAGGGCCGTTCCAATTAGTCAGCATGAGGCTTGCAGCTGTGTTAGCAGGAAATCCAAATTGTGTGTTTTTTCCCTTATACTTGAGGGTGGGAAAATTATAGTAGCCAGGCATAGGGACATTAGTGGGAAAAATTACGGTAAACCGAGGCATTACTTGGAACAGCTACCTCCTTACAAGACGCTGTGCAGAAAATGAAAAAAGTTTGGTGTAGTTGAGGTTGAAGTTTGTTTGATTCTGGAAAAAAAAAAAAGAAACGAACGAAAAGGCTAAGTTGCAATTCCCTAGCAGATGCATTACAGAGAGTCACTATCGGTCATGCTTGTCCAGATGTTTTGTCTTTTTATCTTCCTAACAAGGAAACGGAGTCGTGCAGGACTGGCAAACAGCACTTCCGAGAAATAGATGAGAAGTCTTCCTTCGAAGACGTTTTCATTTGGTTTTCATTCAAGCGTTTCACTGCACAGCCGAATGGTTCTTCGTCATGCTGTAACACTAAGCGGCATGCTCCTACTTCTGATTTGGGAGTTCAAAAACAAGTCAAGGACGTTTAGCATTCAAAACGCACCCACATACACAAAATTTCGGTCTGCTGAAGTGAAATTAACATGCGGCAAGCAAGACAATGTATCAGCGAACCGAACCGGCGTCGATACCTGGGAAGAACATGGCGGGCGGAGGAGTGAAAGGGAGAAAAATAAAGAGGGCGAGGGAAGGGTTGTCGCTACTTCCCAAAGAGCGATCGAGGGACTTTAGGCGGCGGGGCTGCGCAGCGCCACCAGACGGGAGAGATGGCGATCCGATAACCGCGCGTCGTCTGCTAGCTCCAAATGCGTCGACGGGGCAGCGCTTTCCTCCGAATGCGGAGTGCGAATGCATGGACCAGTGAATGGTCAGAACACCTCAGGAAAAACACATCGGGAACAATCGAGAAAGTGTTGATAAGCTTATCAACACTTTCTAGATTGTTCCTAAGGTGTTGTTCCGCCCTCTACGCTTCCCTGCCCAGGCGAATGTGCGCAGTGATTGAGAGTGGAGGGGCACCACCGCGTTACTGAGGTCCCGTGTTCCACAGCGTTTCTTTTCCTCATTTTGTATAAATTTATTATTTCTTTTTTTATCCTAGCCAGCAAGCAAGGCTTGCTTGCTTCACATAACACCAGTAAATAAAATGAGGTAGTCCCTCGCTTGTGCCAGTTACACGGTGCAGCCGTGGTCCCTTGCATTACTGTGACACCTTTTACAAAAAGTCCTGACGACCGCAGGAACTGCTCAAATGTGGCCTAATTTCGGTGTACTTATGTTTTAAAATCAGTAAACAGGAACAAAAGGAAACAAGTTACAATTCCCATTCCACTCCGCATTCCGAGGAAAGCGCTGCCCCGTTGACGCATTTGGAGCTAGCAGACGACGCGTGGTTATCGGATCGTCATCTCTCCCGTCTGGTGGCGCTGCGCAGCCCCGCCGCCACCAGGGGAACGGAAGTGAGGCGAAGGCGACGGTAGCACAGCAACTTGGTTCGGTAATCCGCTTTTACGGGGGCTGGAGATATCAAACAAGTATGTCGCAAGCAGTACATCATGAGCCGTGCAGCAGTGGCCGGTGAGCGGCCACTGTAAGAAAAAAATAAATAAGGAAACAGAGAGAGAGAGAAACTTCAGTAGTTGCGTGGCATCGGCGAGTCCCGCAAAAGAAGCTGATTTATCGCTCGCAAATAATTTGTACGCGGAAGGTGGACGGTTGTTGTGCTGTAAGACCTACAGACTAATTTATTTATTTACCCTCGCGGCCATGAGGCAATACAAACGGGAGGTTAACACTTGGTAGAACAATGTTAACGAAGCAGCATGCAACATTTACAACCACATCAAAAAATTGCGCAGATACGTGGAGGTAAATAAACAAGTACATGAAACAGTTTGGTCAACTAGAGCAAACAATGACAACACGTACGCCGTGGAAATTGAAAAATGACTATGAAGCGCAACAGTCATGTCAGCCAGACGCGTGAGCTTTCCACTTCATCTCCCCCTCTTCGTCCCTTCACCGAGCAAAGTGCCGCCAGTGTAGGCAGGCAGATCGCTCGAATTCCTACGTCACCCCACTCCCCCCCCAGCGGTCGCATAAACGTTTCTTAAATCGTTTGGCATCGGTAATGGAATGCATATAAGCTCTTAGGATTAACGATCCTCTTAGGAATTATTATGATAATCAATTTTGTGAAACAAACACTCACAAGTTATTATTCGGCGAGTAGAAAGCCGACGCAGATTGAGGTTATGTATGGTAACATGAAAAACTTAGTGCGGCATCCCCCATTGTTCTTCATAGAACCCCGCTTCATTGTCCCTGATGTTTTGCACATGAAGGTGCGAATAGTCGAGCGGCTTCTTGAAAACCTGCTCTTGGAAATGCAGGACGTATACACTGCTATACACTGCTAATAAGTGTGCCACCCGAAAGGAAAAGACACGTTCGTGAGAAAGCTGGTGGACATTATAAATGGATCTGGTGCGAATGTCAGACTGATCGCGGACAGCAAAACGGAAGTTCCTTAATTCACATCATTAACAGGAAAGAATGCCGATTTACTTCTTGAGAATCTACCACGCCTTGTGACCCTGGTCCTCTCCTCGGACACCAGAGATGAACGAGCACAGTTACGCATGGGCGCCGTCAGGGGAGGGGGGGGGGGGGGGGCACTTGCCCATCCCTGACTCATGATTTTTCTTTTTTTTTCGTTTTGTGACTTTGCCAGAGCCCTGCCTACGTGGCGAAGGCTGCACATCTCTGAAAGTTCCCGCCGTATTTCTCATACTTTTCTTTTTCGCAGCACACGACCTCTCGCAAATGTGCTGCGGTGTCCAAGCACTGAAAGCTCCAGCCACATAATAAGGCATGCGTTGCGTTATCATTAATAAATTTATGAGAATAAATTGCTGATGGCACTGGTGGTACTCGGAATAATTGCTCAAGAGAGCTGTCGAACGGCACCCATCCCGAGGGGACTGTGCAGAGGCGATCGGGCCCGAGATTTTTGCCCCTCCCTGAAAAATTGCCTAGCGGCGCCCCTGCAGTTATGGGATCTTTTCAGAGGTGTGGTAAAAGAATTTAAGCAAGATACTGCAGGGAAAGATCTGCGTCAGAAGACGTTAAACGCCCTAACTAAGTTTCTAGATCTGGAACCAAATGCAAGGGGTACGGACAGGAGAGCTTGACCCCGTATATACATGTTTTTTTCGCATCACGCCGCGATGAGCCACATGCAGCAGCGCTGACTAGGATGGTTTTCTAGCCAAGGACTAGAAAAGAAAAACTGTGTCTTAGAGAACCTACATAGTCGGCGAACAAACTAATGGGACGCAACATGGGATAGGCTAAAATATATGTTAAAGGATAGAAGAAAATTCATCAGCGCTACAGGCTAGGAGATATCAGAAACGTGACGTCACGTACTGGGAAGAAGGTGGCATCCAAGAGACAAGAGGAAAGAGGCCATGTTTAAGTGTCGAACACGAACTCGAACAGCGCGTGTCACGCATGTTAGATGTGGACTCTATGACGCGAGGTGAGCTAAGAACGGAAATCGGGAACGACGTCCAAAGGTCCAGACGACGACAAGCTGAGGCAAATGTTGCGTCACAGTTTGAGTAAGGTGGTTTGAAGTGCCCCGGTTTATTTTGGCTTCAAAGCTAAAGGAGGACATTGTGATCGCATATGCAGCCATGCGAAGTTTTTCCCAACATGAAGACTCTGATGTGTAAATCAAATGTTCATCGTGCTTCATTCGTATTTATTCGAGTCATATGTACTAGCAACCGATGCTACACAACTGACTTTTACGTGGTGCACGCAGTAGCTTATGAAGCATTCAATATACTGTTCTTCACACCTACAGAAACTGCTGAAAGCGCGATCTGAAACCGCAGTACCGCTGAAAGCGCGATCATGTACGGCTGGATCAAGATTGTAAATCTTCAGAAGAACGCTGATAAGACAGCACACCTGCTAGCACCCTCTCCACAGACGAAACGAAAAGCCAGGAGTACGGCTCTCGAAAAACACGCGGCATTAGGCTGCAAGAGATTTGATCCACTACGGCGTTAGCTGTATTAAGTATGGATAATAAAAGACAGGAACGCAGACACGAAATTTTTCTTTTTTTCGTTGTCTGAAATTGCGCTTATTATGATGGACTTTGATAGATACATTTTGAGAGGTCACAGCAACGGAAAGTCGTCAGATAATCGCAAATCAAACTCGGACTCAAACAGAAAGTCGTGATTTCTTACGTTTTTTTATTTTTGTTGTTGTTGTTGTAGCTTCGAGGTGAACGACAAATCTACATTATCTAAAAAATGCAGATGACATTGACAAAGCAACGAGGATTATTGTGACCAAAAGAGAGCAGAGTAATGTGTTATAATACGAATGGGCCAAGTGTCCCCCTTTTACAATCGCGTTTTCCTCGCTAGAGAGGCTCCTGCGTTCGCGAGGAAGCGTGACATCCTATAGCTGTATCATAAATTGTCTTCAGGTATTAATAAGCCCTCCCCCTCCCCCTCCCCCCCAAAAAAAAAGAAGAGAAAAGGAGAGAGCGAGAAAGAAGAAACGAAAACGAAGCCTCTCGGATATCTCTCCTAGCCGGTCGTATCAGTGTTCGATGGCCAACTAAAATGGTATACTTAATTAATGATGAAAGATGGAAGTCACGGAAAAGGTTAGCCACCTGTAGGGATCGAACCCACATCTTCTGGATTACCGGTCCAGGGCTCTACCAATTGAGCTAAGCTAACACGCCTCTCCAGCGACTTTCGGGGTGCGTCATCTGAAAGGACGACAAACCAGCCACTCACTCTCACTCCTTTCACTCTTACATTTTTTGCTCACTCATACACACATTCATACGACGGAAATCGACGCAAGCGGCACCTGTTGAACGAGAGAGAGAAACTGATGTTCTGAGGCTGGAACAACATGGAAGGGACAGATACAAACAAAGCCTCAAATTGCCTAAGAAATCAAAGATGAAAGATGAAAGTCACGGAAAAGGTTAGCCAGCTGTAGGGATGGAACCCACATCTTCTGGATTGCCGGTCCAGGGCTTTACAAATTGAGCTAAGCTAACACGCCTTCCCAGCGACTTCCAGGGTGCGTCATCTGAAGGAGCAAGCCAGCAACTCTCTCTCACTCGTCCTCCTTTCACTCTTACATTTCACTCACACACCTCACTCACATGCCGTTGATAAGGTTATCGTGCCTATCGGAACCAATCGCACTAGTGCGTGACTTAGAATCTCATCCACTGATTGGTTCCGGTTGACACGAGTCGACGCAAGCCACGTTACTTGAGTGCGGCCAACAACGGCAAGCTACCTCGACCCCCCGCCCCCCCCCCCCCCCACCACCACCACCACCACGTTACCAACGTTACCAGCGGCCTGCTACAACTCTCTGTTGTCTGCCAAACATGGACGAATGACTGATTCTTGCCACTAATCTTGTAGTAGATCACCGCTCCAATGCCTATCGAAAGTGCATCCTCCGCCAAGTAGACGGTCTTGCTGGGGTCCAAGTGTGTCGAAGGATCGGTAGGCGGGACATAGCGCCTATTATCCTGAAGCACTTTAGCGAATTTAAGTGAAAGGAAATCTCTTAATTCCTCAAAAACACAATCAAAGCTGAGCACAGATTCGGAAACGTCTTCACAGTACTCTTCACTATCCGAAGTACCCAACAAAACAAATGGACGCCCAGAGCTCGGTCACGGTTTCCGGGGCTGGCATATTAGCAAAAGTCAAGGCGATCTGCGGTGATGGGTGAAACCTCTTTGCCTGTGCGGCTTGTTCTAGATGTTCGACCTCTACTGACGCCTTTGAAGCCGTTGAAGAGCGTTTCAAGTTGCAGAGTTGATGAACTAGAGTCTGCTACTTCCATCAAACCCTCACATTTCAACGGCATCCAATGATTAGGAAGTGACTTTGTTGAGAGTTATTGAGCAGTGGGATCTAGGCTCAGCTTTCCCAGCTTAAGTCATATATCCCTCCATTATATTACACAGTAATAGTGTGTCGACCATTAGTCGAACCTCTGTCGCGGTGGCGTTTATGCCAATACTTGATCCTCATCTCGAAAAGTCGTCACAGTGTTCGCAACGGATGGACCAATAGAATCTCCGAATCCTCGATTCCCAGTGCCCAAAACGGCGAATAGGAGCATTTCGATCCACGAAGCACATTTATTTGTATATTTTTAAAGGTTGCGCCTCCGGTGTCCACAGAAAACCAAATAGATCTGTGTGGTGTGTGGTTGAATTGTTCTGGACTGAAGGAGTTCAGGAAGGAACTCTCCCATTACACGCTTAAAGGCAATATGATTTCGGTTTTGATCGTTTGTTACTTTTATTGAAACAATGTATACTCGGGAGTTTCTCCTGCAGTCGATGAAACAACGTCATAGTTTACATTTACGAAGTAGATTCTAGAATCGTAGGCGTGGTGGAGTCGCAGAACCGTCTTTGGATTCGGATTGGTAAAATTGTGGATTCGTCCTACTTCTAGTCCTTACCTGTCGACGGCCATATAACGCATGAGAAGTTCCCTTCTGCACACGCGTTGGCTATGTACCATTTAGAAATCAACTGTACAGCTTTCCTTTGTGAAACTACAGGAACACTCGACAATGGAACATTTCTTGTGTTCCCGAATATCGGCACTTGGCACTTTACTTACATGTGTTGATGTGGGTGTTGTTCGCGTTGACGAGGCTCTCGTTCTGCCTGGAGAAAGGCTTCGGCGATACCTAAGGCATTATTGATACCAACGACACTTGTTGAGCAAAGCGAGCTTTGAGTCGCTGATCCTGTAAAGTGGTAATGAAAGCCGTGAAAAGCAAGGAACGTGCAAGAGTCTTATTTTTGTATTCGCTTAATGTTACGCCGGACCGTTGCATGCAAAGACATTGGCGTTTCGTCTTCAAAGTTTTACACGTTTTTTTAATGCCCGGTTACGTCTGTTGGAAATATTCGATGGGACTTCTCTCATCACTTGGCGGACGGATCAACGAGACTCGAACCGTGACACTCTGTGCTCCCTAGAATCGCTACGAATTGTCCAATCGACAACTTGTGTGTTTCCAAAAATGAAGGAGGCACACGTGAAGGCATCTCTTCCGGCTAAAGGCCAAAAGTCCGTTGCACAAAGAGCCTCGAAGTCCCAGCAGATGCTTGCACAGACTGAGTAGCACACGAACGTCTGCAGTAGCAGATGAAGCAAGGAACTTTGACTGATAGTATTCATTAAAATGAAGTTATTCGCAGTGCGGTTCCAAACTCGAAAATCTTAGTCGTACTGACTCGTGTCAGATGTAGATGTTCAGCATTGCCCCGCTTTTAGTCTTTGTCATCTAACTCATCATGTAAATCTGTTATCCTGGATCATCTCATTGCTCATAATTGTAGATAGCTTTTAACTGCCGCACTCACTTGTTATCGTCATCCTCCCCTCTCTCTCTTATCCTCATCTCTCACACACTCACCATAGTTATGGCGCTCTTTTCCCTTTACCGCTTTCGTGCCACTACACCCATACTGTCTCTCTCTTTGACGTGCGCTGGTTGGGAACGCGCACCATTCAGTATCGCCGGCTAGCACCACTCCACCCGTTATGCGCCTTTAGACGCAAAACATACCGATCACTTGGTAAGACGATGGCAAAAAGTGAATGAACTGAAAAATTACTATTTGGCAATAGAAATCGATATCGATTAGCTGTAGTCCGTTCCATCAAATTAACGCATCAATGTAACTCATACCAAATTTTATTTTCACTCATAATTCACTTCCGGTCATAAAAATCCTAATATCTGCATAAGAACGAATCCTGCACCAATGGCGGGAGAGTACAAATGTTGTGCTGCTGTACAACTGTTTATGCACGTTGGCCCCACACAGTTCCCATTGAATCCATTTCACGAGGCGCACTTAACCTTCAACATGACAAACAAATAGGAGCTAGAGTAACACGTAAATATGAGCAGAGTGCCACTGATGCTTTCATATTCAATTACAGCTACAAGGCGTCCCCCTGACCGACGAAGAACTGACTAAACTGGCTGAAACGCGTCCTATCACAGTCCTCTTCGTCGGTGACCGCAGCTACAGTACGATATCGAAGGAACAATTCCTGATATATGCACAAAGCCAGCTTAAACATGGTAAGTGTGAAATAGATGTACGTACTGCGTATGGTGGGAATGTGTAGAGAGAAGGGTATGTTTCTCACATTGTGGGAGAGGTTGTCTTCATGATAGAGCTTGCTGTGAAAGCTATAGAACTCTGTACTTTTTTTTAAGCAAATGGATACGAAATACTTGATTGAGTCCACTTCCTGAGGTTCACCGGACCCCAAACTCAACAAAATGAACTTGTCCCGAATTCATCCACTAGGATGCATTCTACTTGCTGGGTGATTGTCCTGCTTGTCCTACCGTTTCAGGAAAACAACTTGATTTGATCATGATGATGATGGTGATTACCCAGCCAAATACGCGCCCTCCACTATGCAAAAAAACACCAGAGTACCTAAAGTCAGGTGTAGCAGGGATGCGTCTGCTCTACAGGGTGTTTAACGAAAGGACCTCGGCTGAATAATTCGTAAACAGGTGGTACCAAAGCGGACCTTTCTTTTTGGTTAAGACATCTGCCGTGAACTGAGTTGTGAGCGGCTCATTTGCATACTCTCACGAATAAAATACACATCCCATTTTTCAATTTTATTTCACACACCTACGGTATATCTGTTTTATGTATGGGGACCTTCAGCGAGAAAACATTCGTTAAAAAAAAAACTCGTCGACGCATAGGACTTTTTCGAGCAATTAATCGGTTTCGGTTTACATATTTCTTGCGCGGAGTAGTGCACCAATGTGCTCTTTCAATCAGCTATCCGGCTGTCTATGTCGTGTTCATCCGATTAGTACATAACACGGGGCGACGGAAGATTAGGAACAGCAGCAAGATACGCATTGCTATGCTTGGCATTCTATATGAACGTGACACGTTTGTTTTTTGTTTCTTTGAATATGTTTCGCTGAAGGTGCCGATACGGGAAACAGTTGTCTTGAATGCGTGCAAAGTAAACTTTAAAAATTAGGATGATTGACTACTTAGTGAGCGTGTCCATATGATCCGCTCACGACTCAGTTGATGACCCATGTCCCAAGCATGTTTACGAAAAAGAAATTTCTTCGATGGCCCCACCTCTTTACGAAACTATCAAGCCTGGGAGACCTTCGTGAATCAACCGGTATATGCCGCACTGCAAGAATGCCGTCTACTCTACACCCTTTCTTCCTGTAGGACGATATATGTGCAACTGACTTCCCGCTGTCTTAATGACCGGCTTCCTGACCATAAACGAAGCGAGAAAAGCAGAACTCCGATGTCTACTACCTTCATCATCTAAGTTTCCCGGTCATGTAGACTAACACGAGTACTGTTTGCCATGAGACCATCGACAAACAAACAAAAACTCTTGCATTTAATAAGTTCTTTGCTTCTGTATTTACGCGTGAGGACGCGTCTTCTGTGCCGTCTCTCCCTCCTCTTACTCATGAAATGATGCCACCCGTCGTGATTAATGCTGATGGAATAGTGAATATCATTGACAGATTAAAGCCCTCTGCCGCAGGTATTGACGACATTAACGCAAAAGTACTCAACAGCATTAAAAACCCCTGCAGTAGGCTTCCTGTCCCTCATTTTCTCCCAATCATTACTAACTGGAAGCCGTGCCCAGGACTGCAAGGTAGCAAGCTCGCCCCGATCTTTAAATCTGGCGAACGTAACCAGCTGACGAACTATCGTCCCATTCGCCTTACTAATGTCTGTTCAAAAATAATGAAACACGTCCTATTTTCAAACCTAATATCATTCTTGGAAACTAATAACCTTCTCGCACCATTCCAACACGGATTCCGCAAAAATTTCTCGTGTGAGACACAATTATCTAGCTTTTCTAATATCTACTTTCTAACATGGATCATAACTGCCTAACTGACGCCATTTTTATAGACTTTTTCAAGGCCTTGATCGTGTGCCTCATGAACGATTACTTTACACGTTAGCCCGCCTACGTATAAACCCGCCCGTCGTTGCTTGGATTCGCGATTTCCATGACAGACATGAATACACATCTGTCAATAATTGCTTCTTCCCCTGGGTCACGCGTTATCTCAGGCGTCCCACGGAACTGTCTTGGGCCCACTCCTCTTTTTGATCTTCATTAACGATCTACTGATGGTCTGTCTATTGCCGACGACTGTGTCATTTACAGAAAAATATCTTAACTCCTCCGATCAATCACTGCTTCAGGACGACCTTCGCCGCGTTCAGAACTGGTGTTCCGGATGGCAAATGAAACTAAACAGCTCGAAGTGCAAGGTCGTTCATTTTACGAGAAAACGTTCCTAGCTTTGCTTATTACATTAACGACCTCCCCATTGAGTCCGTAACCTCCTTAACTTATCTTGGAATCACCTTCACCTCTGATATGTCCTGGAAGGAACACAGAACCAAGCTCACCGCCAACGCTAACAGAACCCTCGGCGATCTCAGGCGCAATCTTAAACATGCTCCCATCACAGTAAAGAAAGTGGCTTACGAATCACTCATCCGCAGGTAAGTTAGAATAGCCTCATCCATCTGGAACCCTCACCAAGACTATCTTTCGCGTGAGCTCGAGTGGTTCAAAACCATGCCTGTCGCTTCATATGCTCTAATTATTCTCGTCATTCCAGCATAACAGAAATGAAATCTAGTCTTCATGTATCTCTACTTAACATCCGTCGCAAGGTCGCACGTCTCACACTACTGCACAGAATTTACCATCACCTTCAATCCTTAAGGACATCCTCATAACACCGCCTGACACGTGTCATCTCGCATTGATCATCCATACAAAATAAGACGTCCTCAATGCAGAACATTAGCTTACTCTAACTCATTTCTGTCTCTCGCAATAAGCGAATGGAATGGTCATACCCGAATCACAATTAAACATATCAGGACAGTGCTTCATTTGGGCGCACAGGTTTGTCATCATATCTCCTTTGCTAATGTGTTTTTACTACGATGTTCACTTTTGGATTCATATTTTTTTTTTGCATTAATGGCTTATTATGTACGGTGGTACTTTTTGTGGCTCTCATTTATTTTGAATTATTATTTTCTTTTTTCATGTAAATTCAGGTTTGCATCATGTTTGTAAATGTTCATATTTTGTCAATTTATCCACTCCCTTCTGTAAAGCCCGCATGGGCATTTAAGGTGAAATAAATGAAATTAAATGAAAAAAATTCCGCATAGCATTGGCGATTGTGTCGACGGCAGGTTGTGTCAGGCAGGTTGTGTCAGTCTCTCTGTGGTCCTCGCCCCGGGTGCTTCGCGACTTCGTTTGTCTTTTTATTCTGTCCTAATTGAATGTTCCGCAGATTTCCCTCTCTGCACTAGATTATCTTTCTACTTCAACATTCGGGGGAATAACTGTACCATAAGGGGAAGCGAAAAACAAAACCGTAAAACAAACCTTGTCTGGTGCGGAGTTTTCTTCCGTGTTTTGTTCATTTCTAACAGTTCAATGAATCACAATATCGGCCGACATATTCTCTTCTGAAGAGCTGTCTATGCGACTTCCTCCTCCCCGCTCCAAATCTCTTGACCATTTATCAGACATATTGCAGGGGTAGTGATTTCTGAGCCGATTGCGCATTTTTGCGCCGGGCGATGTCCTCCCTACATCCTGTTAAAAAAAGTCAAAATATTTAATTTCCTGCGCCGCTGTGCACCAATTATTCCCCCCATATTGAACAGCAACAATGCTAAAACAGAAGTGCGTGCTTGCACTTGCGATAACCTAGCTCACGCGCTCACCTAACAACAGTGGCTTTGTCGACTATCGAGTCAGTTCAAGCCATACTACGCTATTTATCTAATCCAATCCGAGTCCACATGGTTCCGGTTGTGCTTTCTGGTGATACACGGTCTGCGGGCCGCGCTCAAACACGTATTGCGGGTACCTACATGGCTTGTGGTATTGTCGAAAGTAACAGGTAACACAGCCCTGGAAGCTGATATTACAGTCGTACCCACTGAGAGAGACTCCTTCATTAACACATGCCGTTGATCTTCACCCGCCATCTCTCGGTTCTCTGAGAAATATTTCTACTTCTAACGAATCGTGTACGTAATACGTTTCTAACAAACGCTAGAGAGTCGTTGAGAACGCTGAAGCGTCATAACAACAATCCGGCTCACAGGTGCAGCGGCACAGTGAACTACGCAATGGCCAGACTGGGCCCGACCGAACCCCAAGCGCATGCTCTCTTAATCTGTCATTCACCCACCTCGCAGCGGGCCAATATGGCATCATCCACACGACAGGTTGTATCTAATACACTACTACTGTCTGCACTAAACAAAATCCCCTGCATGCTTCTTCCCGCAACACGGGCGTTAAAAACTCGACACCGTCTATGAAGCCTGGCACCACTGACGCGTCCTGCTCCTGACTTATCTTCTTAGGTTGATGGGATAACGCATGCACTTACGGTAAACCCTACCATCTCCTCTCCCAAGCTCACGCTACGCTTCCCTCCCTTCCCTTATCAGATTGTCGTAAGCCTTCTCGCTCACACAATTCAAAAATTCTGAGTGTCAGCCCGAACGAGATCAGGTCCTTCTGTCCGAATAAAATTAAAAAGGAATAAGGTGCAAAAAGTGCTGCAAAAGTTTACTGGACGGGCAGAAGGTGTCACACAGAAACAAGCGCCCAGTGTGTTTTCAGTGTTATCTCTTTCCGAAGCGCAAAACAGATCCTATTAATTGCTTAGAAACTCGACCAACCGTAAATTCGAGTGCCTGCCTCGCCTGCGACACAAAACCAAGGGGTGAGCTGTACATGTTTTCTTTCGATTACGGTGGGGGGGGGGGGGGGAAAGAAAAAGGAAATACATCGAAGCGAGGAATGATCGAAGTATTAGCTCTGGATCACTATGTCTATGTTTCTTGCAGTGCAACATAACCGCGTCGTTGCTGTACTTTCCACGATAAATACTCCATGTATCCTCAGTCATCCTTTTTGAAGCCAGAGAGTTGGTACGTTGGAATACTCTTTATTTAAGAGAAATGTCATCAGGTCTCAGGTTCGGCCGAAAAAGGCAAAACAGAACAAATGTGTTAGGGAGTCTGAGCATGTAAATTAAACGAAGTATCATTACTCGCCCCGCTATCCACCTATAACTCTAAACCTTTTTACACCTTAAAGGGTGTAAACCCAAATGTGCAGGGCACGCACCTTTTAAGGTGTAGTTTAACACCATGAACATTGCGGGGGTGTAATCACGTGCGGGGGTGTAATCACGTGCAAGGGTGTAATTATATGGAAGGGTGTAATTCACAACGCAGAATAAGAAAATACACAGAAAGAGTTGTCAGCTTGATGCAAAAAAAGTACTTTTTTTCGCATCGCGCTGATAACACTTTCTGAGTATATTCCCAGGACTATCTTGGAAAGAAGAGCATTTGTATGTCATTTTGATTATCACAAAATTTTACTGCATCTAACCTATTCAGTAAAAGCTGCTCTGCTCATGCAGCATGTCTATAGGAAATTCATAACTATAATGCGATCATCTACGTGTACAAGAATACATTACACGGCTAGAGGCCAGCATGACTAGAAAACTTATCCTTTATTAGTATGGCTATACATAAAGTGTGGCTATACATAGGAAATATGGCTATACACAGACTAGATGAAGGGACTAGAAAACATTTCAATGAGCTATATGAGCTGTGTCGTACTCCGGCACGTACATGACACCACCAGCACTTAAAAATGGTATGCGTGGCTTATATACTCTGAACAGTCTTTTGACTGAAAATTTGCGATAGCAACATGTACATGCCACCTTTGCACATCTGTAATGTAGCAGATTATTTATGAATGTACCCTACCCAGTGCCTTAGCACTAATACTTTTTTTTTTTGTTAATGGCTTTCATTGAAACGTAAGACCGCTACTCCCGTACTCTTCAGTGAAAACCAGTAATTCAGAACAGAATTACTGTTTGCTTTTTTGCGAGTTCGCTTATGCACATATAATCTACTTGGCTGCTTAGCGCACCGCCCGAGGGAGCTCTGATAGCCTCAAAGAAGCTGCTGAATGTATAAAAAGCTGAGAGCTGCTCTGAATTTTTATACAAAGGTCCTGTAGATTACGTTAGAAATACTTGCAATATAAGAACAACAGGAGTAGCAAACTGGTCTGTGGCTGAACAACTACTTGTGTTCATTCGTTCCTGAGGCACTCTGCTTTGAATGCATTTTGATTGAATGCGATACAATAACTATGCACTGAACATGACTTTGTTCAGAGTTACCGCACCTCACAGTAATAGCCATGCTTGTGCCATGCACTGGACAAGATGCCGTAGATTAAATTTGCAATTACGTGCTTGTCACGGTAAAGTTTCCAGGCTGCTGTTTGTTGAAAAAGATGGCTATTACCGCAGCGCATTGTACTTTTTCAGAAATGACACTACAGGCTTGCAAAGGGGTGTTGCCTGTAATCCTACTACATTTTCAAAAAAACTTATCGTCTTCAAGTGCTGCTGGCAATAGGACGCATTGAATATCCAGTATGCCGAGATAATGCTGGAGATGCCTTCCATTCCCTCAACAACATGGTAAAGGGGGACGTTTTCCACAACAAGCTTGAGCATGCTGCCTTCTTCCACAGATGACCCAGTATATGAGATATGGGGTGTTGGCGGGGCATTTGCAGTCTGTGTGCCAGAAAGAACAACATATAAGTACCATTGTATATTACTAGCAGCTGACGAACACAATGGCAATAAGGTGGTGCTATGCTACAGGGCTTTTCCGTAATCATGTCTAAACAGCTATCATAAAAAGTAGGCATGACAAAAACATGAAGTCAATGGCGCCCACTTTCATATTGCTTTTGTTACTTGTTGATGGTGCCTTTGTTTTACGTTAACAGTGTTTGTGAAGTCAGATGTTGTGGCATTTCCGATCTGAACTCAAACTGCCGAAAAGCTACCTAAAGCCGCATAGAAACACCATCAAAAGAGAGATAAAAGCGAACACCACGGACTGCATAGCTTTTTCGCACATTTGCTTTTCTTAATTTTTTATCATTCATATTTTCTGTGCACTGCACGTGCAGGATGAAGTTAGGATGTAAAGGCCTGCTTTGCATAATAGGTACGCCACGTATGCCTAACCGCCCATGATTGTGGCAAACTGGCCCTGATAGTATCATTGAAAAATTTTGGCGTGTATACAGACACATGGGTCAAAGGTCACACGCATACTGCAAAGGTTACTCTTTACTACTGCTATAACTATGGTTGGTAACATTATTGGAAGAAAAGATGGTAAAGTCGGGCAGATTTTCAGGTGCACTATATTTTGATACAGGAGAGCTTTTAGAAATAAGAGCAGTAAAAGGCGAGGAAAGTGGGGCCGTCCATGACGCTACTAAATGCAGCAAAGAGCTTTAGTAAATAAGGAAATACAGAAGTGCAGTAGTACAGCCCAGTCCATGAAAGACCTTCGATTTGAGCTGGTACTAATTTGTTAGAAAGAAGGCTCTTACTGAAAGATCCGGAGTATCGGGGAAAACGTCTTGGAAAATTAAATACTGAAGAAGATATGTAGGAAGCTATCAAGATTGGAAACAAGAGGAACTGGGACAAGAAGTCATATCTGAAAATGTATCAGTGGATTCGAGATGTCAAGAGATTTTCAATTTTAATGGTCATGTATTTGAATGTATAGGAAGCTTTAATTTTTAGTTTTTACCTAAAAAAACAATAATAATTAATAAGAATATGTGAAGGAGGAAAATTAAGGCTCTGGTGTTACTGCACACGCTCCGTTGGCTGTGGCCCTGCTAACCAGTGGAGTTTATATTGAATTTTATTTTTTTCTCCCTTTCCCTGAGACACCTTGCATGGGATGGGTTGTTACTTACTCCTCTCCCTTTCCTATAATTGATTTTATCATTCAGTCTATAGTTCTTCATTGTAAATAAGTAAATAAATTGCTCAGTTGTCTGGTGACGTAAACCCGCAATTATTAAATTAATAAATAAATTGGAAGACACGGCACTTACCGACTCGTGAACAAACAGGCTGCCAATGGCTCTGGTCTCCTTAAACATGTCAGATAGGGCTCTGGTAGCAAGCAAAGCTTGGAGATCTTAGTAAGAAAAAAGGAAGAGTAAATTAAATCTACACCTTAATAACACTAACTTTGCAATACCTGCACAGGATTTCAAATTATTAGTTAAGACGGTAGCCAGAGAATGGCGCTTGGCAATAATTTCAAAATGAGTTAATTTTAGTGTCTATTGGAGTATAATAACTGAACCACAAGATGAAGGCAAACGCTACTTACGTTTCTTCCGCCTCTGACATCCTTGGAACCTGTCGAGGCCCAGAATGCTACTCCTGATATCATGAGCACAGCGTACGTCTTTGTTGGTTACAATGTGCAGCACTTTGTAGATTGCGTCCTCTACTGCTTTCACGGCGTCCTTTTGTGTTAGTAGTTCAAACTCATGCATGAACTGAAAGTTAAAAAAAAAAAAAAAAAACGAGACCAAATTGCTTTTTTTCTGTTTCCATGTATCCCAATTACTTACTATCTTAAAGTCCATGATGTAAGGGAACTTCCTTACAGAGTCCAAAACCATGGTTGTTCTCATTTGCTTTGACCTTTCTTGGAAGCTTTGTTCTAAGCGCGTAAACATTTGAGGAACATCTGGTTGTTGCTTCAGGTATTCATCCAAGAGCCATTCTTCGTGTTTGTTAATATCTGACGTGCTAAACGTGCTCTGTGCGTTCTCCTGTGTAAAATGCATAACTCAGTGTGGCAGGTTTAACATACGCCACAGATACTTACAGATGGTCTTGGTATCTTGTTGCGCTGCAACATATTTGTGCCATCCATGTCCTTCTCTGCATCCCTTTTAACACCATATTTGGCTCTGGATTCTTTCACCATTTCATTGTTAGTTATCTTACGTCGCTCATTTTTAAATTTATTTCGAAGGCTTATGACCCAAGAATCCTTAAAAGAGAAAGAAATTAGTCTTGACGTCCTACCGTATTCAGCTGCTTCAGTTATTTACAAAACACAAATTCTGAAAGAGCAAGCTATATCGTACATAAAGACATTATGTCAGCAACTCACAAAGCCACTTCCTTTGTCATCAGCCAAGTTACGGTACTCTGTGACAAGCGAGTTGGCCACCTTCGAATAAAACTTGGCAGAAGGGTATCTGAAAATGTGAGAAATTACTTTTCAGAGAACGCCAAAATATACAGGGTGTCTGGCGAGGAAGTGTCAAAAAATTAAAAAAAACAAAACAAAAAACTAGGGGTGATAAAAGCATGGGACTTGCTTTATGAGACTCCTGAAGGATTTTGCCACCTACTGTAATGATTTTCGTTAGTGTGATTAGTGGAATTTCGCTAATTAATTTTTGAAAAATGCCAAGGAAACGTCACGTTTTTCTGCCGGAATTGGAAAGGCCATGTCTGGAAAAGCGTATCCCAGTCAAAACTGGTTGATATTGCGCAAGGTTTTTCAGAGAAAAATTGCTACCTGAAAAGCACCCGCAATCCTGTCGCAAGTTGAGCGCTCTGGCGGCCTTCGCTTCGAGGCGGATACAAGCTCCGCCCAAGGGCCCTCTGAAAAACATGCGCAACATAAACTAATTTTGACTCTGATACGCTTTTCCAGGCATGGCCTTTCCAATTCCGGCTGAAAAATGTGACGTTTCCTTGGCATTTTTCAGAAATCAATTAGCGAAATTGCACTAATTAATTACACTAACGAAAATCATTACAGTAGGTGGCAAATCCTTCAGGAGTCTCATCAAGCAAGTCCCATGCTTTTATCACCCCTAGTTTTTTTTTTAGTGATTTTTTGACACTTTCTCGCAGGACACCCTGTATACAGATGACATGCACATGATCAATGCCAAAGATTGTTTTAAAATATATACATACAGTGTGCATCGAATCATCGACTGGTACAACTCCTCTACGATTTTTTTGTGTACTGAAGGTGTCAGTATGGCTTCTTCAAGCTTTACGTTCATCCTGCAGAAGTCCGGAAATGTGTACTCTCTGCCATCACGATCGTCACTTGGGCAATCGCTGCAGCTGAAGGGATTTGTTATGTTTACAGTGTTTAGACATGTTGTAGATGCGGGCAAGCTGGTGGCCCATGTCCATGGTGAATAACGCCTGAGTTTGGGTAACAAAGAAGGTAATAGATGACACGCATACACATATGCATGTGTGTGCGTGTCATATATTCCCTTCTTTGTCACCCAAACTCATGTCTTACTCACCATGGTTACAATGTCTATTTTACATTCGTCAGAAAAGTAAAATTGTAAAATCAGGTAGTCACCTCTCTGTGAGAATTGATGAATGTACAACGCCTGATGACGATTCTTTTGGTTCCAACAGAACTGGGGTTTCCTGTAAAAATGGGACGTATAAATTAGTTGGTTTTACCCTTGGCGAGGTTACAGCAAGGTACTCCGCCAATACGCAGCGATTGACGAACACCATGAGTACTGTTTATCACCGAATGCGAACCGGCAGCATTTCCATAAACAAGAACAGACATGTGATACTCACTGTGGCGACCACAAATATTTCTGCCTTGTCAGGAATAACGTCATCGTCCGCAAGGTCGATGTTTCTTTTGAAAACGTCGTCGAATACCTGTTGAAGATGGGAAAAATTTACGATAAACGCATCTCCGGTTGAGGACGGGAAAACAGCGGGAAAGTACGACAGCGAAGCTGTGACATCCGGCAATTATGTTGGGGAGTTGGGGGCTAACACATTCGCCGACCATACGACCGTCCAGCACTGCGTTTCCACGACCACATTATCACACGTGCACAAGTTCGCGTTTGCGTGTATGACGGGAGCAAACGCGAACTCCACGTCGTGTAACGCAGCCCTTATCTCTACGCACACGATTAAGTTCTCCAGCATAAAATAAGAAAACACATGCTCAGAAAACGGGTATTACCTGAAACCTGTCTCTGTCCAAGTTCACAACTGGTGCTAGCAGTCTGCATGCTCGTACAGCGTCTTTCAGGGCGGCGAGATGGGGATCTTGTAGTGTTAGTTTCCGCGCTATATCCGCGCTTTGTACGACGACAAGGCATGAGACAGATGCCATTCGTACAGCTACGAGGCTCTGCAACCTGTGTAGTTTCAACGACTAACGTTTGATTCGTGATGAACGCACAATATATATCCCTCACCTACGAAGCGTGCAAATTCAACCACCGCGCGTTGTCCCACGTTGGCTCAAAGGAGCAACAACACACACCGACAACGTATCCGTAGGTGGCGCTATAAGCCTATTTTTTTGCGTGTTTCTTGCTGGTATCACAATTTCGCTGTAACATAATTCTGATTAGATATATTCTAATCAGGTATCAATTACGTAACTGGAAAACACATTACGTTATAAAATGCAAAGAAGGTTACAAAGCAGGAGTGATAAAATCGGTCTTTCCTAGCAGCCTCACAAGACCGCGCCGAGTGCGCGAAAGTATCATTGCTTCATTCTCACGTCTTGTCAAGCTCAGCTTTTCAACTTGGCAGAACGGTGACAGCCTAATGTAACCAAGCGTGAAGCGATGTAAAGGGTCATCAGTGAAAGAACCGAGGGAGAGATGTTCATCTGGAAAAGCCCACCCGACAACCTCCTCCAACACATTTCTGCGTAGCCATGTGACAAGGTCCGTCCACAGAACGAACCAGCCGCAGTGAAGGACACGGTACGTATTCTGAGTAAGCTAAACACGCACGAACGCACAGTTACCATCTTGTTCATTAACAGCTTTACGTGAAAGGGAATCTTTGCGACGACGGTAGTCCGAGCTAACTGAATCCGAAAGCAGGCAGGAATGAACTAGCAGAGATAAAGAGATAAGATCTTCCCTACCCGAAAGATTAAGAATATGACAGATGGAGGTTACAGCTCCGACGCAACCATTCTTTTTCTTCCACCAGCGCAATAATTGGGCGAAAGCTAATTTATTTTGGTCAGCAGCTTGGTTACAATTTGTGTTTTAAGAAACTGAAGCCTAATGTGTCAAGTTTAACTTTTTAAAATTTATTACAGATGCCAAATCTACGCTACTTCCAGTGCCCCAGATGCCAACACAGGGCATTTACTTTGAACTCACTGCTGCGTCACCTATCCTCATCTCATGGCTGTGAGAGGAATTGGGCTTGTGATCTGGGAAAATGTGCCAGAACCTATACATCGTTGTCTCGTTTCCGAGAGCACCTACTCAAAACGCACAGTAGTGACCAACCTCAGTGCGTCGATTCTTCTAGTGTGCAACCTGATACCAACGTTGAGCATGTGGACAACATGGAGAGCAGTGATGATGATAATGCAGAAGCTATCCCTCAATCGGCTCAACAAAATGCTTCAGCTGATCTACCATCCACAAGTACTGCAAGCACAAGTACTTTGCGGCCAACCACTGAACGACAAAATCCTGTGAAAGAATTCGCAATGCTCCTATTGAAATGGAAAGAAGCAAAGAAGCTACCAGAGTCAACGCTTAACGAGATTGCAAACGACATGTTCAATTTTTTCAATGATTGTGGGCCACAGCTTTTTTCTGCACAAGGTAGTGATGTGGAACCATCTGTGAATAGTGAAATGGGGCAACTTTTGACAAAAAAAGGTCGTGAACGCTTTTGGACTGGTGCCCTTCCATATGTTGAGCCAGTCACAGTGACCTTAAATGAAGCTGGCGAAGCACGAGTAAGCTTCCAGTACGTGCCCATCTTGGAGGTGTTGAGACACTACGTCGAATGGCTTGACAATTCATTCACCAGTGACCCATGCAGGTTTGCTGACACCTTAAGCTCAGTGTTTGATGCATCAGCCTTTGCAAGCCATGAGTATTTCTGTGGGGATCGGGAAAAGTTGTGCATCCAGCTTTACACCGATGAATTTGAGGTGTGCAATCCCATCGGTGCACAAAGACAAAAACACAAGCTCATGGCTGTGTACTATACTTTGCTAAATGTACCATCACGCTTGAGAGCACAACTTTCACACATCCATTTGGCTCTCTTATGTAAAGAAAAGCACATTCAAAAGTACGGGTTTGACAGAGTACTGGAACGGCTGCACCAGGATATTGCCCACCTGGAAACTGAAGGTATCACGGTTCACAAAAAATTACTGGAAGCGTATTCTGCCTCTCAGGTGACAATCTCTCAAGCCATCGGATTGGTGGGTTCAAGGCAAGCTTTAACCACGGACACATTTGTCGATTTTGCATGGCTCTACATCATGAAATTCGAACAAAACACAAAGAACAGGACTTCGTGTTGCGCACTCCAGCACTCCACAAGTTCCACTTGGACATGCTTCGTGGGGGTGTTGCAACGTTGCCTCTTTATGGCCTTAAAGCACCATCTGCAGTTCACACAAAGGGATTTCATCCCACTGAACACTTGCCACCTGACGTAATGCATGACTTGCACGAAGGTGTCATACCGTTTGTGTTGCGCCACTTTATAAGATACTTCATCTCCCAGAGACTGTTCAGCCTTGATGTACTGAATGAGCGCATCTTAAATTTTGCTTATGACCAGTGTGACAAGAAAAACAAACCTGAGCCAATCTCCCAGCACTTTTTGTCTAGTGGAGGAGTAATGAGAGGTACAGCCTCACAGAGGTTTTGTCTTTTTAGGAACCTAGCATTGTACATCGGAGATTGTGTTCCGCACGAAGATGAGACATGGCAACTATATACAGCATTTCGTGAAATTGTCGATATTATAATGAGCAAGTGCATACCACGAGTGTATGTTACTTATCTGGAGCGCTGCATATTTTCTTTTCTGGAAGGTTTCACAGCACTGTTTCCACAAGTGTCCGTACCATGCAAAATGCATTATATTGTGCATTACCCGAGATTCCTCAGCATGTATGGTCCCCTTGTAGATATCTGGTGCATGCGGTTTGAAGGAAAACATCAATATTTCAAAGACATTGCAAGAAAAATTCGTAATTTCAAAAACATATCCTATTCATTGGCCAGAAGGCACCAACTCGGTCAGATGTACGTGTGGTCAAAGCAGTTCATGAGTCATGTCACCTCCACTGATGGAACAAGAGAGGTGCTACTTGAACACGTACCCGAACACATAAGAAACTATGTTTCTGACAATCGCATGGTTGTTGGCACTGTGATGTCTGTCAGAAGTGTTACGATTGATGGCCTTACAGTTTCTGCAAGCTGTGTAATCGTAAAAGAAATTCCTGAAGATGACTTGCCGGTATTTTCAGAGATCTTAGGAATATATATTGTAAATTCTGAGATTCTTTTCATTGCACAGTGTTTAACCACCGTTGGATACGATAGCCACTTGCATGTCTATGTGGTAACCACCAGTCAGGAAACGACTGTTGTGGAAAATTGGAACAGCGTTTCACCTGACGTGCTGAACCTGCACAAACTCCCTGATGGCAGGCACGTTATCAATCCACGTCATGCGCTTCTGTAATGTGCCTTATTTAATCAGTCAATTCATGTTATGTGCTCTTGGATTGCCTATGTTATACCCAAAACGCACTGACGCAGGATCCACATCGCGCGCAATCGTGATTAGGCAGACATTGCGATCGTCCTGAGGTGCGGACAAAGCGAGTATCGGCGACAGAGATCAACGACGCAGACACTTGTCCCGCGCTCGCGAACATGATTACACACTTCAAGGAGGGTTGGCACAGGCGCAGTGGCTTCCTTTCACTTCTTCGTCTTCTCTCTACTCGCACTGCCGGTTCCGGGCGTTCCGGGCTGGCACGAAGGCGGTGATGGCAGCGGCCCGAACGAAGAAAACAACATTGACAAATGCTGAAACAGCTGAAACAGCATTTGCATTAATGTGAATATATTTCAAGTAGACATCCTGGACCAATGTTTTCTTTTAATTTGAAACTTCAGTGGGTATTGTGGAAAGCTGGTGCGAAGCTCTCACCAGACGGCGTCAAATGAAAACCTGGATCACGAACGTGAAGTGCGGACGGCGCAGCGCGTCCAGCGGGATTGTGTCAACCAGGATTGCGGGTCGATCCAGATTGTGTGTGACAGTGCGTTTTGGGTATTACTTCTTCACTTATGTCAAGCTTTCCTTTGCCTGAATTAATCCACGCCTCGCGGTTAATCATGCCATGTGTTTATTATTTCTTCATGTTGTGCGTTCTTTCAGTGTTTCATACGTAATTTTAATGCGCTCATGTATAATGTTCCCCATTTATGTTAGCAGTATTCGATCTGCTTTCAGTGAACAAAATAAATGTGTGTTCAACATTCAAATACACCTTAGAATACACCCTGTATCGCACCCTCACCGAAATTTTTCAGAAAAGGGTGTAATACACCATTCTTACACCCTCAAGAGCTCTGAAACAGATTCTTGGGGTGTAAAAAGGGTGTATTGCTGCTGTGTACAGCCATTCTACACCCATTTTACACCTTTAGGGGTGTGAAAAGATTTAGAGTGTAGGGGCGGGCACAGGACGAATCTGAATTACTCTTCAAGAACAGTCCACGAGCGTTATCCATAGGACGTTCTGGGGATACAGCTCGATACATGATGACACTGTGAGGACGTCATGAGGACCGTGTGTGTTCTCGGGCATAGCATCAGCTGTAGGAAGCGGAAAATGGTGATTTAGGGCATCTGGGATAAACCACAGGATAAAAATGACCACTTACTTGGTTTCCCGGTTGAAGGTGAACAGTTGCCGTATTATGCAACCTTGAAATGCATTCATTGATTTATTAGTTGCCTAACAACAACTACATGAATGACAATGGGATGAGGAGGTTCGCCGCAACAAGTTTAAGAGCGATTACGGAATACATAGGGAAATGTTTAACCTTAGTAATTTAATAACAGTACAATATTGACAAGAGCAGGCACAAAGATTTACAGAGACCACATGAACAAAGAAATTAACGATGAAAGTTGAAAGTCGCGGAAAAGGTTAGCCTGCTGTTCAGCTGGCGTTTCGAAGGCATCTATCCGGCTGTCACGCACCGCTATTTTTGTTGCCTGGTAACTGCGCCTTCCTTGTACTGAATACGGGTAAATGTCGACGTGTGTACGATAGTTAGGGATCGGATCATGAGAACGATTTCCTGCAGAGTACTCAGATTTCGCGTTAACCATTTCATGGCCTCTTTAATGCCAAACCCGCAGCGTGTTATCCTCTCTAGTAAGCTCCTACATTTGACCCATATTGGCAAAGCATTACACGCAATTTCAAGGTGTCCTCGCATTTTATTTGTTTTGTTTTGTTGAAGTTCAAGGATTGCCATCGCGTTAGTCCTGGGTGCCCCGTATTTTCCATATTATGAAGTAGATGAGGTACACCTCAGTTCACCGGAAAAATCAGGTCAACTAGTAGAGAACAATTCAAAAATGATAACGGGCATTCCAAAACGTCACTAAAAGCTTTCTCGTGGTCAACACGCGAAAGTTCAAGCTTCAAAAGGAAGCTTCATTGCTGTTTTTCAGTTATGTGCTTTACAGAAAGTCGCTGAGAGAGCCCACAGCTACCCATATTTGCAGCGGAAAATGTTGCAACGTTGCGAGATCTCTACTCACAAACTGAACACAGAGCGGTATATGTCCATGTCCGGTACCGCCATGTACAGCTTGAGACAATAGTTGACATGCACGGCACTGGCGCATGTCTTCATCGCAGTGGTCATCTATATTATGCCAGGAAGAGGTCAATTATGAAACTTTTTCTATTCCGTATGAGCGCCGCGATGCAACTGTGGCTATGAGCGGCGTACAGATGTGGACAGGTGAACCTGAGACAGCATAAAGAAGTTGGGGGCAGCGGAGTTTGTATGCGTCGTGGGGCCGACTTCAGGGGTAACTTGGCCGACATTCGTCATGAATGTCTCCGGAAATCCCCGGGAAAACCTCAGACAGAGCAGTAGGCGGTACTCGAACCCACCACAATCCCAGTCAAAAACGGGTGACATGGACTATTCTATTCATGTATCAGTATGTATGTCTGCCCTTGTTTTCGTGCTTGGATGTCACTGCAATGTAGAGATGCGGCACTGTGCTGTTCCGTGAACTCTTGTCCCAAGCTGTACAACACTGCTTAAACCCCACCCAATGCGGTAGTAAATTGATTTTCGCTCTCAATGGAACTCGCCATTAGCCACACTATACGATGTTGTTGGAACTTATTCTTGGACGAAGTTGATTATTTTCTTAATTTGTACCGCTATGTAATCTAAAAATCACAAGTTCGACGCGTATGACAAAAATCCAATAAGGTATGGCAAAAACAGTGCATAACATACGAATTAACGAACACTGTCTATCTCTCTTCTTATGTTCCAGATGAATGCAGCCTTTGCAGAAAATAAGATCAAGCTGAAGATGAAAGTTTACGACACCTATGTGGTACGACCTTATACTCTGCTTCCAGACATGCATTAGCATCAGTGGGCCTATTCCTAGAGAGGGAATATAGTGAGCCAAGGTGCTGGCATGAAACCAGGTTGAGGGCAAGGCAATTTCACAGCAGCAACAAATTATTGGAACATGTTTCCAAGGGATGTTGAAATCGCGGTATTCCGTGTTTCGAGTTCAGTACATCATTAATGGGCATAAATAAGGCACGAACTTTGGAACGCTATATTCGTTTCCGACCTGTCTTTCGCTCCGACAGAGAACCTTCCACCAGTTTCAGACTATCCTTCCCTTTTTGTCTTCCGTTCGCAGACACTAAAGGGCCGCATTTACAAAGGTTGCTGATGACATTTCGTTTGAAGTCTCGCCTTCCGTCGACACGCTGTCGGTTTTCTTGTTTTACAGCAGGGTCTTGTAGCTCCTTATTGGCTCAAGCAGGACCACTGCTTCATCTATTGTGATGTATTAGTGTTCATGATGCTAAATTTGACAGCATACTGTATCCTTACAACGTCAATGTTAACACGTGTCAAAGTCATCGAAAACACAATCAGCAATTCTACGCGTGCTTCATTCAGCACTGGGATTTCTTGCAGTTGACCATTCTCAAACGTATGTAGCGCAACTCAAAAACATTTTTAGGTTCAAAATATTGGACGATAGCTTGTCTTTAGGAGGCGGTTAGTAAAGATATGATCTGTACTCTCGCAATCAGACGCACTGCTGCAAGCACTCAAGATTCATTTCGTCAGGAAAACAGAAGCAGAGTTCCACTATACTATAACTAGGTAAAGAAGGCGGCCGTCTGACGACAGTACCTTTGTGGGCTCTTATGGAAAGGAACGAAAGCATTGGAAGGACAGTCGCATTCAAAAATTTTAGCCTAAGTCACGGTGCGACCACAGTGGCGGCACTGATGATGATAATTACTGTCATAGAAAGCCCCAGAATTTATGACCTAGGGACACATGAATGACTTTGTTAACCGTCTGTATTTCCAGATGAATGAGGAACAGGACAGGACCCACCTCCAGGAACTTCCTGGTAGACAGGTTCAGTCATTGACCCATATGTAGCCCATGTGACACTTAAAACAAAAATTGTTGAATACCCTGGGAGCAACGAGTCCGACATGGTCTTCGTATTCACGAGGTGGGTGTCTCGGGAATAGCACACGACACAAGTTGCCTCTCCTAGGTCGCTGACCCCTTGCATGAAAATTCATTGCACGCCGAATGCAAGAGAATGTGTTTTTAGGCATAAAACAGTTGCCCATTGTTCAACGTGTCTACTACCTTGGTTTTCACCAAAGCTATCGTTCTGTTTATATGTTCAGCTGTGTGCTGCGATCGTCAGTGCGAAAGTCAGTTTATGGTAATCAAAATGGTTCCATCGAAACTAAACAGTACTCGTTTTCAGGAAGGTGCTCAGGAACGCAACGAATGAGGAGACGTATTTATGTAAGTATACAAGGCACAGCAAGTAATAAGCACAGCCTAGTAGAGACAACAATGGGGCAATATGTGGGTTTTGCCGGCCTATAATACGCTGACACGAGAACCCATCAAGGATAAGCGTAGCACCGGCGACGAGACGGAAGCAAAATAGCAGCAATTGACGCATCTATGGAACAATTTTGAGGTTCAGGCTGGGCTATATAGGCGGGACGTCTGACCTCCGTCTGACACGTCTGAGATGTTGGGCGTGCCACAGGGTAGGACTGTGGATAATTTCGACTACCCGGGGTTCCTTCGGATCTCCGACACATGGTGCTATAGGCAACGTTCCCTCCCCCACATTCCTGCCCCGCGCGGCTGGGTTTGAAACCCGACCTTGAGCTCAGCCAGGCAACACGTTAGCGACTCAGCTACTGAGCAGGGCAGCCCAATACTGAAATTCCAAAATTGGCGCTCATGCTCAAACTGTATAGGCTCGCACGTTTTCGGTAACTAATTTGAACGATTGTTGAAAAGGGGTTCATGCTACATCGCATATTGTGGCCTATGGAGGATCAGACCTATTTGGGATCCTCAGTGGCATATTTCCAAACCCCGCCCCTGTCGCCGCCGCTTCCAGTCTACGCGGCGTCACCGGCGTTAGCGGCCGCAGAACGCCATGAAATGTCATTGTGGCCGCTACGCTTGTATTCAGGGCGTGTTACTGGACGGATGATGAGCGAAAGGTGAGACAGATCTGTTTAGGTGCCTCTGGTTGATAAGGAATGTAGTATCTACTGGGACATTTATGCATCTTGCTTCTGAGAACATGATATATTCGATAGTCAACGTTTTCAGTGAAGGTTACGTTGTGCTGCTGCTTCGTGTCTCCAGTTGCGATTGCATGAATACAAGGATCATTCAAAATACTTTGAAAAAGTGCCAACAGAGTAAAGCAGAATATGGGCTGAAGCTTTCCTGCATGTAACCACCTTTGATGGAGTGGAGTGGAGGAGTATTATGCACGTGAGTTTGGATGACATGTTCGTGTACGTTTCAAGACGACGATGAACAAAGAAATGCGAGGTGGCGCATGAGTGGCGTAGTGATGGTAATTTAAGAAATCACCGTAGATCGGCTTGGTTTCTCTGGTATTGTGCCATATCACGAAGCCATCAAGAATAAGCGTAGCACCGGCGACAAGACGGAAGCAAAATAGCAACAATTGACGCATCTATGGAACAATTTTGAGGTTCAGGCTTGGCTGTATAGGTGGGACGTCTGACCTCCGTCTTTGAAGCAAATGGAATTGAAGACCTCGTGGAGAAACAAGCTCAGCTACTCACGAGACGTGAATCTAAAACGTTTGCAACAATCTGACTATTGTTCGAGTAGTATATAGTCAGCTCAACTGGCCACAACTCACACATTGGCCTGGACGCCATTAATGAGCAATTAGAGCAATTTGGGACCCCCCACAGTAATTAGGATCATTCAGGGAGTCATTTCACTAATTGGGGAGCATCTGAGACGTGTCCAGACCACTGTGTGAGTTGTGGGCTAGTTGAGCTGATAAAAAATAAAAAAATAGGTAGAAAATAAAATAAAAAGATAGAGATAGAGTGGAGATAAACGATGCCATCTCGGAGAAAGCGGTCCGGAACGGTCGCTGACCATCGCCGGGCGACGGAGCACAGAGGCAGGTTCGGAAAGCATCGCAGCTATGGCCACCAGTTCCGGACATCCTGTGACGTCAGCTGTGACGTCATCATGGCATGTCTGGGCATGGCATGGCATGGCAGCTCTGGACATGCGAGGAGAAAAACACTCGTAATACAGAGGCTGGGAAAGCAAGGGTATGCTAACCATCGATAGCTAACAAGAAAAAGAATTAGTTACACAACAAATGAGCCCACCACTACAGGAGCGCAGAACGATGCGACTGCTCCATCCGACAGCCAGGCAGAGAACTGACTCGTAATGTTTTCTTTTCTCCTATATAAAGACCCGCATCTGCACCCCCTAGCGGTTACTTTCTCAACTAATCTACGACAAAATTATTAAGAATCACGCCAGCGCTACTCCCCTTCCCAAGGCAGAAGAAGATAGAAAATGGCAGGGATGCCCGGACAGCAGCAACCAGCACCCGACGTGCACCGGCATGAAAATCTCAAACAAAGCGGGGACAAAGTTGGCAAAATAATTAGTTACACAACAAATCAACCCACCACAACAGGAGCGCAGACCGATGCGACTGCTCCATCCGAGAGGCAGGCAGAAACTGAGCGAGCGCGGGTACTGCAGAGCAACCGAGTGCACGTCTGCTCTCCGCGACAGCCAGCGAGCAACTGACTGGGGCGACAAGCGCGTCCGTTACGCATGCGCGCGCGCTCTTAGGGCCCTCTGCGGTGACCACCTGCGAGAGGCTAAAAGAGAAGAGCATTCCTGCGCCCTCTTGTTGCGTTGCTCATTGGTCGTGACGTCATCCCATTGTCCCAAGGCTACACCGTTTTTTCCCACTAATGCTCCTTTGGACAAGGTCAATCTGCAATGAAGCCGCGGTATGACGTCATCATGCACCTGCATGGCTCAAGGACGCTTATGCTCTAGACAGGGGACCTATTATTTATTGAATCACTATCCCAATATTATTTCCTTTATTCTTCTATAACGATTTCATAGGAAACTATTGCAGAAGAGCACCATGTATGAAAGCTGATCGTAGGAATTCCAAAGTCTTACTAAATGAGACTTGCAACAGAACAAAATATCCTAACACGTAACTCCATCAATGGCTAATAAGAGGACTAGGCACTCAACAAATCAACACAGAGTACGGGTAACAAGGAGTGCAGAACGATGCGTCTACTCCATCCGACAGCCAGGCACGAATTGAATCTCAATGCTTTTTCTCCTCTATAAAGTCATGCATCTGTCCCTGTTGCGGTTGATTTCTGAACTAATTTAACCATAGAATTATTAAGAATAGCGCTATTCCCATTCAGGGCAGCACTATCGACATCGTCAAGACAAGAATGTTCCTTGTCAAAAAAAGAAAATACGAAGCGTCAACTAAGGAAAGCATGCATGTCAGGACACGTCAGGACAAATCGTACGACTGCTGGGCAATGGAGGAAAACAAACACAGACACTTGAACAGAGTGAAAAAGACACTCACCATCATTTTTCACGTTCACAGCATTCCCTCATTGTAAATCCGTTTCGTCACAAAATCCACCTGCATCGTCGAACACCATTCGCCAGTGACGAACCACACATCCGCACCCCATCAGAGGCAGACAGAACCCCACCGAAGCTACGCTCTTCCACTGACGGCCAACACAATTGCCAGGAGCAGAATTAGCGTGTCCACACTCGTCAGTGTCCAAGAGAGAAGTGAATCCTTGCGCTCCCTGCAGGCAGTGTTGCCAACTTTTTTTCGGCGCTCCCTCCAAGTCAACCCCAAAACCCTCTAGAATCTGGACAAAAACCTCCGTTTCTAAAAATATCGTGTATTTTCAGTGAAACAATTAGATATTGATGATATGCTGATATATTCACTTGCGCGGAACAAGATATCACAGGTTTACCTTTACCGAGTAACGCCCCAACTCGAGTTGAGGGGAGAGTAGTGAGAAAATAAAAATAAAGAGTGGGGATCGAGTCTAGAAGTCTGTCAGAATGCATTGCTTTGCAATGCTATGCTTTGGGATACCTCTTCAAGCCAGTCTTTGAATTCATCAAGTTAAGCCACTCCTTCGAGAACTTCTGTCGGTATGGTGACTTCTTCTCTGGATTGGAAGGCTTCCCCATTATTGTGAGGAGGGATATTGTGCCCCAGAAGTAAACAGACTCGCGAAAAATCCAAAGAGCTTCACAGAGCATGCAAAAACCAACACTCGTCCGCCGTCACGGGGGGAGCGGACGCTTGGCCGGAGCAGAGGCCAGCACACGAAGCACGAAAAAACCCCCGAGTCAGCCGCATAAGGTGTGCAACACGCTATTTTCTAAAACATCAGGCGTTCTGAAACTTCTGCAGTTTGTCGTCTGACATTCGTTGATCCTGTTTTGGGGTCGTATTAGCAAAAATTTTATGGGTACATGACGAAAGTTGAAATTCCTCTGAAATCCCTCCGAAGTGAAACCAAAACCTCCAGATTTCCTCCTCCCTCCAAATCGAAGTTCTTCCCGCTAGGCTCCGGCACAAACCCTCGAGATTTGGAGGGAAATCCTCCAACTTGGCAACACTGCCTGCAGGATTGGTCGTGACGTCATCCTATTGTCTCAGGGCTACACTGTTTTTATCCACTAATGCTCCTCTAGACAAGGTCAACATGAAACAATAGTGTTGCGGTATGACGTCATCATGCAGGTGCGTGGCTCAAGGACGCGTACGCTCTAGACAGAGGACCTGTTATTTATTGAATCAGTATCCAATATTATTTCCTTTATTCTACTATAATGATTGCATAGGGAACTATTGCAGAAGAGCACCATACATGAGAGGAGATTGTAGGAATTAAGCATTTCATTCCCAAAGTCTTACTGTACAGGAAAAATAGAATAGTGGTTCAGCAAGACATGTCCATCCCATCCGACAGCCAGGCAGCTAACTGAATAATGATGCTTTGTTCCTCCTGAATAAAGTCACACACCTGTCCCCCTCACGGTTACTCTTTGAACTAAATGAATCGCAAAAGTATTAAGAATAGCACTATTCCCATTCAGGGCAGCACTATCGACATCGTCAAGAATGACTCTTTTCAAAAAGGAAAAACTACATGTAGAAGGAAAGCATGTTAGAACAGGCCCAGGCATGTCAGCGCATGTTTGTCAGACAACAAGGTGGAAAAAAGCGGAAAGAAACACTTGAATAAAGAAGAAAACCAGTATCAAACTATTTCTAAGCACACGCACTCCTCTTATTCAAAAACAGTGCTCATCATAAATCTGTCCAGGGCAATACGCACCATTTTTCTATTGCTACACTTTTTTCCAGTAACGGTCAACGCATTGCTACAGACTGCGTGACGTCATCACATCCTGTCTGAAGAAGACAGCGGCAAAGACTCCTATTAATTATTGAATCGCAAGAGTATTTCCTTTGTCCGATTCTTAATGACGTACATTTTTACAATAAAATTCAACAAAAAAGCACCATGCATATTAGCGATTTTCACCCCAGAGGCTCATCATGGTCATTAGAATCATATCACCAGTAAACTACCACTGCTCTTTTAAAATAATAAGTGAGACCACTCAACATCATTACCAGGCTCATGTAATACATGACCCTTTCTATGCTCATACATTCGTTGTCTGAGGCTACACCTGCGAGCAAAAAGTCGCGAACGCCGGGGGCAAAGTTTCGCGCTCGACGGAAGACTAGACAAAACGCCTTTACGGGAACATGATGGCATTCCTATATTATATTAATGATTATTGCATTGCAGTTTAGAAAAGCTACTACAAAGCTAATTTTAGGAGCCTATTAAAATTGTACTTTTTATGGAAACTATAATTGCCCTATTACTTGGATCGCCATTAATGAAGCATTCCAATTTTTTCTCTTCAAATTTCAGCCTTGTCATGCAGTGAAGCAGACTCACATCCACAATAATTTACACTGAGGGTGCCGTGCTTAAGGAATTCCTATCCTGCGCTCAGATGCAAGCGTTTCTGCACAAATACCTATAACAGCGTACTACTTCAACATACCGAGGTCCTAACAACATCTAACAAACAAGCAGAGAAACCCACTTCTCAGCTGTACCATGCGACTTTCTTCTGCGCAAAAGCAGTGATTTGAGGAAAGAGCAGCAAAAATTGCGCGCACTTGTGCTTGACTTAAAAAAAGTGAAGCATATGCTATAAACTAAGAAAAAAACACCCATTTCTGGTATCAGATAATTCTTGCATAATGCTACATGCACAGCCGCATTGTCGCAAAGAAAGCACAGGACAAGGGCACACAAATTCCTTGAAGCGAGCAGGGAAAAGGCTTAAGACCTCAGGAATAATCGCAGAGTCACCACACATCGCTACGCGGCTAACCCAAGATACAAGATAATAGCGGCGGGTACAATTGCAACACTGCTAAACAAGCCCCAACATGCCGTGATGACGTCACAAACCAGGAAAAAAGCATGCACACACAGTCATCAGCTCAGGAATGCACAAGGAGAGGTGCTATACTGTAATTTCTCCTCCACGCTCACATACCAGCATTTCTGCGCAAATACTTACACACACAACAAACACACACAACACATACATACAAAACAACATACATACAGACATATGCATATACATACAAACAAATTCCATTCTCATGAACTCTCCTCAGCCGAGCGGCCTTCTCCTGCTCTACCTGGATGCTGACTTTCCCCCTCACCTACATTCTGAGTAAAAGCAGCGAAAGAAGAAAGAACCGCGAAAAATTACACGGCATTTGTTCCCCACTTGCTGTAACAGCAAGAAACCGTAGCGCACGCTAATAAGCTGAGAAAAAGACACCCATTTCTGCCACCTGATAATTCTTGCATAATGCCACATACAGAGTCGCATTGCCCTTGCGTAAAGGAAGCACAGGACAGGGATGCAAATTTCCTTAAGTGAGCAGAGAAAAGGCTTAAGTCGAACCGCTCAGGAATAATCCGAGAATCACCGCTTATCGCTATACGCGGCTAGCACAACATGACAGCAACAAGGTATTAGCGAAGGGTAAAATTTGCAAGACACTACTGAATAAGTCCAGACATGCGACATCACATACAAAATACTGCTCATCGGGGAATGACCTAAGCCTGCGACAGAAAATCATATAGAGCGTACACAACTTCATTTTTCTATTTTGCGTAAACTAAACGCGGTTTGCTCGGAAAACGACGTACAAAGTTTCTTAGGGAGCAGAGAAATATAGGAATTTCTACTCCGTGCTCAGATACCAGCATTTCTGCTCAAAAACCCATGACTGCAAAATTAAGCACTGCTTACTTCATCAAGGTTTTTGAACTCCCAACAAAATCAAACAAACAACCCCACTTCCACTGATAGAACACTATTCAGCTTTTACCAGGAGGCTTTCTTCAGCGGAAAAGTAGAGAAAATAAGAAAAGAGCAGCGAAAATTACATGCACTTTTGCTTGCATGGCTATAAGAGAAAAAATAAAATAACGAGGCACACGCTAAGAAACTGACAGACGCCCATTTCTGCTATCAGATAATTATTGCATAATGATAAATACTCAATTGCATTGTCCCTGCGTGAAGAAAGCGCAGGAAAAGGACACAATTTATCTTAAGCGAGCAGGGAAAGTCACTACTACTCGGACAGCTTAATACCATAAAGTTCGAATTTTCGCAAAGAAACCAAAGCTTGAACAGCGCCACGAACGTGACAGATACATACTAACAAACAAACAACGGTAAATCAAACGACGATCTCCCGAAATCACAAACACCCCAAGAAGGCGAGATGCGGCTGGTAAGGATCGTCAAAAGCAAGCGATCATGGATATATACGGGCATGTAATCAGAAGATTAGGACTCCGGCCATATATACGAATCATGTTGACAATATGTAGTCAGCGTTGCTACTTCACTCGCCTCGCAATAAGAAACGCCATCCACACATTTTGTTGTTTGGAGAGACACGTTCGGTGTTTTTGGCCAATCTAGTATTGCTAAAGTTGATGACACATTACTTTCCTGCCTTAACACACTGCGCAAGGAGCATTCAAATATCAATTTATTGACCATTTCTGGTGTCAACTGCATGCTGTAAGATATTCGCTATATGTCTGATATGTACATAATTCCAGATTTGCCTGCGTATCTTCGCATAATGATTGTCACTTGAAACTCAACAGGCGGTCCTCTCGCACACTTCATGTGAACCTGCGTGCCCCTTTGAGTGGCATCCATCCTGTGAGAAGATGCAGGTGCTTCGCTAGATCATGCGACGCCTTCTCTTGACTTGTCACGCGACCTGTACAGATAAGCTGAGAGCTTCGCAATAGAGGGTTATCAAACGTTCGCATAGGCCAAAAAATATTTGGTAGGACAGGTTTGAGATATTTGAACGCGGTCAAGGAGTGAACTTCCCCATTTTCCATGCTGCTTTAAAGGGGCAGTAAATACGTAAACAAGGTGCGCATTTCTCTCCTTTAAATTAGTGAAAGCTTAGGCAGTGACAGCTCGTTGTACTTACTATCGCCGAAATCCGAAATGCGCTTGCATGCGGATGATATATACAATGCACTCTGTCGCTTCTTAGCTCCGCCCTGTGATCTCACTTGACGTCATTTTGACCTGGCTCTTTCCTCACCAATTATGAAGAAGGGTTCCACGAATAATTTTACTTCACTTGCGAAAGTTGACTAGATGTTTGTTAATCATATTATATTCAACCCCTAAACGGTTCCATCTTCAAACTGGAAAAACGCGAATCAGTGAAACGAATCAGGGAGTGCGGACCCTGTAGCGTTAGCGTGAGGTCGCAGGCAGATCACAGGCTGGTACCGCTGTCCACCACCGTTGTCGCTTTCTGCGTTCAGTTGAGGTATCACACACGCAACAGGTTTCCTTACACGCAGCACCACACAAGCGCGAATGAATATACGGCGCTACAGTTACCGAATCTCAGGTGAGCGATGGTCGTCGTCTTGGTCACCTTCGAATGGTTCAGACGACTGGGCTGGGGTACTTTGGATTGAACCACGCGGCATCGCGTCACCAGCTCGCGCGACTCAGTGGTTAGTGCGTGCTGGCCATGTCACGTCGTAATTGGAAGGTACCCGGGTGCGAATCGTGTCATGTGATAGCAGCCCAACTACTGACTTTCGCGTCAACATTAGGCTCTAAGTATTGCTTAGTCGAGACGGAGATGTTGGAGAGAGATTTCATGACGCTTAATTTCGAAACGGCGGATGGCAAAATGTAGTTCCCCAGAAACAAAGAGAACACTCCGCCTCACCGCTGATAATAGAGCTTGTTTATTGGCTGGGAATCTGAAACGTCACGTCACGTCCCTCCAGAGCGTAGAGCTCCTCCCGCGATCGGACTGCAAAAGGCTACGTAGCCATGTGGCGTATGCGTGGTGGAGAGAGGCGTGCGAGTTATCATGTTTGAAAGCATTTATATACGTCATTGAGTAGGCAGGAGCCGAATGAAATGTATATTGGGTTATTAGGAGCTGCGTTCGTTCATGGGGTTCATTATTTGTGAAATATTTGCCTACCTGTTTCGAAGGGTTCCCCTTTTGTTTTCGATCTAAAATTTCAAAAATCATGAAAACTGCTTTTGATATTTGATAAAGGCTAGCTTCTACAAGCGAGCCTTTTTGGAGGTGCTTCTACAAGCCATACCATTCCAGCGCTGTTTTGTGCTCGTAGAAGTTGTTTCTATTCATCAGTGTGATCTGAAATTTTTGTCTATTGTGTTTCCGGAATGTTACACGGCGGTTGCGACCGGCGTGGTATACTGTGCGGTGTGCACCGATGACGAAGACTATGTGCACCTGCTGCCACGCACTGCTGCGCTAGCTTGTCAGTTCTACCGGCACCGTGCTAGCGTGAGGTCACGACTATCTGCCCGCTGGGACATTCCATCATCGCCGGTCAGGACATGTGTAATGTGTAGAGGAAGACCATCGTCCTCTACATTTGGCGACCCGGACGAAGAACACCAGATTCGGCGAAATTCGGCATCTTACCAACCCAAATTTGGACAACCACCGTCAATATCAGGCATCAATTCGGCCCACCTCACCACCACCAAACTTAGTGCTGACAGCAGTCGATGGCGCTACGGCAAAACTCGTGAGTCCCCAAGCACTTCGTTACACCGGGGGCTCGTAACGTAATAGGGGCCACCATCTTCTCACTCGGCTTCGACGCCCCGTACCGGTTGCGGTACGCCGTGGTCCATCACACTTCGCCAGGCCTTCACGTATATCGTGATGGTATTCCCCGGATCTACCAGCGGTACCTGGTCGAGCAACGTGCTCCCTCACCGCATCTCCGAGCCGCTGGTCACTCGCCCTGACGACGCGTCAGCTCGGCAACGCCAGAACACGCTCGTGACTACGGCTTACGTCGCCCCCATCGCAACACGCTCTGCGTGACTTCGCCACCCTCCCCGACGCTCCGGTACTCTTAGCCCACCAGCGTCCGCCAAGTTAGCCGTGATTCCTGCGCCGTGCCTCTTGTCACCGTGTCTCTACCCGCTCCGAGTCTGAGAGGGGGAGTACTGTGTACTGTGCCCTGTGTCCACCGATGACGACGACGATGTGCCCCTGCTGCCACGAGCTGCTGCGATGGCTTGTCAGTTCTACCGGCACCGTCCTAGCGTGACGCCACGACCATCTGCCCGCTGGGACACTGCATCATCGCCGGTCAGGACTCATGTAAAGGAACACCATCTCCTCTACAACTTCTGCGCGGTGGACCTGGGGAGGAGCAATGTCTCTAATGGAGGAGCCTGCAACCGGGTGTTTTCCCTCTGGCTCCTCCATGTCTATGGTTTCTAGTTTGTGATATATTTTGTGTAGAATGAAATACAGTCAACCCTCGATTTATGAACCTTCGATTTATGAATTCCCTCGTTTTATGAACACTAGCACGAGGACCCAAACTTTTTACATGCATTTTTCCCTCGTTTTATGAACCTCGGTATTCGAATAATGAATGGAATTTCTGGCAACTAGCAGTTGCCCAGCGTTTTTGCCCTCAATTTATGAACGGGTCGTTCCGAGGCCAACAAAAACCTTCAAAGGGATTATTCGTGGTCTCATGAATGACGCTTGAACAGACAAAACGTTTGCCAGGTATTGCACCCTCGGTTCTTAACCCCTCGAAATCCGAACAACAAACGGGTTTTTGCAGAAGTGTTCCTGACCTCAATTCACGAATAAGGTGTCCGCTCTCACCCGGAGATTAATAGACATAGGTTAAAAAGCCCAGAGGAAATCCGAGGCAGTTGAGTGCGAACGTGCTGACATCTCCTCTTTCCAAGATTGCCACAGCGGAAGGCATGGTCGAAAGCAAAATTACACTATTTAGTATTGCATAATAAACAGAGTGTGAATGCGATAACATCTGTGCTTTGTGAGATTGATACAGCAGAAGGCATGGTCGAAAGCAAAATTACACAATATATTGCATTATAAACAAAAAACCAACTCGGAAATACTGTTCCATTTGCTCGATAGTACTCACCTAACGGAATTTTCGATTTATGAATCGCTCGATTTATGAACGATTTTTCGGGGAACCGAGGGTGTTCATAAATTGAGGGTTGACTGTAAATGAAAATGAAATCTCTCCAGCTTCCTGTTTCGGGTTCATTCCATCCCGATTTGAAGCCGAATTTGACACAGGTGGGAGAAAGTCTGTGGTGTGAAGGCACGTGCCTCACGACGGGGGTCGCCGATATTTCAAACAGTGATCGTTGTTGTTCATTGTCTCTGACAGTGTTTGTACTTGTCTCGTCTCCATTGTCACTTCACTCAACTCTTTTTGAACTTTTGAAACACTTTCAAACACTCCACGGCTATCGGGGGCTCTCGTCCTGAGCAACTTCCCTTCATATTTTCTTACGGATCCGCCAGAATCCTACCCACCAGACTTATGGTACGTATAAGCGGATATTATTCGGCAGGTATGACGTGCATCATTTTTTGCCCGATCGTTCTGAACTCTCCCTTTAAGCCTCACAACATACTGCTGTGTTTGTGAAAAACAAATCGAAACTATTTCATTCAGCTCACACACTACTTTACTTGAAGGTGCTAGTGGCCATCTTCGGTTTCGTTCAGTTCCGAATTTCAATTTGAAATGCGAAAATGTTATCTAGAACTTGCCGAGTATGTTTGGGTCAGGCAAGATGTGTCTAGCGAAGTGAATTGCTGGCGGAACTTTAGACTGCAACGGCTGTCTCTGCCGGAGCGTTCTAGTGCGGAAATTCGTGATGCTTCAATTGTGGTCGATCAACTGTGGTCGATAGAGTATCACGATATCTTCATTGTGTCCTTCATTGAGTCTTCATTCTTTCAATGTACTGACATCTTTCAGATTGGTACTACACAGGAAAAGGACCCTGTGGAGGACGCTTGGAGCCCAACATCTTCTACGACGCTCCCTTTTCATATAAAGCTATTGTACAATCTATGTGGATCACCACCCTGGTCAGGTACGTCGATCATGCGGGAATATCCAAATTCAACGGAGTATACACTAAGTACACGCTATACAGATAACAGGACACGCACAGGAAAGCTTGTCCGCAGGGTCCATGACGACGAAGCATGAGCTTATAGGCACAACTACAAGGACGCGACGTAAGAACACAACGCGAGCTTGTGTTGTGTAGTTACTTACATCCTTGTAGTTGTTACAAAGAAGTTGTAGTTGGAGCTGTTTCGCTGTAAAAAACTTTTCTGAACGCAATGCGTGTGTTACGAATACGTATTCGTAACGCATGCATTGCGTTTGGGAAAGTTATTTCAACTTTGGAACTCCAATTGCGAATGCAGTGGGAGCACGAACTGGGTCCTGAATAGGTTCATTTGATTTTCAGTCCAATAGGCGGCAAAAGCACAACCGGTCGACCAATTGGAACACCAGTTTGGTGTACAATGGGAAGAACAACTGTTTTTGGAACGGGTCCAATTGGTCAAATGGGTGTCGAAAACACAACTGGTCGACAAACTGGATCCAATTGAAAATTTTCCAATTGGACCCATTACTTTTTTTTCGACTGGGGTACGATTATCCGAACTGTACTACCACTGCTCCGGTAAGCCAATTATGATGCACCTCCTTGATTTCATCACAAAGGATATAGCGTGTTTGAAACACAGCTGCTACACCCTTGTCTTGGGGCTTACACATTGAGACTTCTGGTATACACTGTCTTGAAACTTGCGAAACTTGGTATGCGAAGGCGTTCCGTAATAATGCGATGACCAATTTTAGTATGCTAAGCGATTAGTTGTCTCAAGTCAAGACATGTACGTTACTCATAACATATGTGATGCTGCAGAAATATGACCGTCCAAGAAGATATACAACAAGCAACGCTTGTCGTGTATTTTGTGTATTTTGTGGTCAGTATGGGATGTCTGACGTTGCATGTGCTAACAGCGTGCCTGTGAATTTGTTGCTCCTGAACCAGCAGAACTTGAGGATCGGGTGTTGATGGGCTGAACGAGTCCCCCGACATCACTCGACGTTCTGTCAACCCTGTCAACATTGGACTAAGTACAGCAGGTCTTCTGGACAGACTTTTAGACTTAGTGGGAAGCATATGTCTCAAGTGACGAGACGGATTTTTTTTTATCGCACGAAGCAATCGGACCGCCGGAATGGAAAGGAGGTGCGGTGCCATGAACTGCTCGTGTTTCTAGTGAATATTGCCACAATTGCGACTACGAAAGAGAAGCTGAATATGAATCGCTGAAACAAGGTGCAGTGCCATGAGAAAACCTGTCCACACCGGTGAAAGAACATCCACAATATACGGCGCAAAAGCGTGATTGCTTTGTGTTATTGGGGCTAACAAGGTCCGTGTGTTCCAAATGTTATCACATAATCAGGATTGTGCAAATGGGTTAATTATCTTCTGGTCAGCTTGGAACCTTGCGGCCGCTTATGACACACAAGAGGGAGAGAGAGTAAAAAAGACAAAATACTAGTTACAGAAACTAGTCACAAGACTCAGGTGTGCACTTTTTATAAAAATACATCTCGCTCAGCATGATCTTTCACTCTCAGAAAAAAAAAGAGTATGAGAAACTCTATTGGGGGTGTTCACGCTGGTCACATATGCCTCCCTTTGTAGTCTTTGGTCTACTCCCCTTCTAAGGATGTTCTACTGACTCCCTTGATAAAGTAGTCCTCGACTCCCCTCCGTGAGGGTGTTACCCTGGCACCATTCCCGCATGTGCTTCCTTGACTGCCTAACAAGCACATCACAGAGAACACTAAGCACTCTTTCCTACCCTGTCATTAAGTGTTACTTCATTGGACTTATTTTGTGCAGGTACCGATCTGCGCTACACCGCGTTACAAAAACGATACTGCCCGCGCCCCAAAACACGAACAACAGGCGCAGTGCCTCTCAGTCTTGCTCAATAGTTAAGGTAGAGTCCCATAGAACTACGGAAGCAGAACACTCCTCAGAAGCATTCATTGCGATTGCAGCACTATGCACTTTACAACCTGCCCCTAGAGCACAAAAGTCTTGTAATGGTGACGGACATACGCCTCATGAACTCGCACTGCATCTGCAGTAAAGTGCATCTGCATCTGCATCTGCGCTTAGCGTTGCAGAACACATATCCCTTTGTACCGAACGTTCCATTTCTTAGTTCTTTAGAGAGTATTTCCACGGACATTTTCCCTCCAATGAAACGACCGATCCAAGTGTCAGTTACAATTAAAGAGAAAAGAATACATTGTAGAATCTCTTTAAGAAACTTTATGAGCACAAGGAAACTTCCTTGTGCTCATATATTGTGCGGTAGATATATAGGAAATAGGCACCAGCTTGCTCGTGAAATTGCAGAATCTGTTCCTCGGTGAGTAATGTTGGATACTTTCCAAGAATATTTGCCGCAAACGGCTTTTTTTGGTACAGCCAGGGCTTGCGAAATGTAAATGCCTTCTGCAGGAACAAAACTACTTTTGCCATGCTAGACACAGGCTTGTTCATCTCTTCTATTATTTACAGGCGTGTCTCGGTAAAGTTAACAAATAAATAAGGATACCAGACTGTACTGTTGCATAGTCTGGAAGAACCTCGTTAGGGGAGTGAGGCCAACACCTCTCCATGAAGGGAGTGCACCTAAGACCCCACATTAAATACGAGCGAGAAAAGGTGTCGCTGCAACGCTTTCTGTGTTCGCGACGGTGTCCGAGCATTGTTTGACACCCTTTTGACTCACTTTTTTTCTGAGAGTGTAGAAACCATATTTTATGTAATCTATTGAATATTCTCTACTTTCATGTTTACAGGAAACATGTTTGAGAGCACAGCATAACCAGTGCAGCCCACTAATCAAAGCAGACAAATTTTGTGCAGCCGCCTCTTTGCAGAATTGCATTTCATTGCAATATTGGTGCAAAGTTACTGCAATAATTTGTGCTGACTGTGTTGCTATGTTTTCTCCCGAAATGTTCTTTGTGTTTTATTAAACAAAGTGTGCTCACAGCACCTTTCAGTAGAATAGTTTGTTCCCTGGCCTCTTGAACTCTCTTTAAAGAAAGGACTGAAAGATTCGAGATTCGTAAGTCTCGTGAATTCGTAGAACCTTCCTTGGATTCGAATTCCGATTCAAGAAATTCTAGATTCGTCCATCTCTTAATATTATCAACACAGAACTGTATTGATAATATTGAGAGGACGAATGGGGTGTTTCATCCACCATGGTCGATGGCAGTCGATGCTCTACCCTATTACCGGATCCCCAGGATCGGTATTTTCCGTAATGATAAACGCAGGCCCATTATTGTCCGCTTCCCGAACTTTAAAGTAAAATATAGTGTGCTACAGTTGCGGCACAAGCTAAAAGAGAGTGAATTCAGCATTGCAGAAGACTTTTCTCTACCCACTCGTCTTGCTAGGAAAATGCTATTAGAGTATGGGAAGAGCATGAACAGTCTTTTTAAGCTTCGCTACAATAAGTTATACATTGTCAACAAATGTTTTATGTATGATAGTGAAGCTGACTCTGTCTCCGAAAATACTAGTCCTTCACGGTACGAGAACAGAATGAATTCAGGAGAAACGCTGGATTCTGCGAGTTCGAGTAATGAGGCACGCGGTTCGTATGTAAGCGTCGTCGAACGCACGCCTAATTGACCACTCGCAGAGGGTGATGGTCATAGTTCTACAAATGAAATAACTGTTTTGTACACCAATATACGGAGTGTTGTAAACAAGCGTGACGATCTTTGCTCAGTTATTGACTCATGTGATGCATCTATAGTTGTGCTGACTGAAACGTGGTTATCTGCATTAATCTCAAACCGTGAGTTATTTAGGTGTGAACGTGATTACAATATTTTCCGCGCTGATAGAGGCTCACGCACTGGTGGTGGTGTCCTCGTGGCAGTAGCCGTACACCTCAACGCAGTTATCGTGAACATTGATTGTGATCTTGAAATACTTTGGGTTTTAATATGTTGTCAACACGTCCGTTTTGTTTTGGGCGTCTGTTATCGTCCTCCATCGATGGATCGTTCATTCATGTGCAAACTTCATGATGTCCTTAATACGGTAGTTATTCGTTATCCAGCATTACCTTTATTCCTGCTCGGTGACTTTAATTTTCCTAATATAACTTGGGAGCGTGAATCACCATGTGTTGTACCATATTCTTCTGACTGTAATGAATTCTTAGACCTGTGCTTAGACTTTAATTTAACTGAACTTGTAAAAGAGCCAACTAGGGTAACAGAGGTCACTTCATCAACATTAGACCTCGTCTTCACTACAACGCCAACTTACCTGTCATCTATGACGTGCTTACCTGGTCTCAGTGATCACAAAATCATCCACTTTAAGCTTAACATGTCTACTCAGCGTCCAGTAAGGCAGAGTAAAATAATTCGGGATTACAAGAATGCTGATTTCACAACTATCAACAGCTTGCTTGAAGCATGGTCGTCAGACTTTCTTCAAATATGTTACACGCGGTCAGTAAATGAAAACTGGAACGCGTTCAGAAACTTTGTGGAGTTTCTCATGGAAAAATACATTCCGCAACGCAGAATTTTCTCGCGGTCTGACTCCCCGTGGTTCAACACTCATCTCACGAGGTTGCGAAATAAGAAAAAAAAAGGTTATTTCGTGCCGCTAAGCAGTTTGGCAACGCAGAACGTTGGGCCGTATTCTACTACACTGAGCAAAAATATAAAGAGGAAGTTTTAAACGCAAGGAATACTTTCTTCGAGCAAACTCTGCCAACCATGCTAAAAGAGAATCCCAGGAAGTTTTGGAGTGTCTTCAGAGATGGGGGCGAACATGATGTTAAGCTGCAACAACCAAGTGGTGATGATATTCCGCCTGATCAGTGCGCTTCCGTGTTAAATGATCAATTTTCTAAGTCATTTTCTCACACTGCATCTGTAGATATGTCATATAGCATATCAGTTAACCTTCTTCCAATGAATCCCCTAGTGTTTGACATCGTTGGAATTATGAAGGTGATTGACCCGATAAAACTGTCATCTTCGGCAGGCGTTGATGGAATCAATAGCAAATTTCTTAAAGCAACTTCACTTTCATCCGCCGCTGTACTTTCGACACTTTTTCAACAGTCACTTGAAGAAGGTTGTGTTCCATCCGATTGGAAGGTTGGGAAGGTGATTCCGCTGTACAAATCCGGAGATAGAAGTTCACCATTGAGTTACGGGCCTATATCGTTGACCAGTGTGCCATGTAAAATTTTCGAACATGTAATATTTTCACACTTAGTCAATCACTTGGAACTTCACTCATTTTTTTGTCCTCATCAGCATGGATTTCGTAAATTTTTCTCTTGTGCTACGCAACTAGTTTCACTGACTCATGAACTTGCCCTTATCCTTGACCACAGCTCCCAGGTAGACTGCGTCTTTTTAAATTTCGCTAAAGTATTCGATAAAGTTTCTCATTCTCTGCTCCTGTACAAACTAAGCAAACTTAGCATTGATCAGAAAATCTTAGTATGGATTGAACAGTTTCTTTCCTGCCGCGTTCAATTTGTATCTGTCAATAATCATGATCCATCTCCCCTTCCGGTTACCTCTGGTGTACCGCAGGGGTCCGTACTTGGTCCTCTGTTATTCCTAATCTATATTAATGATCTACCTGGCTTTGTCAAATCGTCTCTCAGATTGTACGTCGACGACTGCGTTGTGTATCGCGAAATCGAAACAACCGATGACGTTGAACAGCTTCAGTCCGACTTAACAGCGATCTCACTATGGTGTCAGAAATGGTCAATGGAATTAAACATCGCAAAATGTAAACACATGAGAATAACACGTAAACTGTCGCCAGCAGAACCATACTGCATTGATAACGGGCCACTTGAGCAGGTATCTTCTTATAAATATTTAGGTGTAATCCTGTCTTCAAACCTCTCATGGAAACCACATGTTTGCTACATTATAAATAAGGCCAATCGTACGCTCGGATACCTTAAACGTAACTTCTCTCGTGTCCCTAGTAGCCTTAAACTAAACTTGTACAAGTCGCTGATTAGACCCCATCTTGAGTATGCTTCAGCTGTATGGAGCCCTAGTAATCGTACCCTGATTAACGAATTGGAGCAAGTGCAGAACCGAGCCGCGCGATTCATTCTCTGCAACTACCATCGAACATCCAGCGTGACACTAATGAAGAATCATTTATCATTACAATCATTACAGTCCCGACGCGACTTTTCTAGCATTTCTCTGTTTCATAAAATTTATTATCACAACATGTCGCTAAAAAACGAACTTCTTTCCTCTGCACATTATATATCCTTGCGAGTAGATCATTCTCACAGTGTTTGTTCCCATAGCTGCAACTAACACACTGGCTGATTCGTTTATCCCGCGCACAGCACGTAGGTGGAACCACCTTCCTTCTTCTGTTTCCAACATCAGCTCTATCACTCATTTCAACAATGCACTTAGCGAATATAGTATTTGATACCTGTTTTGATACGTGTGCTTATTTGTCCATGAAACCTGCATTTTGATCAACTGCATTTCTTGTTCTTGTTTTTTGTATAACCATATGTGTATGTCTATTTTCAATATATTACCCACTCCCCTCTGTAATGAAGAACCCTGAGGGTAAATAAATAAATAAATAAATAAAATAAATAAATAAATTACTTGTGGTGATGCGGGGAATGAAAATATGAGATCCGTCACAATAAGGATCTATGTGTTGTAGTACCCAGAGAGGTGAAGAGAGCTTTCGTGGGTTGAGGGGGGTGGGGGGGTATGTGGCCAGGGACCAAGCAATTTTGTGTGTGAGAGAGAGGGAGGAGCGCAGCTCGTTAAGGGATCCGGAGAGTACGGTTCGGGAAGGTGTTTGCAATGGAGGGGAGTATGTTCTGTCTGTAGTTTTGTCAGTACGACATACTGGCGTGAGCAGGGGAGTCATAGGCAATCCATATTATCAGCATTGTCGGTGCCATCTGTAATTCACGTTACAGAATGGCAGAAACACAAAATATTTTCAAGTGTACACCCATGTACTATATGCATGAGGTAATTGCCGGCGCAGGGGGAGGGTTGGCTGCGCATGACTGCGGTGCAAAAAGAAAAAAAAAAGGTTGCGCCCCTAGCGGCAAAGTCGACCGAAGGAGTTCACAGTATGCTGCTGCTGTCGGCAGATAGCCTTGTGCGTTTTGCTTTCATGTCAAGTGGCTTACCAGAGAGAACACAGTTGTGTGCGTGCATATACAGAACACCTTTTTTATGCATTAAACATGCTGTTTTCACTATTAGCTAGGGGCCGGCAGACGTTCTTGGCTTTATGTTGCTCAACAGTGAAACTACAAATTACCTAAGAATCGTTAAAAAGCTACGAAGTTGTCCCAAACAGAACATCCGTTCCTTACGGTGACCTGATATTGTAGCCGTTTTGATTTTTAAAAAAATTCCGCTCGGTACATCGTCCATAAAAAAATTGTAGAGGAACACCTTTTTCTTTATTCTGTTCACTGCCCATCTTCGGAGACACGTCTTTCCTTCACCCGAAATATGAGAGGGCGAAGGAACCTCATGCGTCGAGGTTGCCGTCACAGTGCCGCCTCATGCGTGGAAGATGAGCTTTATCTTGCAGAAACACAACAAAAGCACCTGTATGGTGTGGCGCTATCGGAACTGCCTTTATCTTGGGTTGCATTTTCTGTTTTGTTTTAATCTTTTTCCAGGACGCAACAGGCGACAGTGTGCTCTTTCTTCCTCTCGCATTGGGGGTGAAGGAATGACGGGTCTCTCAAGATGCGCAATGAGAAAATAAAGAAACAAACATGGTGTTCCTTCACATTTTTTTTTTTTTTGCCGGCGAACTAAGAGACGGATGAAGTCTGTCTCGGCAGTTCGGAGAGAGTAAGAATTAGATTTGAACTAGAGAGTATAACAGAACTAAGTGAACGCGCGTCAACGCACAGGTGGACGCATCATCACAGTATCATGTGCGCAGGAAGAAATCGAAAATATTTGAAAAGGAAGAAAAATGCACAAAAGTATTTCGCTGCGCTGAGCATTTCGGGATTGCCGTTGTTTCCAAGTCGTTTTCTTCAGCAAGGTGATCTAAATGTATGTGAAAGTATTGCACGCTTGCAGCAGTTGGAGATTGCCGCGTGTGCGCCACGAAGTCTCTGAGGCAGTCGATAAACTCACATGACCATATGACTCTCGTTTTGCAGGATAGCGAAGGAGGATGTATGTGATCTCGAACATACTGAACAGTGCTACCAACATCTCATCCCTGCATATAAGTAAGGGTCATCTTTCATAATGGCTTCTCTCGGCGGATGAGTCGGTAGATTCCAAGATAGCGGATTCAAAGCAAGCCGATGAAGGTGGTAACTTTTTTGGGCGGATACAAATCGCTGAGGTCTTTCGCGACTGACATTAAATGTGCTGTGTCATATGCGGAGATTTTTTATTCTGATGGATGTCACTAACGTCCAGTATTTCCGTCCATTAGACGTGCTCAGACATGTGGATGGGATATACATGTTTATAGTACATCCCTGAAATATCCCGTGGATTAAAATGGATATCTATTAGACGTGCACAATATCTAGGACTACACCTGTTTATTTACAGGGAGGACTTGAATAGAAGCCTATGCCACACAACGACAGACACGAAAAACGCGCCTACATTTTCAGGAGTAGTGGGATTCCGCATAGATGAATTCTGTAAGACAAGCGCTACTGTGTATGGAAGGAGAGCGGTAAGCATCACTACGTGAAAAAAATATCATATACTTGGTATTTTCGTATTGTTTAGATTATGAAAATGTAGACGAGGTCGTAGTGCGGCGAAGTAATACAGCGATTTTTTTTTTCGATTCTTAGAATGGCTTTAAACTTTTTTCCATGACAATACGTTGTTTTTCATTTTCCGGTAACCGCATTTCCAAGGAAATTGGTTCGCGCGTGACCAAAGAAGTGGCGCAAGTGGCCAGAAGAATTGACGGCATTAACGTTTTTAATGGCGATCGATAGTATTAATGATTGATTAGTATTGTGCGAGCTCCAAGCGTCTCAGCAGCAGACTATTAGTGATGAGGTACTCTGGTACTACGGACGGACCGCTTCTTGATAGAACCAAAGAATAGATCCTACACTCAGGTTTAAGGCAAACCTAGTGGAGTGGTTGCCAGGGTGTCCACATTCACGTATGATTAGTGATACTTTACTGACACGATGAATACACCACTCACAAAGCAAGTCGTCTACCTCAGGCGGATCCTTGACCTCGCTGAGAAACAAAACTCCTGGCGTGTATACATTTTTTCCTCAACTCAAGTATGTCAGTGCTATTTCGGTCTCAGCACTAAACGGTTCATTATTTACTACACCTGAAGGCACTTTAGGAAAAGCACGATTCATTTATATGGGAGTACTACCGGTTTCAGCTACAACACCGTTTCAGCTATATCAGCTGAAAGATGTGTCCTCTGTGTGCGTTTGATAGAAGCCCAGAAAGTGGAAAATACGAGGTCTCTGCTTAGACACCACGTTAGGAAACACGCGTGAAGCAAGATTACGCGTGGCGTCATAGCATTGACAACATCATTTTGAGGTCATGTCGTTTTAGCGCTTCTCGACATATTCCGATTGGCTTCAAGCCAGAAGACGAACGTATTTTGCCAACGTCCACTATACGATGCTTCTTCCCAGACATAGTAGCAGATTTCCCCGCAGTTTAAGCCAATCGCATCGACTCAGTGTGTAATAGTAGGTCGTCATCGCATCCTTGAAAGTGGTCAACAGTAGGAGACCTCATGTAGAAAACGGGTGTCATGTATCGGGTGAATATAACTACCGAGGTCGAAAGACGCCCGGAACAGTGCACAAAAAGAGTAAACGGACTGTTTACAAACGATCACTGGTGCGGCCACATTTATGGTCACGTGTGGGTTGACATTTGCTGTGACGTGCGACCAGGACCTGTCCTAAATGCATTGCCTTCTCCCAGCACGTTTTCGTCTATGGAGCAACGTTGGACGCTGCACCTGTGGCGTCGAGGCAGACGAATTTCCTTGCGTGTTAGGCGGACTTCGGCAAGAACCGTCCTCATATCCATGCCGAAAGTAGAATACTCTTTTAAACTCCACACAACTGTGCCACATAAGGTGTTGAGTAAGAAAGACTCAGCCGTAGGGATGATCACATGTATTTCATTTCAGGCTTGATCCGACGCACGCGTCTGGCGTGAGGCGCTGCGTGAGCTCCTGGCGCTAGTAAACTAAAAATAAAACGTTATAGTTCAGTCTAAATAAGGGCTCCATAAAAATTCATCAAATGCTTTTGATTCTGAAACTTTACTGAAAATGCTCATGGGTGTCATTTTCATGTTGGATGTGTGACAATGATATGGTGAGTGATGAATACACATCTCGTCTGTCACCGTTCTAGGGCAAAGTCTCTGTAGTGAGCCAATCATGTACCACGCAGTGTGGGATTTCGGTGGGATATGACATTATACATCACATCAGCTTCCTTGGTCCATGCAAGGCTCCGCAGACTGTAAGTGCACAGAGCTGAGTGAACACTACCTAGATGGATAAAGCCTGCTCAACCGTGGTCGTGGCGTGATAGTCAGAATAGTGTTTTCCGCAGCGGTAGCCAATCCAGATTGTGAAACACTAAAGAGATATACGTCTTCACTGTTTTTTTCCAAATTGGATTATGAATTTTCTGTGCACGGTTCACACGGCCGTCACAGTGGATCCAGTACAACGCAGAGGACTACGTTTAGTTAACGGAGATTTCAGAACTTCGCCAATACATAGAAACATAGAACAAACATACATAGAAACAAATCAGTGGTCCTTAGAGCAACGCGGGTTTTACCTGGCTGCTTCATATGTATTAAGAATCAGGGTGCACCCCCAGAACCATGCCTATCAATGTGTGAAAGGTACACAATTCAGGTACTCAATTTCTTGAACAGGCCTTCAGCTGTGCCTTCTTTTAGCATTCTAATGTAACAAGCAGTTGATCACTGTAGCTTTCCAGAGTACAACTCTATCATCCTTGAGTGAAGTAAAAAAAAAATATCCGTGGCAGCGCCCTCCAAAATGGAACATGTACCTCTTCAGATACAGCAAACGTGAAACTGTGAAACACAATACTGCAACAGGAATTTGATGTGCTAAAGAATAGCTTTGGCGGCCATGTAGAGCTGTACACGGATGGTTCAAAGACCGAGGTATGGTCACTGGCACTGTTGTAAGGTCACGTCGTTTGAAGGTAACCATGTCTGTCTTCACAGCAAAGTGTATGCCATAATTTTAGCCCTTAATTATATCTTACAAAATCAAATCATCAGGCATATACACAGATTCTTTAAGTTGCTTACAGACTACCTGTGTCATTCATTGTCCATGGTGCAAAGAGGCTAGCACGCACTGTATCTAAAGGGGTTATCGGTTACTTTTCTGCTGGGTACCCAGCCATCTTGGTATACCCGGAAATGGCCGATCGAGCAGCTCCTGCTGCCCTAAGAAACGACATAACGCCCTTCGACATTCCATCAAAAGTCTATGTTTAAAAAGCAGCAGACACTGGCAGAGCTTTTGGGACCAACTGACAAGGAGCACATTACACATTATAAAACCCAGGATACACTCCTCCATCTGCATCCAATCAACGGTATGAAGAGCTATCCTGTCGGCTCCGCCTGCGACACATCTATTTAACACACGGATATCTCTTACGGGAAGAAGACCCTCCCGAATGCAGTCACTGTGGGGAATAACTCAATCCCTCACATCCTCATTGTAAGCCTAGCATACCAGCATCTTTGTGAACATCATTTTCTTTCGTTCTATAGAAACTTCTTACCACTGTTCCCTGCGCTAACCCAAACACATCAAATCAAAGCTCTCAGCCGTCGTAACCACGGCATGAAGCAGTAACGTCTGCGAGCAGTCCAGGCGTACTAAACGGGAAAACTTTAAAATAAAGCTCAAAACTGTCCCATATTTTTCTTGTGACTAATTTTGTGGAATGTGTTCTACTTTATATCTACACATTCGTCTCTACAGGTTCCAAGTTAGTTGCAATCATTTCGGAGTTTCTGGATTCGTAAAAGGGCGAGCCGCAATCAGACGGGCTATATATGACCACGTAGAGAAGGGAGAGGAGGTAATAAGCAGACTTTCTGTAGCTAAGAGGCGTTGGCAGAGGCTGCAATAATGTGAAAATGTTGGAAGAGCGCAATACAGCGTAACCGGCGCGGATTCTTTCCCCGTGCCATTGTTATATGGCGTCTAGTTCCGCTGCACCGTTCTTGTCATTAGCGATGCGACGAACACCATGCGCGGAACACGGCGATAGTATATGATCAGTGTTTTCCTGCTGGGTCATAACAATCGTGCCGTTTGAACGAATCTGCTGCTGTCTTTTGGCTGTTGCCCTGTCAACTTTTCAGAGCGCTTTTAGAAAACAGAACACAAGACTTTTATGTGCAGCTTTACATACCAGAGAATAACGTTGGAACGGGTTGCACACTTGCAATAGAGGGCGATATTAGCGACACTTCCCTGTTAACGGCTCAAGCCTGGCAATATGGGGCCCCTATTGCCAAGTTTAATGCAATATGGGGAAAATCCTGGCAAAACCTTGAGGGGGTGCTGAGAACCGTTCTGGGCCATGTCGAACAGTGGGAACACATGTCAGAACGCTTTTTCAATACAGTCCGGTGCACACAATACATCGACGCTGTGCCAGGATATTTTGAATGAATAACTACATACCCCAATTTAAGCAGGGTACATTTGCTCCTACGTGAACCCATATGCCAAGTTTTACATTAGACGGGGTACTAGTGTGTAAATATGTTGAAGCACACTGTGTGAGATATGACGGCCATGGCCACGGCAGACACCTCCGTCAGTGAGACGTCTACGGATGACGTATCGTCATGCAGCGTAGGGTGACGTAGCGTAGCGTCCTAAAGGGAACAAATGCGATGGCCGATTTCCTATCTGTTCTCATATCAGGGGTTGGTGCCGAACTTTGTATGATTATGTATCCATCAAGCTATGGGGCACAGAAAATGTTATTCTGTAAAATAAAAACATTTCCCTTTGTACCTTTCTGTGTGCTATGAACTGATGCAAATGTACGAGAGCGTCACAAAACTGATTAACATTTCGTTATTGCCTTTCAGTCCGGACAAGCATGCTTCGACGACGACCATGAGGTACGTGCACTTTTATCTTATAATTCGACAACCGACTTTATTAGCTACGCTATGACCGGATAGATTGACAGAAAGCACCAGAATCTTTCGTGAAAACTGGCTGCACCATTCGGCATTCCGTCAAACACTCTTCAATGCTTTATGGTGTCACTATAGGACATTGATGCCACAATATTAATCGAAGTGCCAAAAACAACCCAAAGGACGCACGCTTAGACACAGACAGACACGACGCAGACACTTAGCTTCTTGATGTCTATAGAGAGAACTGCCTGTTTCATCTCCGATGACGCAGCTTGCAGCTCACGCACCCGTTTCAAGTGTCTTAAAAACGTCATCCCTTCCAGAGCTCGGTCTGTCCTTCAATCTTCATTCGACTAGCATACATTCAAAACATATCTAAATATAGAGTTGATGAATATGTAACACAACCCTCAGGATAGCCTAAAATGTCTTGCACTCGTGCGCTACCACGCTCCTGGCTGTGTTAAAAGCGGCTGTGCTACGCTAAAATGGCAAATACTCGTATAATACTATAATACCACGTATTATAATACCACGTAGTTGATACTGAGACTGAGTTATTGAGTTTACTGAGACCAAGCTGATGGGATGATCTCACAATCACAACTTAGCAAGCAGACACTTCATGGACAGACCGCCGTTCTTTCCATCACCCCATTCAAGATACTGCAGGCACCTGTGAAAATAAACAGTAAATACATGAAACAAGTACATTGATGAACAATTTGTGCGCGTGCGTGTGACCACTGGCAGTTTCTAAAACAAGTGAATTACGTATGCACTATTTACACAAGAAATTTCAGCTACAAAATTCTGCTATCCCAGGGAACGGGTTCACTGCGAAATTCGAAGTAGGATTAATGAATGCATAATTAATGCGGCGGAATGCGCGTGTTCTCTTGTTTTTTCGCTTATCGCGGACACACCGTACACCCACTACCACTACGCAACGCTATCCACCTCTACCCACACCTATCCACCCCTAAGAATCACTATCAGTAACTGCAAAGCGACAACAAGGGCGGCAGCATTCTCCCCCCCCCCCTCCCCTGGCCTTGCTGCCGTAGAGAGGTATTCCATCTACCATTGTGCTTGCAAGGCATGCCGGTATTGAATAAGGAAGGGAGCGGAAAGGTTTTCCTCCGGCCCTTCACACATCACATCACGGTTTTCGAACTCGGGAATTGTAATGCTAAAGCATAAAAGATATTCTACTTTGTATGGTGTTGAAAGATAGAATAAATTAATTAATTAGCATAGTAAGTGCGAATTTAGGAGTAGTTCCTTCGTAAGTCCCTCTTGATTCCCCCTTAGTATTCCAATTTGTCTATTCTAACCTTCTGTTATTTTATCATTTCATTTATGAGTTTAACTTTTGCTAATCCCTTTTTAGTACTCGAAATCAGTCCCAAACGTTCGACCACTTCAGCAACAGCAAAGTCGTACGACTGCCACGGTTCTCGGTTCTACATTTGTGGCTGTAAGCGGGTCTGTCCCCAATCCACGTAGCTCATGTGTCGTGTTACTCCCCGTTGGGGAGCCGAGTGCCGCGAGGATATTTATCCCATTAAGTTGTCAGTTGCAACGCATTCGCAAAATCAACAAGCAAAATTACCTGAAGCTCTCCTGTTACATACTAAACCGGGACAAACAGAACGAAGTGGGGAAGAAAACAGTAACAAAAAAAAGAAAAAAAAAGAATCTAGCTCTGACTGCTTAGGATTGCTACGGTTGCGAGCCTTGCAGGAGACAACGTTATTCCACGCTCCACTTTTCGCGCTACCCTCGCATTAAAGCTTCACTGCTGGTTTGAGTCATCTGTTGTCTTCGTATTCTTTGTTGTTCAGATTCAACGAAATCTACCTCTTTCATTAATATCCCTGGAACATGTCTACCTGGTCACGAACGTCCTGAATATCCGGATATCCTTGTGATCCCACACTGTTAAGAAAAGAGTGTTCTTTAACTCTTTTCCTTGTAGCATATATCACTCGCTTTTGGACAGTACAATTACTCTCAATAAGGGAGTCTCCTCACAACCTGTAGGGAGTGGGGATACGCTCTAACGCCTTACTGGAGAGTAATATTACTCTCCGGTAGGAATTAAGGGAGTAACTCCTTTGTTGAGAGTGATTGTACTCTCCAAAAGGGAGTTATACATGTGGCAAGAAAAATGAGTTAAAGTACACCATTTTTTTAAGGGTGCAGTAAACAACACATGTCTCAGGTACGCCTACAGATTATCGCGCTCTGCATGCTTGCATTCCGATGTATAAGCCGCAGTTCATATATCCTGGGGAAGTTCCTGGACTATCCAAGATATAAGCACTGATTGAACGTCGCTCGAATGTCACCGGGATGTCGTCTTAGATATACACATGCGTCGGACGTTTATACAATTTCTTTTTTACTGTCAGTCTTATTTTTACTGAGTAGTATTTCGATGGAGCTGGGAGAAAGCAGAAATACCTTGTCTGAGCTTCCGATATAGCGTGAATAAATAGTATTCGCGTGTTGCTCGCATTGCAAAGCATTTACGTAGCATCCATAAAGAAACAGATGAATGGCCTTACAGCTCTAGATAGCAGGTAATCACAGTAGAGCTCACAGCCTGAATCGAAAACACAGTATTTGACAGGAACTGACGCTGTCAGAATTGTTGGCATACGTTGACTGGATGCAGGTGTAGCGACATTGCAAAGGCACATCCATCGTCGTCACCGCTACAAACGTCTTACGCCCTTGTATAATTAGCGTGATTTTGCTGAAATGATGTTTGAAACGTTTCTTTTTGTTTTGCGGTTACGACCGATTGGCATCGCGAAGCAATGCAAGTGAAATGATGACTCTTTACAGCAGGTATACAAGCAGAGATCCGGTGCATCTTACAGTGACATTGCTAGATATGTTGTTTCGAGCAACGTTAATAGTCTACGGGGAGTTATTGAATGTAACAACACATTGAGTAGTGCATTTCACACGCTTCAACGTCCGATCTTGCCGTGCTACTTCGGCATTTGGTATAGGTACCAATACGCATTTTCTGCATTTTCAGCCAATAGGGGGTGCACACGGGTAATATGGGGAATGTTGCAGACATTTTCACCATATTGGTTGAATCTTTGCAATGTTATCCCATATTGTCGACATTTTCCCCATTACTGGCTCGCACTTGGCAATATGGAGCCCTTGTGTCAAGTTTCAGCCAATATGGGGAAAATCCTGACAACGCTTCGCCTTTGTGGGTTAATATTCTGTGCTACCTGAGGACCTTCGTGGGATCTTGGTTGCTTGCTGAGAACACGCGCAATACATGTAACAACATTTTTTCAGTACAGCCTGGTTGCTCAATATATTTAAGAGAAATACTAAGAAGCTAAGGCTGAATATAACAATAATGAGAGGCTCAGCGAAACTGAAGTTCGAAAATGATCAGCAGAACCATCCACTACCGCCAGAACGCGGTCGAACAAGTTTGAATCTCGATGGGTGGATGCCACATCCCAGGCAGCCCCGCCACCGCCACATCAACGCAACTGCCTCGACTAGCCTTGGCTAGGAGCTTCGACTGAAGCGCACTGTGACAAAATCTGTAGCCAACGGAAGCTCCGGAGCAAGCGTTGCCAGTTGTTTTCAGAGTCTGCGCCTGCTTTCACCAGCTAAAAATACGCTACGCTCCCCCGGCTGCTTCAGTATGGCTTCCTGCGGCCGCCCACAGAGCCGTTCAGCTCCTTTGCTCCCTTTCGATCTTCCTCCCTGCCCTTTCCTTCTTACGTCTATTCGTATGATTTAGTTGGCCTTCATCGACGCATCAACATCTACGAGCTCTTTAATTCGGTCCTTTACCAACCTGAACTCGTAGTGCTAACAACGTCTTTAACTTCAATAAAAGTCGGCTTTGGTAGCACGCCTCCTGCCCCACACCTTTATTCATCAATATCTGTCCTGGCCATCAGGACCGCCACTTTGCCGTCACGCGACCAGCGGGGCGACACCGTAATCCAATTTTTGTGCCTGACATCGCGTGGTCGACAGGAACTCCATTCCGTTATGGGGCAAGATGGTTTCAGATTCAGTCGGGTCCGATTCCCTGCGGCATCTACTCTGGATCATTCAGTAGTGACGGTTGTGTTCATCTCCCTTTCGGAGCGTAATAGGATTTTCCCGAGCTTGTCTCCGAAGCTGTAGCGTGTTGGAGGTCAGCAAAGTTCCTTACCTTGTACTTTTTTCTCGTCACCGCGGAACACTGTCTAAGGCTGATTAGCGATTTATGCGAGTTTAACATGACGCATTTACGTCATTTTATAGCTTCGATCACTGATGATTGTGTTAGCAAGTTATTTTTCATTTTCAACATTAGTCTAACGCAGGTTCGGAGAACGCTTTGCCACTGAAGTCTCTCGAGAAATCGGTCGCTCTAACAGGATGAGCTCGTACTAACTATTACCGGCCTAAAGCCTTAATGAACGTCTATTTAGCCTTTCATAAAACGCCTGCTGATCCATACCTTTATTCATCAATATCAATATTGGCTAAATGGGAACATCATCTGGACTAGTGGCTACTAGCCACTCTTTCCGTTTTTGTCCCTCGAATATCCCCGCTTATTGTGTTCCTTACTGTTTTCGTTTTTTGGTAATTAAATATTGGTAACGATTTCCGTTCCTGCAGGAGATATTTCGTTTGTTTTAGTGTCTCAGCTCTTTCGGTGTCGGGTACCGTTCTCGTTGGTTTCCGATTTTGGTAAGATGATACAAATATATATATATATATATATATATTTTTTTTTTGTTTCTGTTTCTGGTATTAGGAACGAAGCCATTATTGTTATGGTTGCGTGGCGTGAAACAGAAATGCTTCATATAGCCGCGGAGATACATATTGTATTCAAATAGTGTTGTGTTTCCACAATACACGAGGAAAAATAAATCGCTATCCAAATAGGTTGGACAACCTCGCATGCCTTCATTTTTGCCGAAAAAAAAAACAATTCGCGTGCCGATGCATTCATTCTAACGACTCAGCTGAAATGGCGACAGGTCTAAAGTTGAATAACTCTCTTACGATTCATGTTGTTGGACCACAACCTGGATCCGGACACAGGTGTTCCATCTATGTACTTCCATGGTACGATCTGTTTAATGAACGGAACAACACAGCGCAGCAACCATCGAGACAAAGAAAGAACCACACAACATAGGCGCTGAGTAACAGCTGAAATTTATGCTATGCACCCCAGGGAAACAGGGAAATGGGAGGGGAAGAAGGGAATACAAGCACAGTGGCTACACATGAGACGCGTTTAGATAAGCAATCTCCCGTAGCTGAAGTTCAGTGCAAAGTGCACTGACACGGCTTTTTTTGTGTGTGTCACGGATCATGAGAGCTTCGAATAACGCTCTGGTGCGCTGACACTTCTATCTGGCGAAAACCCGAGTGCTCACTAACAGAGGCCAGTTGCCACATGCTCCTCAGTGTAGCGCAAAACTGCTTGCTGCCCCTGATTTCAGAGAAGTAGCATGTTAAATAAGCCTATCATTAACGCACCTCCCCGTCTTGCTTACCCATGAATTGTCACAAGTCAACGGAATGTCATCAAAGTACAAAATCGCTCAGCTTTCTGTTCTAAACAACCGTCCGTTTCTCCTTTTCTTCCTACAGCTGTGCTTCTTCGACCGATGTGGAAGGAAATACAGCGAGATAAAGGCGCTGGCCCGTCGTAACTGGAACCTACCAGACAGCTATTACGACGAAGATGCTGCCTGTGCAAAATATTCTTGAGGTGGCGCTCATCTGCTCAAGATTACCTGGTCGTGTCGTGCACAGTACTTCGATTCGACTAAGCGACTGCTGCCGCTGTCTTGTTTTCAATATTCCCTGCATTGAGACACTGTTGCAGAACTGCTCAGAATTGTGAACTATGTGATTCTATAACATATTGATGCTCCTTTGCCACTTGTGTGTGTGTAATTGTTGAAACTGTGCTACAAGAGCTATAACGTGAGCTTGCGTAAAGTAGGATGCAACTGGAAACAAGGCTGATCCGAGTGCCGTCAAAGTACTTTCCGAATGGTTTTAAATTTGGTTTGCGGATGCCATCGCGAACGACGGCACAGAGATAAGCACGACACATTACTCATTATAAATGCAGTAATGGAATGCCAAATAGTTCCACTATACCACCATGCAATAACACTTGTACACATGGTACGGTTGAGTTAGGTTAAAGGGAGACTGCGCAGGGATTCGAAAAAAAGAAAAACGGAAACGTGAGCGAACACGAAGCACCTCCTCTATGCCGAATACAACAAACCCATTCGTTTTGCGCTGGTAGTTGGTAAATGATGACACTAGCACACCCAGACCGAAATGGGAAGAGCAAAAGAAAAAATAATAGTTCCATACTACGATGGTTCGTCTGGAGCAGGATACTATGACGTCACCCACCAGCATTGTCGTCCGCTTGCAAACCTTCGTTCTCCCCTGATGACGTCTATGCAAAGCATTGCAGGCGTGTACCCCTGGATTGAAGCCAGGGACGTGATCTTTGACAGCACGCGATTGCCGCACATAAAGCGTTTTTTTTTTTTTTTTTTCATATGTGGCTATTTTGGGTGTAGGGTTTTTTTTCAAAGCAGCTTGCTTGTCCGGATAGTGAGCTATGTCATTCGCCAGCAAGTATTTGTACTCAAGCCGGGTGACACCCGGGGCTGTGACGCTACCTACTCCATGTGCGCTGCCAGGGAAAAACACCGGACATTCACAGCACATGTGATCTCTCAGGCGCGGTGGCCGCTCATTTTTATCAGTGGGGCCATTTACAGCAATCCAGCAAACACGCACACTATATGCGTAGCCAGGAGAAAGCGAATAGGTGATTTGCCTCATGCACCTACTTCCATCAAGGGACTGTGTCAGCAGACTGAATGCGCTAGATCGCAGTTTTACTAGTGGATTAGTTTTGCGTGCCGATAAGAGGCACCCTTCATAAACGTATTGAGTGGTTCACTGCGCATTTTTTTCTTGCCCCGAGCTTTTTGCTTGGTCACGGAGGGCAAAAAGTATAAGTGTCCCACCTGCCTACGTCCATGCATAGATTACGAACCGTGCACTTGTTCATTTGGGTCTGTTTGTGTCAGACTCGAACGTAATCCGAAACGAACACTATTACTAACCGTTACCTTTGGCCGAGTCGGAACTGAACCAAAAATACCGGTAACCGGTTCAAAATACCGTTCATACGGAACCAAGGGTGGGGCTTTGCATGTTGTCCATGAACATGAAAACGCATTTTTTTATTTTCTTTTTTTTTAATTACTGCAATGACCCGCTTCGGTTGGAGATTTTTCTCTAAAAGACGTCCATTGAAGGTGCCAAAAGGGCTAGTAGCCACATCAGTACTGACGGCGCCCTGCTTTAGAATGTTTTGGGATGAAACTCATTTGAATTTTTATTTAAATAATGACTGCCTCCCATTCATTCAGCGCAGCTTGTAGGAGGTGTTGGATATACACTTAACATAACACATGTATAGTTACATAACAACATGAATATAAATATATAAATACAGATATAAAAAACAAAGTTCTTCGATTGTGCAACGGTTCGTGAAACATCCGACATATTGCAGATAACAACGTTTATCTTTCGGCATGAAAAGGGTTGATACCAACCGCCGCTATGAACTATTTCTGTCAACTATCAACAAATTTTACCTGGTCATGCTTAGCCTTCATAGACATAGGTTGTCAGCGGTTGAGCACTTTGTTTAAGATGGGATAATGTGCCAGTTGTTCCTGCGGTAAATATGGTGATAGTTATTCATATATATTCAGATATGTTATCATACTGGTGATCAAAAATATGCGGAGGCTACAGTCAGATAATCCATCTTCCTCAAATGCGTGAGGTAAGGATGATGAACTGCCAACGTCCCCACGCAGACTGGAAAACATCGAAATTGTCTTGGTAAACGTTATCCCTGTTATTGAAGCTCACGCATCCCGACTTTAAAATGTTGGTTGAGATAACATACAGATAATGCACAGAAAACATATTTCAGAGATTGCATCTATATGTGGCATTGGCGGGGCTCTCTAGCCTGTTCAACACAGCGCATGCAAGAAGGATGAAGTATATGCTCTTGGGCTAACGGCCGGACAAGCTGTCACGTGACGATTAGCTCGGCGGAAATCCGTGAGAGGCGATTCAATCGCTCGCTATCGAGACGCATGTGGAACCATCTAGTAGCGAGAGTACCATCCTTCGCTCAGCACACCATAGCCCTATAGCTTCACAGAGGCGCTCGCTTTGTAATTCATAAATATTGAATAAAATCTGCGCAGCTTTGGAACGAGATATTTCCGATATACCACATCCTTTGTTGTGATTTGTGCCGGAGGACAGGCGACAAGGCGAGGACAGACGGCAGAGGACAAGGAGAATGTGTGCGTCCAGGACATGTCATCAAATGATGCAGCGCCGCGCATTTTGGTATTTCACATCTGCCGCTCAACGTAAGCAACTACGAAAGAAAGCCACCCTGCAAATAATGTTTCAAGCTTAGCTGTGGAAACCTAGCGTAGTATTTGCTCTACATGGTGGGATAATAGATGGCTATATGATGTCTAACCTTAGACATCTGGGATAACTATAGAATGCGTATGGCTAGACCTAATTTCAAGTAGACGTCCGCTAGCATAGCAGTAGTTGGAAATGACGTGCTAATGTAACACTAATAGCCGCCTAACCTTAGACATTGAATGTCTACGTACGTAGACATGATTTACCCCTTTTCTAGACATGGTGCCTAAAATTAGTCATGGCTCTTAGCATGCATTAGCACTGAAGTTTAGACTTAGATCTGCTTTATACCTCCATTTAGAGAAGTAGGTCTAGGATTAGACCTTTGTTATACCTAACTTTTGCTACCCTTATCCGTAGTTTATCCTTACCGTGAGTACTTCAGTCGGAGAGCACGCATTTTGTAATGAATTAATTTCAACCAAAAACTGTACAAAAATATGCAAAACTAGTCAACAAGGACAAATATTATGCAAAAATGTGATGAGCTCTGGTGGTTAAAGACTCGCTAATCTACCCATTTGTAGTGTCACTTGCTTGAAAGTACTGGCAGGAAGCACCAAGTGGCCACAAACTGGTGTGGATCCTCAAAAAAGTGCGGTAACTGCAGAATAAGCATTCGCTCTGGTACCCCTGGTTCTCCGCCTCGTGGACGCTGTTACCCAGACAAACCTGCAAAACAACCCACGCAGCACATGGTGGGATAGTAGATGTCTAAACATGTCTAGAACGAAACTTTGTGGCTAAGGCTACGTGTAGATGTCTTATAGACGTCTAGCAGCCTGTACGTTATTTAGACCTCTACAGAAAGCCGTTTACTAGACATCGCTCAGACATTGCACAGTAGACACACATTGCACATTTTTTTACGTACAATAGATGTATAATTTTTGAACGCACAGTAGAAGTCGAATTTTTGATGTCTAATAGCTGGCTAATTGTAGACCATATTGAAAAACACCTGTATATGACCACACGGATGACGTTTTGAACTTCCATGCCTTGATCTATAAGGCCAACATGGTGCCGTGCGTAGTCTTATCATACAGGCGATGTAGGACCTACCTGAAGCAATACAGAATTCGATAGAGGTCAGATATCTCAAGTGAAACATGTTTAATCCCATACCACGCTACAGAGCACATCCAAAACCATAAGGGGGACCACTGCGGACAATCTAGGCGCATGTGAGATAAACCGATGGGTTGTATATGGTCCATCGTTTTAATGCACTATGAAGGAATAACATACGGTAAAATTACTTGTCAAATTTGTCGCAACGATGAAACTCCAGTGCTGTGATATATCTGGTCACCAAAAGCTTTGCTTTTGAAGATCTGCAGTGCACAAAAATGTACACTTCAAGTGATAAAATTAAAATGATTATATAAAAACTACCGTGATTTTCAAAGTATGTACATGGCTGTATGGCTGTATTGGTGCCCTCTCAGCTTAGTGCCAATATGTTTGAATGAAAACACGGTACTGTTTGCAAAGTTTCTTGCAATCTAACAAGAGTGCATGCTAAACAACATTGCATGCAGTAGTACACGCACACTATCATTAAAGCTTCTAGCCTTCTGCTGTAAAAAAATTTATATTCCTGCAAAATGAGATTTATGCGTAAATCCTCAGGGTTTCATGAGCAACAGAAACAAGAAAAAAAAACATTCTCCCATGACTGCTTTCTGACTTGTCCATCTTTTCTGGCGTTTCGTGTCCACCATCAGTGCACAATATTGATGACGTTCACTTGCATGCATGGATCAGAACCGTTACCTTTTTCGGGTCGGTTCGGGTTCAGCTCCGCAGCAGTGCAAAATATTGGTTCAAACCGGTTCAGGACAGTGAATTTTAGGCAAATTGCCATGGGCTAAAAACAAGCACATCCTTACGATTCTCAAACAACACAAATGTACTTTTGTTGTTATTGTTACCAACACAGCATCACTGCGTGTAACAAGTCTACATTTCAGGTGCAATGCTTCGTGTACCATACTATAAATACTTCCTATGTTCCCTCATCATATACACCCCGTTACATCCTGCTCAGGGACTGGCCAGGGACATGCAGCAACCAGTCTACCATAGGACCAACGAACCATGCGACCGCCAATTGCAACTGCAAGGCAGTTTTCGTCTGATGTGGGGACAAAGTAGAAGTGTCGCTCATGTTGAAGATATTGAGGTAGAAGATTAATATGCTCGTAAAAACCCTGTCACCTGATATATGATGGACTAGACCCGATGCAACCACTTCAGAATTAATGACTGCGATTATTTACCGCACCGTCACATGTGTAGTTCAAGTGCCGTGTAAGACGCTACGTTGGGACTCATGTTCTTATCTCACCAGCGTTAGGTCTAACGCTTTGCCTACAGTAGTTCGCTTGGACAGCCTACCGCCATCGCTATCGGATAGAATAAGGTAAGCTTCTGTTCCAACACAAATTTTTGTAGATATTTCTGTGTGCATTTCTTTGACGTGTTTTCCATGGGTTAGTTCACTTGTGTTACGTGTTTGTGACGGCCAGTAGGCCGCTAGATTTTCGCGTTTCGCTGCCCTCAGCGATATCGCGTATGGAGTTCTTGCTGGCCCTGGTGAGGAAGGCCCCTAAAGGGTGTATTCGTTCCTTCCAGCACCAGGACCAGCACCAGGATAAGTGTTCCTTTGAGCTGCGGGCTATGTCCCGTGAGGGGGCTTCCGCCCTGAAGAATTTAGCTCATGTTGAAGTCGGCGGAAAGACTGTTCCTTTGGTTTCTCTTGAAACCAATCTCACCGTCGTGTCCGTGTCTAAAGCGCCCGTCGGAATGGATGATGCGCATATTGTCTCGGCCCTGGGACACTATGGCATCATCAAGGACATCCAACGTGAAAAATATGAGCACCCGGAGTTGAGTTCCATTGAGACCGGCAATCGCCGTGTGATAATGGAGATGACGTCTCCCGTGCCCAATTTCTTGCGTGTCAGGGGTAAGCGAATTATTATTCGCTACCCCGGGATGCGGCGTGTTTGTTTTCGATGTGGACAGGCTGGGCATTTTAAGAAGGCGTGCCCGGTACCTGTATGCTCTCGATGCGGCGAGGTGGGACATAACACGTGTGCGAGGCCTTGTCCAAAATGTGGTGGGGATCATTCATCCATCACGTGTTCGCGGAAGACATGGGCGAATCGTGTGGCGACCGTTACTAATGGTTCGGAGACCGATTTCGCTGGTTCAGAGTGCCGTGACAATGTCACTGTCCTGCAGGAAACGGAGGCGCCGGCAGAGATTGTTGCTACGAACAATAGGGCTGGTTCGGGGCAGGAAGCCCTCGTACTTCCTGTGCAGGAGCAGTCTGCAACTGAGGTGCAGGAGCAGTCTGCATCTGGAGTAGAGGTGCAGTCTGCTTCTGGGGTTGTACAGCAGTCTACATCTAGAGTAGTGGGGCAGTCTGCTTCGGGAATAAAGGTGAAACCTGTAGTGCTTCAGGCGAACGAGGATGCTGCGGGACAAGTTGTGCGTTTTTTCCCCAGCGATTCTTCGCTGCAGAGTGTAAACAGTTGCCATAGTGGTCCGGAAGATATGTGTGGGGTTACGTGCCAGGGTCTCAAGCGGAGGGCTTCGGATTCTGCACTATCCTCTCCTATGTGGGCAAAGAAGCAATAGACTTGGTACTTTCACTTTTACTCATGTGTCTAAAAGTTATGACGCTAAATTGTAGGGGATTTAGCAGGAGTCCGAAACAGTTTTCAGTTATTCAGTGGGCCAATAATTTTCGTGTTGATATTCTCCTCCTGCAGGAGACTCGCCTCTTATCTGCCAGTGCGATTAGAGCGTTGGAAACGGACCACACAGTTAGGGCGTTTTTTAGCCATGGTTCGCCGCATCGCTCAGGTGTGGCAGCGATTCTCTTCCCCTCTTTTCCTGGTGGAGTAAGGTGGTACGACCGTGACAATGATGGTCGGGTTCTCTCACTAGAGTTAGACGTGGGAGGAACACTCGAGCACCCAGGTTCGAGGGGCTCTGGAAACGATGACGCTATTCAGGACGTACTCAGGAGGATCACCTCTTTGAAGTTACGTGCCTGGGACCAGTTCGCGGCTTCGCAGTCGGTCGAACGCTGGTCACGAGAAGCATGTTGCTCTCGTCTTCCTCTTGGTCGTTACTTTCGCCACCCTCGAAACACTGTCGAGGAGCTACTGGCGAGTGATGGGTCAGTATTGACAGAGCCTGACTCCGTGCGGTCACTCTTTCGTGATCACTTTTCCGCCCTGTACGAGTTGGTGGTACCTCCTGATGCAGGACACCAGCCTTTTTGCCAGAGCCCAAAGACTTCGTTCTGAGCACAGCCAGATTTACTCAGGATGAGTATACGGCAGCTGTTAAGGCTTTGCGAGCTGGTAAGTCTCCCGGCTCCGATGGTCTCCCTGCTGAATTTTATAAGTGTTTCTGGGGGGTACTTCGACGCCCCCTGACCGAGTTATTTAACAACTGCTTAGCTGCCGGCCTCCTCTGCCCTTCCATGAGGCAGAGTATAGTGTCTATGCTTTGCAAAGATCCCACACGGAGTCGTGACCCTAATGCCTACCGACCGGTATCTCTTCTAAATACAGATTACAAGATCATTTCTACCACAATTCTAAATCGAGCTTCTCCAGTCCTGGGTTCTGTCATCCCTGCTTCATAGGCCTGCGCCGTCCTTGGGCGGTCCCTTGTGCTTCACACTCAGGCTTTGCGAGACGCGATTTATTGGGCTCATAGTCGCCACCAGTCGGCAACGCTGGTATCTTTTGATCAGAACAAAGCTTTTGACAGAGTGAACCACGAGTACGTGTACCGAGTGTTGGGAGCTGTCGGTTTTGATCGCGCGGTGGTATCTTGGATAAGGGCTCTCTATGCTGAGGCCTTTGCCTGCATTGGAGTCAACGGGGGAATGTCTGATACCTTTTCCATCAAATCGGGGGTGCGACAAGGTTGTCCCTTATCTCCTGCTTTGTATGCCATGGTCTTTAGCCCGCTCTTGGAAGCTCTCGCAACCTCGCTTCGTGCTCGCATGCTACAGCTGCCGGGTTCCGTAGCCCTTCCGTTGTTTGCATATGCAGATGACTTATCCTTAATCCTTAGCAGTGAGGACGCGATAGGTCAAGTGTTAGCCATCCTGGAGGCCTACGGTAGAGCATCGAACGCGCGGATAAACAGGGATAAGAGTGCAGCGCTCTTTATCAATTCAGTCCCCTCCTGTGCGTCTCCATTCGGGATACCAGTTAAAACTGAATTACGCATACTGGGATACTATTTCAATAGTCAGGGAATCGCAGTATCATCGTGGATGCGCATTCACCAGCGTAGCGTTCCCGTACTCCGTGAATTGAAGGGTCTGGTTCTTCCACTTACTTGTAAGGCCCGGCTAGCGGCGTCGTGGTTCTTAAAGGGACTATGAAATTTCCCGAACCCTCATACTTTTTTTCGATGGAAACTGTTCTTCCCGCAGAGAAACTAATATGCCACAAATTTTTCCGGACGAAATCGCTCCACTCTGCGAGGAGCGCGCGCTGGAAATGTCTCTTCCGCGTTCGTCCTCTCCCGCGCATATTTCCCTGCCGATGGTGTAACTGTACGGACCGCTCTTCGGTTTCCCGTTACGTCACCGGTGTTGCACAATGGCAAGTAATGCAGCGAGCTCGCGCTGTGGCTGCCGCCACTGCCGAAATCTGCCGATCGCGCGAAAGCTGCTGTCATGGAGATTTCCAGATTTCCACTCCCGATGAACACATACGCGGGATCCTACGGCGCATGCTCCTGGCGGGATTCCTCGGCTCGGCAACACGTCACGATGACGTGTTGCTGAGCCGGCCGTGGTCGCGTCAAGTTACCCGTTGTGTCTCCGCTCGGCAGCTCGTCACGGCGCGGCGCCAGCTGTCCTCCCTTCGCCGCTCCGTTTAAATTCGCTCCCGAGAAATCCGCTCGCGCGACGAAAGTAAAATTTCGGTTCTAGACTCAGAAAAATGTCTTCTTTCGAACGAAACGAAGAAAAAAATCGTTTCATAGTCCCTTTAAGCAAGTATTGGTACCATGGTACCATATCGCTTCCGCCACGCCAGATCTTTCTTACTGTGACCCGTATTGCTTTTCAGTTCGTATGGGGTAACAGTGTGGAATGGGTGTCGCGCGCGCGTCTGTACCAGTCGCGTGAGGTTGGTGGCTTGCGAGTGCCACATATAAAAGTGAAGTGCCTTGCTTTAGGTATAAAGGCAATTTTTGATACCCTGAGTGAGCCTAACCATCCCGCACACGACCTTTTGCACTACCTTCTTGGCCCGGAGATTCGTTTCTTTTGTTCCTTCCAGCAGAATAGGCCGCGCTCAGAGTTTACTGCTCCCCACTTAAAAGAGTACGTGTCATCAGTCCGTCGCCTCCGCGAGAGCCACGTGGACGCTGATCTTTCTACATGGTCAGTGAGGCGGTTCTATGTGTCCCTGCTGGGCTTACTTCCGGCACCCACGGGTGTACCGGAGCTATCTGTTCCGCGTCAGATCGCGTGGCGCTACGCTACTGCAGGATGGTTGGATTCTCGTCGTGCAAGTTTGCAGTGGAGACTTGCGCACGATGTCCTGCCGCTCAGGGATCGTTTGCATCGTTATGGTCTCACCTCGCCTCGATGTCTTTTCTGTTCTAGCCATGAAACTGCGCAGCACGCTTTTCATGAGTGTCTCGTTCCCGACGTTTTGTGGCACAGAGTTGAGGAGCTGTATGGGGTTCCACGGATTCGCTGGGGCACCATTCAAACGCTCCTTCAACCCCCCGTTCCAATCCGGGATAGACGACAGTTCATTCTCGTAGCCGTAGAGATAAATTACCAAGTGTGGATTGCGCGCTGCATAGCAGTACACGGCGGCCCCGCTCGGGGGACGTCACACGTTCTAAGCCTCGTTCCAGCGGGTGTTCGCAGAGTCTTACAGAGGGAGAGAGCAGTCCTCGGTGCTATGGAGTTCGGAAGGCGCTGGCTAACTTCGTCTGTGCTATTCGAAGAAACGCATGGAAGGTACGTTGTTCATTACTAAGCGTTACTTTCTTTCGTGCCGTTATCCCGTACGCAACTCTCCGCAGTCTTGGTCTGTTGCATGGCGACGACAAGCACGAACAGCAATCCTTAACGTGACGTGATTTCACAAGCAGGAGTTGGCATTGCACTAGTTCTAGTTTTAGTCCTAGCTTGTTGAGATAGTTATATGGGAGCCAGTCCTTGTGACTGGTCTTCCGCCTCGATGCCAATACACAGTAGTTCTCTTGTTTGATGACAGTACACTCCTCTGCCTCTGAACGCGCCTATAAAACAGTCGTCGGGGCAGTATCGCTTGCGGTACTGTTCCTAAGAAGGTTTTTTCTTAAAATGCACTGTTGGGAGCGTTGCCCGCTACGATGCCAATACATGTATTTCATAGATCATAAAGTCAACAAAACAATATACATTTGGAGCGTTGTTATCTGGTATGTAAGATGGACGCACAAATTCCGTGACTCATCCAATCAGTCAACAATACAACAAGATAGAGTCAGTGTATAAGGGGCTACCTCCATAGTAGATCTCTTACTTGATGACGATACATACTCGTCTTGTCGTGAGTCCCGTCCGTGCCAGAATAGCCGTTAGTTTTAGAGCACAAAATGAAAACTCGGGTTGCTGGATGACAAAAATCGCGCATAAGGAAGCCTGTAACTGCCAAAAGGACACCCCCAAGAACTGAGTGAACGCAATAGCTGTGAGGAGCAAATACCTCGCACAGTTGCAGTTTTGTTTTGTTAAGTTTCCGTTTCGAATTTGTTTGGCAACACGGCTCAGTCCGCTGTGTAAATCTTACTTCCGATCTATCACAACGCGCATTAAGTCTGAATCGTTTCGCGAACTGGTAACTGCTTAAATTTATTCCAGTTCAGTTTAGGTACTGATCCCTGCCTGCATGAAAACAGTGTAAAAAGACAACGAGGATGAAACAATCTAGACAGACATGCACTCACTTCCAATGCAATGTTACTGCATGCAGACTTGCTTGGTACTGAGGATCAGCAGCAGACAAAGGTCGGTTAGAACACGCATAACAGACACCACTACTGACATCTGTGCCAAGTGTTTTATGTGTTCTAACCCATGACTTTGTCTGCTGGAGCCCCTCAACTCCAAGCACAATTAGGGTTCTTCGTTTTTGGGCTTTATGATTTTTGAAATTCGGGGGGTAAAAATCGGGTGCTGTTGACAAAAGAGAACTCGGGAGAAATCGGGCACTTTGATCTCTCATATGTCATCGGGAAATTTTCGGGTAAAACGAAAGGCATATGAAACAACGAGAAACAATAACTTTTTATATCCGCGCTCGGAACTGGGGCTGTGAATGACCGTGGTATTCAAACGCATGTCCGAGTTCCAAAAAAGTTCGTCTTTTTTCTCCTGCAGGAGGGGATTATCAAAGGATTACAAATAGGTTGACACAAATAGCTCTCTTTGCTGACTTTATGATTCGCTTTTCCGACAGCTTACCTACAGCCAAAAGTTGAAAGACCCCAAGGATTTTGGGTAGATATCGGGTTTTACCCGGATAATTGAAAACTTGTTTAGGAGGGAACAATCGTGAAAAATTGGGTTTAACCCAAAAAACGAAGAAACCTAAGCATAATGTACCAACTATCCCAGACTTATTCCTGCCTCACAGACTTGCTCACGCATGCATGCATAAGACGGGCCACAGCTCCATTCTTCAGTAAGGGACTTGAAAGGATGGGCTTCCGCATTGCAGTGTTGGTAAGACTAATCCTAAAAATAGATTGTCAAAAAAGAAATAAATTAAGGAAGTACAGACAACAAGCGGTAACTGAGGCACCGCAGTGCAAACAGGCTATTTGCACGCATTAATTAAGTTGCATAATGAATCTCTAAACATTGCTCAGCAAAGGCGGCATTTTTTTCCCCAGAATTCAGAAGCCTTTGGGGACAACAGTCTATAGACCGCTACCAAAGAAGTGTCACCGTGATGTAATCATGACGCTGACAATGTAATTATAGACTGCTGATGTAATCATAGACATAGCTGATGTAATCATAGACACAGTGAAACCGAAACGGCGTGGGCGGAGAACACTGCTGTTTCACGAAGCCATATTCCTTGATGAAGGTCACTCGTGGCTTCCGCATTAGTGGTACACACACATGGGGTCACGTTTTTAGTCACTTTCTTGTCTTTATTCGCGCTCCCAGTCTACCTTGGAAAGAAAAAGCGGCTTCATCCCAAGAGTTGCATCGTCTGAAAGTCTATGTCATAATCTTGTGCTGATTTTTTTTATTATTACGACTTAGTTCGCGCTTGCTTTGTATAGGGATACCACATGCAACTCCGAGAGAAACTCGTGCTCTTCAGGCTCAGAAAGATAGCCCGGTAGCCAATTTTAGAAATGCCTACCGAAAAGACAGGGCTTCCGGTAGAATGGAGCAGAAAAAGGCCATACAAGAAATAATATGTAAATAATTGCAAAAATCTTACAGTATCAGAAGCCACGTTTAAAGGTGGCGTTCTTGTGACGTTGATTTTTTGCTATAGTAGTTCCACTGTACCAAGTTGGCAGCACTGTTGTACCACCTGATGTCATTTCTTTGTAAACAGGGATAGGCTTATTCCGATCAAAACCACCTGGTTTTTCACAACATTTCGACAAAAAGATTTGAAAGCTAAAATTCAGTCTCTGGGCAAAAGTGTGCCTGCTACTCTCCGAATACACTTCCTCATGTGTAAATAGAAAACAAATGATGCCCCAGTCATACCTTTCGCCTTTATCAGTGTGTCTGTTATCAGAAGTCAGCCACTGATAATGATGGGCTGTGTCCCTTGGAGATCTTGGTCATTGCTTTCCGCTTTGTCTAAAGTGGACTCAAGAGTAAAAAGGTGGAGCAAAGATTTTCGCAAACACAAATTTCACCAGACATTCTTCATCCAGCGACATATTTTCGGCTGTCTTCAGCTTTTAGTTCGGTAGCTTTTTTTCACAAGCACCTTGCATGCGGCGATAAATTGCTGCCCTATTCTCTTTCGGCAAATCAGCTCTTAAAATTTTAACAATTTTAAGAACTGATTTACCAAATTTGTTAAGCAGTTTCATAATTTTCTATTCTTCTTTTTCAGCTTCGGCTCATTTGCATATCAAAATTCGGGGGTAGATATCTTCACGTACGTGCATGTTTCAGGATTTTTTAAGCGTGGAATGGCTTTCAACTATGATGGTCCCTCATTCTGATCTCCTGCTTTTGCATGAAACCCCATAATCAGTAATGTAGTTGCATACTTTCTCGGAGAGGATGTCGTAGAACTCGCTGCCAAAACCATAGCTGTTTTGCTCTGCTGTTTGTTATAAAACTTCCGTAACAAATAAAAAAAATCCTGTATATACGCAAGAGTGCATACATAGAATGCATTTAGACGTAAATATTGTCTCTTTCTTGATGCTGGGGAACTGTCTCTGCCTTTGTTAACAGCGTGGTTGCCAACCATCATTCTATTGTTAGGCTGCTCTATATGAATGATTATGGCATGTGATTGAATCTCAGCTTCGTGCTTTGCCCACATTTGTAAAAAGGATAAATGCACTGATGTGTACAGAGAGCCAGGTACATCCAATCAATAAACTCAAGGTATATGCTATAGGTGTTGGGTATAGGTTTGGTCCGTCTTGCGGATATGAATATACTCGCTAAACTGGTCGTTATACGAACAGGCAGTTGAGGAAACATAACTACTTTCCTGAAACCTTTCTGCTGCCGGTTCACACGCTTTGATTGGCTTCAATAAAGATTGTGTATGTGCGCATGGCTATGCTTGATAATGGCACATTTCCAATGGAGCTCACCTGCTGCTCGTGGCTGCTGAGCTTCCGAAAGGTGCCTGTAGAACGCCGCCGTATCAGTCTTCGTTGTCTTTCATTGTCGTCATGTTTATTCCAAACAAACATGCTCTTCACCACCTTGCATAGAGATGAGAAGTTCAGCTTCAACGACAACGGACAAGAAAACACAGAACAAAGCTGCATGTAACAATAAAGCAATAAGGTACTCATGGAACGATTCGACAGCACCAGAGGACACGTGTTTCGCCGTGTTTGCGGCTACACTCTTAACTCGGTACCCTTTAGTAAAGGGTAAAAAATCGCAATATTTCACCCTCTATTTCAGAAGCTACCAGGTACCCTCTGAGCGGTACCTTTTATAAAAGTTACAAGGAAACCCGCTAATTAGAGGTTACGGCCTTCAATCCAGCACCTGCCCGCCAACGTGCGGCTTTTTATACAGGATGTTCATTTTTATTCGCAACAGAGTAGCGCTCATTTGGCAGGTGGGTTATGTGAATTTTTGCTAATTAATCGATCCGTAGTTACAAACACATGCGTCAGGAAATGTCGGAAATGTTTGTAACTACGGATGGGTTAATTTGCGAAAATTAACACAACCCACCTGTCAAATGAGCGCTGGTGTGATGCGAATAAAAACAAACACCCTGTGCGTGGGATATGGACAGATATTTACAGAACACACCAAGGTACCAAAATGAACCAGCAGAAAAGGAGATCTTGAACATATGTATATTACAAAAACAGAAGTCTGTCGAGAGGTGACACAGTGTGCACAAGTGCGATCCTGATGTGAGGAGAAACCATGGTCGCTTTACCATGTATGTGGAAAAAAGAACTATCTTCTAAGTGAGAAGCAATGCATAAAAGTGCGAGGAAGCCAGCGAGTCAAAACAACTGACCTATGTTTGCTAAGCTGAACACACCCAACGAAATGGAGAATTGCAGCAGAAAAAAATTTATTCCACATTCGTGTTGCAGAGGCGAGCGCAAATAGCAATACAGTATTACATAAAACGCACACAACCTTGAGGAATATGAGTGTACAGTAACGCAGGAGACACTACATTACTGCGTTATCAGCGTTGGAGGCGCTCTGCGGGACGAGTTTGTGAGGTACTGCATTGCGCTGGTGACGGTATGTGAACCTGCATGTGGGATCCTGGGAACAAAAGTTTGGGCAATGAGAGTAACATTTACGGACCATTCAAATCCGTACAAAGCACAAGGTACAAAGCAGCATAAATGCGGGAAGGCGTTCACTCCGCGATTGAGTCGTAGAATATCGTAAGAATACAACAAGTAGGAAGCTGCGAATTATATATCTCGATGCATATATCCGCAGCTCGCAAAATGCACGCCGGTGTATTGACTTGGCGACCAAGTAAGAGCAGAAAAGTAGCAAGCGTAAGTGGCGTTCATATGCAGGACCGCAAAACGCTTGCCATAATCACAACAAACATGCGCTAAGAGCTCTTGCTATCAAAATAACGCACGTACCTAGCACAAAATGTACACTTACCCAGTGTATGAAGTGTGTGAATTAGGGCTGCGGTGGTGACGTTCGTTTTCGGTTATATATTCTTTGCAATCTTCGCACTCACTACACTTTCCCCTGAGAACACCGAAAATATACTTGTTTGCTAGCGACATCTAGCTTTTCCGTTGTTCCTCACGATACTATGATAAACGCGAGGAAAACCACTGATTAAAACAGATTACACTTGTTAACGGACGGACGACGAGCGTTAAGCGTTTCAAGGAAACCGCTCTCAGTGTGGATAGACCTAGACCAGGCTCGGCTACGCAGCGAAATCGGAAATCTTGGTGGTTGCGGCATTGACAATGGTTTTCCATCCTTTAGAAAGAAACATACTATCAGTATTTCAGGCTGCGAACTTACAATCTGTGTTCATACAGCATTGATAACATGTAGTTGACGTATAGGTGACGCTGGAACAGATAAAAAATAACATCCTAGATTCGCAACTGTCGTCTCGAATGGGAGGCTGAAACGCGGCATTATGCTGAAAGACAAAAGGAAAACAAACGATAAGAAACTAACAAAGAGATTATCGTTGGAGATTTCGCTTAGAAGTTACAGTGTCGGAGTAGAGGGTACATTTATAAGTTACAACAAGCTGTTTTTGTTTTTTCCGAGATGTAACTTCTATTCGTTTTGTAAAGACATGACTTTGGTCGCTTTTAACCTCTAAATATACGTTACAGTGGTGTAACCTATAAGAAATCTCGAAATCTACGTCTATACAGAAGTTACATGTTTCTAAAAGTTACAATAAAAGGTACGGGTTTAAGAGTGTAGTCAGCTCTGGGTAGCTGCGCATCGCTAGGAATTGGCAAACCACGGATCGCTCAGCGAACGATATACACCTGCGAGGGTGACTGAGCACTCCTGAATGCCACAGTGCGAGCCAGTGAGTTATAATGAGGAAAAAAAAAAAACACTACAGAAACAAGTAAATAAATTTCAAACACGTCTAGTGTCATTTACTTGCTTCTGTAATGTTTTTTTCCCTCATTAATAAAGCAATAAATATATACCAAATACACGCTCATGATCTCAGTTGTCTCGCGACGTAAACACCCAATTATTTTTATTAATTATTATATACCAAGTACATACATGTAGTATTCTGCGAATGGTATCTCCAAAGGCTTCTCTTTTTAATTGCGTCCGGGAGCGGGGCAACTTTTCTATGTATTTCAATGTATTTTGCCAAGGAAAGTCAGCCAGAAACGGCTTGCTATTCCTTGTTTCCGAGGTACATGGTATAACCTTACCTTTCTTCTTGCGTGCGGTTTTCATTGTGTCACGTTGCTGCAGTTGAATGCGCTTGTGATGTTCTAACTCGTTAAGTAAGCACCATGAGAAAGGCGGCACCAAAGGCGATTCCATTCTAGTCCAATTCTTAAAGTTTACGTTACACCCATTGCAGTTGCATCTTTTTCTCTTTTTTTTCTTGATGACTTACGACACTGCTTTGGTACTGACTGCGGAGGCACCGCACCATGCATGGTGTGAAATCAGGCCCTAGAGGTGCTAAGGGTCGACCAGCGGCATGGCTGCTTGTTGGTAGTAGCCAAGGTCGCGCTGATGACCGGGAGGTTGTGGGTTCGAATCCTACCACCGGCTGCGCTGCCTGAGGTTTTCCCTTGGTTTGCCGAATACTTTCCCATAGAGTTCCCTCTGAAGTATGGCCGGGACGCATACTAGCCCTCGTCCCCCACTCCTTCCTGCTGTCCTCTCTCCATGTGTCCACATTTGTATGCCACTCATAACCACAGTTGCTTTGTGGTACTAACACATAATTAAAAAAATAGTTGCTAAGGCTGGCCCTGCCTTGATGTGTCCATGGGTAGCATGGTATATATGTGAACCAGTAACAGGGCATCAGCAACAAAACCAAGTTCACTTGCAGATAACAACATTCTCCGGAAAGAAGGAATATGGGTGTTGGAATATCAGTTTGTGGTCCCATATGCTCCGCATTGCATATTGAGTGCAGATGCAAGCACAATGGAGTCACACTGTGCAGCGAGGTATCCGTTGCTCACCTAGAGATGTAGATCTCTCAATGCGGGTGGATGAATCAAGCTAGTTGCTCTATGAACTGCCATGTAACTCCCTGAATTCCAGGGCGTAAATTATCCACGTATTCAACTATACAGCAGCCTACACGTCTGCTTAGAAACGATGACCATTTTAGTCCATTCATCTGTGTTTGTAACCTCATGTGAGCTCCATTTCCAGGCTAACACCCCCGAAGTCTCCTCCACTGATATCTCAGTATAGATATCGAATCGTCTTTCTGCGATGCCAGTGTATGTAACAACAACAAAAGAAAAAGAAAGAAAGATGGATTCGAGGCAATCTTTCTTACCGTCCTAAAGATTTCCTCATGTGAGGCACCAGGGGCAGCCGAACAGGCCACTAATATGTCCGTGACTCCCAACACAAACACAAGTGGAATGTTCTTTGGGGCCCACAGCGAATGTTGTCACGTTGCCACACGAGTTCGCCGACAGTCTTAATTGCCGAACTTCCACACGAGTATCACCATGTGGGTACCTCTTCGGATGTTCTTCTGGTTGGCGTTGCCATTCCGCAAGTTGGCTCCACCGGCTTCATCTCATTATCGAAACACATTTAGTGGGGCAAGGCAAGCTGCCATGGCCTACAAACTACACAGCTGACTGCGTAATATCACAACACATAGTTTGAGGTACGTCATAGGCTGAGTTAAGATGATGGCTGTAGATAGCTTGAATTCCACTACCATCACCGTCACAGATTTTGGCAGCGTGGATCTTTCTATGATGCCGTCGGCTGTCGTCACATGAATCTTGAACAATCAAACAGCGACAGTGCAAAAGGATTGGCGGCTCGAACTGTCGTCTGTTCTACCATAATGTAGATCGTGGTACGACAAATGGCTCATTGGATTCTAAGTTTGCCTACACTGCACTAGAATGCATATTCTAGTTCACCATAGTTTACCATGTTTTATCAAACAGGCCACCTTTCGAGCCTTTTGATTCCAATAAACCACCATTACGCGTCGCTGAGTTGCCCGCCATTGGCGGAGTCCGCTAGTTCTGGCGAAAGAAATTTCAATAATATTAGGGTTCCTCTTTCAAATTTTAATTTACATTTTATGACAATGCTGAGAATGGATTTAAAAATTATATTACTGGTTCAGTGGTGGTTGCAGTTGTTGAGGGGGATGAAAAAGCCGTGTGTAGACAAGTTAATCCATCCGCAGTCTCCTTTTTAAACCGCGTATCCGTTAACCGTTTTCAAAGTTTCAAAGCGGATAAAGACAAAGCGATGTAGGCGATGCGATGTGATGCCATGCCACCTCCATGGTCTTTCGTGATTGCATTTCATTTCATTTCTACGTCGCCGATGTTGTACAACTAGGGGGTGAGTACTTTACTGTGAAACATAAGTCCCTGTATGGTATCAGTGCAGTGCGGAATATCAAATATGTAATGGAGAACTGCGACTCAGTATCCGTTACGTAGGCTAGATACGCGGCTGCGTAAATTAACTTCATCAAGTCGTTTCTTTAGGTGACAACGTAGCGTGCTATGCCAGTGAGTTAAATCGGCCTTCGGCGCACTCATATCAAAATGATACGACAGTATATGCAATCAACATAGCCGCCTATCTTTGTTCCCCGTTCCCGAAACTACGATTCCCGTATTGGGCGTTTACTACCCGCCGAGCAAAATGTTAACCTCATGATATGTGTCGTGTTGGTTGGACATTTACCAAGAATCTTGTCTAAGAGTTTAGTGGTTTTCTCGGGCATTACTCATTCGTATTTCTTGACCTTTTGCTGTGTAATACATCCTTTTGTTTGTCTACCTTGTGCTTGCAGTTACACAGGCTGGCCTTACTCCTTCATACAGTGTACCTGTAAGACGCAGCAGAAATAAAGAGGTGTGTATTTTCAAAATATGCCATTGTGACACAGGTAAGAGCAGTCATGATGAACGGAGCAGCTATATTGACCCTTAGGGAACGTACTTTTTTTTCAGCAAAGTCTAACAGGGCTGAGCTACACCCTGCGCTAGTTCCTGCTGGAATGCTAGTGTGCAATATGGCTAGCGGCTGAATACTGTCTAAAACTGACTTGTTCTACAGCGTAACCTGAGTAAGTGTCCATGTGCTACAAAAACTGGTTCTTATGGTACAAAAGGGAAGTCTTATTAAAGAAGTTACCAGACTTGATCGTGGATCTGCTGTACACCGTTGATGCTGCAGCAGTGGTGCTTACTGACATCTGAGAAAGCTTTCAGGGATTCGTTTTATTAACAGCGGACTTCTCGAGTACACAAGTGCATACATTTTATTCAGTTCTTTTTCTTTCCAGTGAAATCTAACAGGGTCGAGCTATGCCCTTGGCTGGTAACGGCTGGAATGCTTGTGTGCAATATGACTAGCGGCTTAGTGCTCCTTAAAATTGTTTCTGCAAGTAACCTGGGTAGCAGTATCCATACGCCGGGAGACCAGCTGCTGGGATACAAGAATGAATCCTCCATTTACCAGACTTGTTCAAGGATCTGCTTCACTCTGTGGCTGCTCTCTGTGGCTGCACTCTGTGGCTGTTCTAACAGCTGACACTACAGACGTGCTGGATAAACGTGCCTTTATCCCACAAAACTGGAACCAGTAAGTGCCTTATTCACACTTGTATAGCTATCCTCGCGTTGTGGGGATGGGAGGCATCGGTGTGTGTGGGGGGGGGGGGGGATGATCCTGGGGCAGTGCTGCCGAGGAAAAGCAGCCTTTGTTTATCAAGGTAAAATAAATCATTTGGTGTTTGATTGACTTGCTTTGTGTTCCTCCTGTTAAATAATTCATGAATAGGTGGCACCATCAAAGAACTTTTTTTAGAAAGATCCCAGGGACATTTGCTAAGAAATGAGCAGCATATGCATACGCTCACTAATTAAATAAGCATTATACATTTTTAATTAGATTTTGGACGCCTTTGGTACCTGTTTTGTGCATACAGACCTTCTGTGAAAAACGTGTCCACAATTAATGATTTTTGCGAAATTGATTGCTTTCTGTTTACCTATTTTTTTACATACATACGCATTCTCTTGGCTGGGTCACACAAACAGATCGAGAGAGCGAAAGGAGTTAAGAAAGACGTGGTGAGGAAGCACTTATTGCACGAAGTGTACCGAGATTCTCTGTTCAATGGAAAGATGGTCTCTCAGAAGCAGTGCACCATCCAGAGTATAAAGCAAACAATGTGCACCATTTCGAGACTCCAGACGAGCTTGGTCCCCTACGACGACAAGCGCTATCTCGTGGATGCCGTAAACTCCTTCCCTTACGGAAGTGGTGATTTGAGGCGTATAGAATTACGATAGTACTCGCTTTCTCTCTCTTCGTGTAGCACCGAAGAACACGGAAGACGGCCCGAGAGCGTCGTCGTCAGGCATCAAGTGACCGTGGAACAAAGAGCAAGTCTTATTGAATATATATAATTGAATTCTAGTCCAGATATGCTTCTCTCTCTCTCTTTCTCTCTCAGACAGGAGAAGCACGGGTTGTCGTGGCAGTGTGGTAGCGGAATGTATGTACGAGAAGAATGACCATTCGGTCATCGTGCAGGTGCAGTAATCTGCGCAATGACGACGCTACGATGAAGATCCCCCTTTCCTTTTCTGGCACGTCTGATCATCTCGTAATGTTCTGTCCGTGAGATCAGACAAGTCAGGGAGGGTGCAGGTATCTATCGACCAACACAAGAGACGTCTTTGTATGTATTCAATAAAGATGTGTCAGTGAAGAAACACAGAGTCTCGTCAAAGTTATTCGGACTGTTTAATGCGTCGCATTTCGATAAACAAACGGTATTTCCATAAATCGGTTACAAAGTTCACGATGTAGACTTCTTGCAAATGTCGCCGCTTCCGCAGGGCGTACCTAATATGAGCAATGGCACGAGCGACAAGGTCCACGATGTCTGGAGCGATGTAGTTGAATTCTGTGTTGGCCAAGCTCACAAATTCGCTCATCAGTTCCAGGGGTCCGTCCGGAACCGTTATACAGACGTTCTTGTAACGGGCGTAGATCCGACGCACCATCTCCTGCAGCAGGCCCGAAGAGATCTCTCCTATATTGCCAAAGCCTACCATGTCTATCATGTAGCGAAAAGCAGTGATGACGAGCTCGTTCCGGGGACTTTCGTTGTTGAAACATTCATTCTCCACTTCTTCCCAAGAAGCGTGGGTGTGAGAACAATTTTGTAACGAGCAGTAGCTGAAGATTTTCACGTATTGGCGACGCAAGTGCAGTGCGCGCTGCCTTTATACAAATAAACACGCACAAAGAAACGAGAGTGAAACCGAGAAGCCACCTGTTGCGTGCGCAGTGGGAGGCGCAAAGAGCGAAACCGAAACGGGGAGCGCCCGCGAGGAGCGGCGCAGAGGGCGCTAGGAGCGCGCGCGCATGCGTACTGGCCGCGATGAGGCGCCCCAGTGACTTGCTGGCTGGCTCTCGTGGAGAGCAGACGTACGTTCGGTCGCTCCGCAGTGCCCGCGCGGGTCAGTTTGTGCCTGGCTGACGTGGGGGATCGGTTGCCGCGAGGGAAAAGGTGAGTAATTTGCCAATGTTTATGGGTTGTTTGACCGCACTCGTGTTAAGCCTTTTCTCCCATGTTTGCCATAGCTGATATTCCCCTTAGGCGCATGTTTACACTTGTTTAACAGTGGCCCGTTGCGGCCTTTTGTTCGTGTTGTCGCATGTTTAGCGTTGTGTGCCTAGCGTTTTGCGGTTCCAGCCTTGTATGTGTAGTGTTGTGCGGTGACGCTGTGGTTAAGCCTAACCGGTCGCCCCCTAAGCCTTTTCCCCAATGTGTACTGTTTTCTCCGGGCTGTTTAGAAGTAGCGGTTAGACCTTTTCCACGCGAACTGGCATGCCTAGACTTGTTGAGCAGTGTTGCAATTTTACCTGCTGCTACTATCTTGTTGTTCTCTGTCTGTCTTGCATAGAGCTATGATGGTGGCGCCATCTGGTGTGATGCCTTGCAACTAGGTGGCCACCTGTCGTCGATCTCTGCAACTACCCGACACCAACAAGCAACATGGCGAGTGCTGATCAATCGGGCATTCAGGAGCGGTTTCTTCGCCACGACATCGTTGATTTTTCAATAAATTGTTTCCCTATATTTCTATCTATTTTTTATGGACACAGGTTGCCGCCAACGCACATCTTGGTCTGGACACGAGTTAGATGCTCCCCAATTAGTGTGGTGACACTCTGGAGGGTGCTGATTATTGTGGGGGGGGTCCCAATTAGCTCTGATTGCTAATTAAATCGTGCTTAGAGCGAGATGTGCTTTGGCGGCAGTCTTTGTCCAGTCATTGCTACTTACGCTATCGCCTGCTACGGTCTGAGGGGAAACCAGATAGTAAGATGTACACGCCGATGTCCTTGAATGAGTGGCCAGTTTGATTGGAATGATGCGACGCCAGTTTGATTGGAATGATGCGACACAGGCAGGCTTGGTTTCTTTGTAATATCGAATCTCTGATTATTAAAACGAATTCGGAATGCTGTTGTAATTTGGCCAACATATGCGTTACATTCCAATAGATACATTACGTTGGATAAGTTGCAGTCAGAAGCAGTTTTGATTTTTACTTTTAAGTTGCTGTTTGTGCTTCGTACCCTGTCTGCAGTCTGCATTACAGTAAAAAATTGGCATCTTCGTCCGTTGCATGGGGGGAGGGGGCAGCCTTCGGTTGTAGGAGGTGGCTTATTGACGCTGACTAAGTGGTCTTGAAGATTCGTTGCACGACGATATGCTATGCGAGGCGGTTCTGGGAATATTTCTCCAAAGCGCTCCGACTGTGTTAAAATTGGGTGATGACTTTTCAGTACGTTTTTAAGGTTTGGGATCGCGCCATTGAAGGTGACTGTAAGAGTAACCCGCTTGGGGCGTACGGGGCGTGTTGAGTTTTATGCTAGAGAGAGCATAGGTTTTCTAGATGTCCATATAAGCATATCCAATGCCTCCCTCGTAACAAATATGTACCGAAAACCGACTGACTCCCCAACGGCACCTATCATTTCACTGCTACCATCCCCGACATACTGAATTGGCCATCCCCTACAGTCAGGCCCTCCGCTACCGGCGCATTTGTTCCCAAGATGACGAGCTGGACGCAAACCTTAACGATCTTCAAAACACGTTGGTCAGCCGAAACTTCCCCCAGGATCTCGTGAAGGACGCGATATGTACGGCCCGCCGTACTAATCGCAGTGAACTTCTATAAAACTCAACACGCCGCGAAAGCCCCAAGCGAGTTAATCTTACAGTCACGTTCAATGTCGCGATCCCTTACCTTAAAAACATCTGAAACGTCATTACCCAATCTGACCACAGTCGGAGCGCCTTGGAGAAATGTTCGCAGAACCGCCTCGCATAGCATATCGTCACGCAAGGAATCTTCAAGACCACTTAGTCAGCGCAAAAGTTAATAAGCCAGCTCCTACCATCGAAGGGTGTCACCATGCAACGGACGAAGATGCCAAATTTGTACAGTAATGCAGACAGGGTACAAAGCACAAACATCAACTTCCAAGTAAAAATCAAAAGTGCTTCTGACTGCAACTCATCCAACATAATATGTCTATTGGAACGCAACGCATGCAGAGCACAATATGGTGGCCAAACTACAACATCATTTCGAATTCGTTTCAATAATCACAGATCCGATATTACAAAGAAACCAAATCGCGTCATTTCAATCATACCGGCCACTCATTCAAGGGCATCCGCGTATACATCTTACAATATGGTTTCCCCTCAGACCGTAGCAGGCAACAGCGTGAATCATTCCTAATCCACAAATTCCAGTCCACGATAAACGAAGACCCCGGCGTATTTGTCTACCGCAGCCTTAACTAATAGATCAAGTCCTCCGACCCTCTTTCGTTCTTTCTTCTGTCTCTTTTTTATCATGTCAGGCTTATCAGACCAACAATTAGAACTCTCATGGAAGACAGCCAACACGCCTGCAAATGCTCAACGGACGATTAGCAACAATGCTCCTGCAACATCACCAACGCCATTTCCCCCCTTTCCCTTGTATATAATTCCTTGTCACCTATTTACAAGTTTAGTCCTATTGAGGGGAAGCTGACTGCCGAAACGTCGACCCCTAACTGGAAATCCATTTCTAGTACCCCCTTAACTATTAATGTAATAAAAGTGGCAACTGTTTTTAACCCTTATATGACCTCCCAAATCTCTTCATTACTTGTAGTCGTATTGCCAACTGTAGGATGGGACAAGCGAAAGCTTGTAGTCTTGTAGGACCTGTAGTCTATATACAGGGTGTCACAGTTAAATTCCCGGGCTAAATAATTCGCGAACGTGTGCACCAATCGAAGAACTTTCTTTTTTACAACTATCTGTCCGATACCACCTACAAGCTGCGAACCGCGTGAATGAGTGGGAGGCGCTCATTATTTAAATAAAAATTCAAATGAGTTGCTTAAAAAACATAACTTCTAAAGCAGGGCGCGGTCGGCATTAAAACGGGTACTGCGCCTTTTGGGACCTTCAGTGGACACCATTTACAGAAAAATCTGCTACCGAAGCGGGTCATTTGTTGCAGTAATTAATTGGTTTCGGTTTACATATTTTTGTCGCGGCTGGTAGCGGTGAAGCGAAAAAGGACATTCTTCCACTCCCTTATCCATCAATGAATTACGTGTTCGTGAGCTTACTTCGCAACGGGGAGTTCTGGAGAAAAAATAACAGCGTCAAACAGGCTACACCAGTCCCCGCCCCGCTTATCTGACTGATATGCGCCCTTTCTCTGTTATGATCGCATGGACGAAACACAGTTAATCACATAGTATCTTGGTATCCCATGCTTTCCATTTTTTCTTCAGCACTCCCCATTGCGAAGTAAGCTCTAGAACACGTAATTCATTTGTGGATAATGGAGTGGAAGAGCGTCCTTTTGGGCGCTTCACCGCGACCAGCCGCGACAAAAAAATGTAAACCTAAAGCAATTAATTACCGCAACCAATGACCCGCTTCGGTGGCAGATTTTTCTCTAAAAGGTGTCTACTGAATGTCCCAAAAGGGGTAGTACGCATTTTAATGCCGACGGCGCCCTGCTTTAGAAGTTAATGCATAATGTAAAACCCCGAGACTAGGGAACACGAAAGGTCAGACACAAACACGAAGTTTTGAGACTTCGTGTTTGTGTCTGTTCTTTCGTGTTCCCTAGTCTCGGGGTTTTGCATTATGCATAATCTTCACCAGCTCGCTTGCTTCCTAGCCATTTTTTCATTTAGAAGTTATGTTTTTCACGAAACTCATTTGAATTTTTATTTAAATATGAGCGCCTTCCACTCATTCACATGGTGCGCAGCCTGTAGGTGGTATCCGACAGATACTTGTAAAAAACGTTCTTCGATCGGTGCAACCGTTTGCGAATTATTTAGCCCGGAGATTTAACTGAGACACCCTGTATATAAGTATATGTATTGGCATCATGGAGGAAGACCAGCAATATTTTGGTATTACCAACTGTAGGCAATATCTTAGCTGGCTCCCTTTAGTAGTCCTCCTCTGTATTGGCATCAGAGCGGAAGACCAGCCACACAGACTGGCTCCCTCTAACGTTTCACACGGACTAAACTAAGGCTACGTAGATCTCAACTCTAGAGCAATATGATCTCTAGATTAATATGCGTGCTGGACGTCACCATGCAACGAACGAAGACTCGCGGAAAGCTGCGAACGTGACAACGGCACACTGTACTTGGCCACCTAAAAGTGAAGCACATACGTACCTCTATCATCTTCAAAGAGGACCGAAGATGTCTGCCACCGTCTTGCAAAGTGCATAGCTCCCAGCACAGCTCTCTCTCTACGAAGAGCGCGACGAACCCCTGCTCGAACAAGATTTAGCACTTCTGCTACACTACGGATGCGGCCACCCTGTGCTGCAATGCAGCGAGAAATCCACACCTGGTAGTTAATCTCAACTGCAAGAAGGAGGAACTGTTTCCTATCGCGATGCGGGACGGGAATCTGAAAGAGCTGTTTGAATGACAGCCCACCGAATGCGTGACACACCGAACAGGACTTCAACTTTGTGCCATAGAGTATCGGGCACAAGGCACTGATGAAACGCGTGTTCCGCAGTTTCGTGACAAGCACAGAATGGACAGAAAGGAGTGGTGACTCCGTACCGAGCCAGACGGTCCCGAAGCGGTAAAACGCCGTGTGCCAAGCGCCATTGCAGGCTAGCCCGACGTGCGTCGAACCAGCCCGCGGTGACAAGACGCCAAGCAACCTGCCGGGGCACACCAAGGCCCACAGCCGGCGGAGGCATGGCAAGAAGCTCCAAGAGAGATTTGTACAGTCGCTTCACAGTCCAGGTAGAAATGCGTTCACCTGGGTAGGACTCGCGCAGGCGCCGCATGGAGGAGGCATACTCCCTGAGGTGGGGTGCGACAAACTCAGACCGAGGCCTACTCAGCGAAAAAGCCGAAAAAAACCTGACATCAGGACCCAGGAGGAACTGTAACAGATCATGGGCAGGGTGGCACGGCTCCATGAGCGCATCAAAAATACCTTTAAGACCAAGGGCGAGACACTTGGTCTTCATGTGTGGAACCCATAGGCCACCTAACTCCCGCTGCAAGCACATGCGGGCGCGTGACACCCATTCCACGCTGCCACCCCAGATGAAACGAAAAGCTGTGCGAGTAGCAGCTACCAAGATCTGACGAGGGGGAATAACGACACTGCCATGGTACCAGTACTTACTGAAAAACCATGAGGCGGCAAGACGGGCTCGATACGTGATAGGGAGCACCAAACCTCTGAGATCAGCAAGAACGGGGACACTGCGCTGGTGCACCCTCAGCCATGAGGACGGCGACAGTCCGCAACAATTAAAGTTATATCCTAGTATGCGAACATCGTCTTTAACAGGAATGCCAAAAGGCGCAGGGCACGAAGGGGTAGCATTAAGGAAGAGCAAAACACTCTTCGCCCGATTAATGCGCGCATTTGATACGTTGCCATAGGCATCTAGAACACCTAGGACAGCGGCAACAGAAGCTTCATCTCTAAGTATTAGAGATACGTCATCCGCGTACGCAAAAAGCGGAAGAGCTGTAGCGCCAGGTAGTTTGAGCATACGTGAAGGGAGGAAAGTTGCAAGAGACTCCAAAAGTGGACTAAAGACCATGGCGTAGAGAGCAGGAGACAAAGGGCAACCTTGCCGCACACCGGACTTTATTGGAAAACGGTCAGACAGAGCCCCATTTAGCCCAATCGTAGCTGAAGCTCCGGCGTACAGAGCTCTGACCCAGTCAATAACCGCAACAGGGAAACCAAAAGCGTGCAGGACCTGGTACATGTACCCGTGGTGCACCCTGTCGAAAGCCTTCTCTTGGTCAAAAGAGGCCAAAACTGCAGGTTGGATGCGACTATGAGCCCAATAAAGGGCATCACGCAACGCAGAAGCGTGGAGCTGGAGGGACCGTCCGGGGACAGCGCATGCCTGCCAAGGAGGAATAACAAGGCCCAAAACAGGAGAAATTCGTTGCAATAGCGCGTTAGAAATAATCTTATAGTCCGTATTCAATAGAGACACGGGCCTATAAGCGTTCCGATCGAGCCTGCGAGACTCGTCTTTGCAGAGCAAGATAATAACGCTCTCGCGCATGGAAGGACACAAGAGACCGCCCGCCAAGCAGCTATTGAAAAGGATAGTCAAAGGACGAGACAAAGTCGACCAGAAGCATTTATAAAATTCGGCAGGAAGTCCATCAGAGCCGGGAGACTTCCCAGTGTGCAGGGCCTTGACTGCAGCCGAGTATTCAGCTCGCGTAAAAGGGTCGGCGCTGAGAGCAAAGTGCTTTGCACAAGGCAAGAAAGAGCGGGCCTCCTCAGTGGGCAGGATCGCAGCGTCGTATAGGGTCGCAAAATGTTCTCGAAAGAGCGACCTAATGCCATCGGGCTGCCCACAGCTCCCCAATAGGAGATAGTTATTGTGAACATCGCCACAAGCACGGTTTCCGAATCACGCCACTGCCACATATCATGCGTGCCAGTTATCCAAGTTTGCCGGTGTGGCGGAAGCTTAGGAATGAAGATATTCGCCTCTCCCGCACCGTAGCGGCAGACATTGACGACGACGTTTCAGTTATGAAAACTGAAATAAATGTGACGTGATGTTGGTGGTGATTTTTAGAGAAAAAAAAAAAAACCTTCCCGTAAACAGCGCCGCAAGCAATGCTGCCTCGATGGCCGTGACAAACGTGACATTTTAATAACACAAAGCGTTGCACCGTTTCTTTAGAAATCCCTTGTTAGTGCAGTCAAATAACTCTGGATACGAGCGCAGTATCGGCATGGACAGATGGAGTGAGGACGACAGAAAGGAGTGGTAGACAATGAGGTTAGTATACGTCTTGGGCAGACCTGGAAAGAACCAGGGAAAACCTCGAACAATACAACCTGTGGAAGGATTCCTAATCATATGCTAATCATATGTTAAAGCCGTTGCTTTCGATACGGCTATATTACGTTGCAGGCAACGTAACGCCATTAGTCAAGCTGTATTATATTGTGTTTAGCGTTCGCTAGGATAGTGTGATTGCCCGTTTGTTGATGTTCTGGTTTGCTACTGTGCCGCGTCTACGAGTCGTCTACTAGACCTACTAGACTACGCAACTTCAGCTGTATATCTTTCCTGTTGCCGTGTCCACTCTGGACATGGTCGATTTCGTGTCGATTTCATTTCAGCATTACGTGTTGACAAACTAAGCAGGGTATTTGGTCTGGCACTGCCGTATATTCGTTGGATGCATGCTGCCCTGTGAACATTGATCCTATTATGGTGCTAGATTCTCTGCATTTTGTCATTGTATAGCGGTATTGCATGCACGTATAACAAGTTCCAGCCCCTTACACCGGCCCATTTCACGTAACCCAGCAAGACTCCTCATCATTTCGCTGCCTTCATCAACGGTCGACCGGATACCATTTCTCTCAATCGCCTCAAACCTGCCGACAACGATCACATACCCTCACTTCTTTCAACCAGCGCGACGCTTCCAGCTGTGCCAGACTACTTCTGCACCCCTTCCTCAGTCCTCTACCAGCTTATATGTCAAGCTCCAATACTCAACACGCCGCCATGTCTCCTGGTCCCCCATGCTCCATACCAACCACTCTCTGCCACGCCAGATCGCTAGGGGGTGGAGCCTTGTAGCAGCCGCATCGTCCCCTTCACATGAGCGTGAGCGCGCGGGATCAATAAACCATCTCGGGCCAGTTGGAATCTGGTTACCGATCACCACGGACCTAGTTGTCTTTCTCTCCTTAGATTCCTACACATTCATTCTGCGAGCGCCGCAGGTACAACTCTCGAACATTCTAGTAACACTCTCTCTCTCTCTCTACTGTAACGCATCAGAATGTACTGTCATTTGTTTGCTTTTTTTTCTTTTTTGTCGCTGTTCGTAGCATACAATCACTGTAAAATTATATCGTATGGTTTCCAAGATATTTCTCACGTTCGACTGTTTCGGCAGGGTGCCCTGTTCTGACGGACATTTGGAACAGCAACAGCGTTTTACGACACGTAGGGCGAAGCGGAAAAACGAATCAAATTGCCCTACGCCATGTCAATTACGGAACCCTTCGTCATACTAGCTACCTTGAGATGGTCATATTCTCGTCCACACCCAGTTTGGACAATCCTGACGGACAGTATAGCGGCGCTAGATGCGAAAACATACTCAACTTATTCTACTAAACTCATTAGTGATGTCGTTCCATTATTCTTGATGTGCAATCAACACCTGATGACAACCACCTCATGCCACTGGGCCGCTTTGTATGGTCACGATCACGGAAGGATAATGGACGTATTTTGGTTACCGTTTCCATTTTCGTTACTGCTATATTTTCGTTTCCGTTATCCGTCTCTGATACCGGCTTTTTAATTTCGTATCCGTTTCGTTTCCGTTACTGTTTCTGGTAATGGAACGGTTGTTACAGAGCTGCGGGAGGACAGCCCGTCCGGCTCTATCAGCACCCTGTTTTGCCCGAGTGCTGCTTCGGTGGCTCGCGTACATACTACACAAGTAATTTTACGTCGTTGGGATGCGCACATGTTGCAAAAAAAAAGAAAACAAATATTTATAGGTAGGAACATGTTTTCAGTCTTCAGTCACTCGGAGTCCAGCAACTAAAGACATGCGTAACTTTCATCGAATGTCGCATATATAAGCGGACGCTCTCAATAGTAAACAATACTGCCATGGCCACAGTGAAAAGAAAAAAGGTACAAGACAAGTAAATAAAAACCATAGGCTGACATCCTCCTGCTATGGTGGAGTATTGTCATATGTTGATGTCATGGAGTTATGAGGACTGGGGCGTGGTAAGTGAGGGATGCACCCTCGAGATCTAATTTGCGCTTTCTTCCCGTGCTCTTGTGTAGTATTTAGAGCATTACAGGGAAGGGAGTTATGAAAATAAAAAATGAAAAGTCACTCAAATGTCATCGCACGACAGGAATAGCCATTACCCGAATTCAATAACTGACGATAAATTCATTTTCGTTTCTGTTTTCGGTAATGGAGGACCGTGGTATGCGTTTCCGTTTCTGTTTCCGTTACCATTACCGTTACCCTTCCCTGGTTACGATGGGTCCCAAGCCGTCTTGGGCATTCTTAAAATGACGGCTCTGACTCTGTCGCAATACAAGCCCATGATACCGAGTGTAATAATGACGATAAAACCTCGTTTTACAATGTACCAGCTCGCCTGCACCCTTGCACTTCTACCAGTACTAATGACGTCCGGTTTACGTCTTCGCCTGCCACATGAATACCTCATGCTTCTGTACAATCAGCACGCGGCTCTTTCTGAAGGACCGCGTCCGTCAGAAGTAACGCCCTCTTGCGACCCAATAAAGATTTGATGGTCCACTTTGTACGTGAACGTAGCATACATTTGGAACGTACATACATTTGGAGGGAAGAACTTATACTCAATCGGTTCCGCTTAAACATTGCAACAACCCCGCTTTGTTATTTTTGTTTTTTTAACGTTAATGTTTGCCCCCCCCCCCCCGATCTTACCATTTAGTTTCCGTGAAGACCGTCTCGGCCGCTTATCCCTTTACCGTGACCGCACCGATAACTTCTGAGCGGCCGAAGTCCATGGGACAAGAAGCTTACGAGCACCTAAATATTAGTAACACAGCTCTTAAAATTATTGGCCTTTTTGTTCACAACATTGACGCAAGAGCGACGAGAAAATCGACGCAGGACGCGCCCGATGGCAGCGCGTTACAAAAATGTAACGGCAGCGTTTAAACAACAAGTGATTAGAGAAATCCAAGACAGTTGCATGTGCAAGCAGTCCACTGTTGGATTTGCTTCTGTCCGAGATAAGTTATGTCACAGGGGACGCACGGGCACACTCAGAATGATACTAGGACTGACTGTGAAATAGAATGAGGAGAGGGGAATATATATAACCCTTCCTTCTTGTCTGTTATTCTGTTGGTTAAAGTGTCGTTTACTTAGCAGCATATATGTGTATATGCCAGAGTCTACTAATAAATATATCAGTTGAGAGCTAGAAGTCGCATTGTAGATGTCCCATCCTGTCCTTGGCTACTTGTGTTTCACTATGGCCATGTTTGCTATTGAAAAAAAAAACAAGACCATAGAAAAACACGAAAAGAGCGACCTGGAAAGCTGCCTCTTCTAGTGCTCACATGGAGGCAATGCAATGAAGTAACATGTTCCATTCATGAACTGTACATAGTAGTACATATCACAATGAGAACCGATTATTCAGATTTTTCTCGAACTACGTTGTCTTTTGGAGCTTTGATTGTCCAGCCTATTATTGGAGCTTTATGTGATTCCCCTGTGCAGTTTGTTAATTTTGAAACTGTACTGTGCTGGGGTAGAAAAAACAGAAATGTCGGATCTGCTTTTCAGTAGATAGGGAATACTTTTAAGTACTTCCGTTGTTGAGATTAATACTTTCACCAGGTCACAACATTGTTAATTGATGGAAAATGTAAATAAATATATTTATTTGCTTGCCAAATAATGCACAGATGTCTTTTCTAGTGAGATACTCCCTGTTCACCAGACATAAATGTGGAAAAGTTAAAGGAGCACACTGATGGTAAAGTTTAGCATTGCTTTTTGCCACTTCACATATATTCACTGTTATTCGTGTGCACATGTAGGACTAGGAAGGTAGAGCATGCGCATAAAAAATAATTTCGTATGCAGCCACTCATATCGTTCAGAAGATTAGATAGATAATAGATGTCCAAGCATATATAATTGTGCTTCATGTGCAATGTGTATGCTAACACACTGCTTCCATGAAGCATTTTTATTTATTTTTATAAATTCTTTTGATAAATTTTATTTTTATTTTATATAAATTTTATAAATTCAAAACTCAAGTTACACGGCCCCTGTAAGACTGCCCTTTGCGAATGGTTTGGTAACGTGTCTCTAACTGTAAAAGTAGGTTAATAATAATAATAATAATTGGGTGTTTACGTCACGAGACAACTGAGATAATGAGCGACGCCACAGCGGTTGCTCTGTGGATTGCTTTTGCCCATCTGAGGGTTCTTTAACGTGCGATGAAAGCTCACCACACGGCACCCCGTATTTAACGTCTCTCGCGGAAGAGGGCGTGTTTAAGCAACTTGTACCCTGCCACCAAGTTGCTGGTGACCTCGGCCGGGTTCGAACCCGCGATATCGGGATCAGAAGGCGAACACGCTACCGACTGAGCAACCGAGGCCGGTTGTAAAGGTAAGAGGCAGTCGACAATGCTGCAGACAGGGTTGCAACTTACATCTTGCTTATCGTGTTCTACATGATAAATATTAAATACAAAGTGATCTGTCCAATAATTTCTGAGTACGGAATTAATTCCGAGGCTGGCCAGTGATGTCACCCAGGACGACAAGTCACATAATTGCCTCTAACACTTTTACACCCCATGGGCGGACTTGTGAATTGAAACAGCACGCTACAGAAGGATAAGGTGCACCTGATTTCTAGGATCTATGCTATGCCCTAACTCTTCAGACAACACATTTCTAAAAACACCATTTCTAAGTGGCAATATGTGCTCTGGTACTTCTTTTGCGTCTGCATAGTGTGCAACTACATGGCTTATGGAGTTTTCGTGTGCATGTCTTTGTGCTACGGTACTCATTACAAACAATATACAGATGTTAGACATGATGATGATGATGATGATGATGATTCAGGTTTTCTTGGCGCATAAGCAGCGAAGGCCATAATGTTAGACATGAAATGCAGTAGTTTATAGCGTGGCACACGATGCAGCGTGACATGGGAGTGTGTGATTTAAAGAGTGCTTCTGGAAAATGCACAGAATCCCATAAAAAGTTTAAAATGTGCTTCGTATTTCGTTTCACGTCGCTCGTCGACGGTGTTGAACATTGATAAATCGTACGTAAAACTTGTCCAATAGCAGTATAGGTTTCTCAAATACATAGGACGATTGTTTCCCGCAAGAAGAAAACACTGTCGGCATTTTCTTGCTAACACGGCTGTCGAAACGTCAGTCTCTACAATGGGCAAGTGCTGTAAAGGGGCTAACGCAAACGGGACTTGATACAAATCGTACGTGCTCACAAAACACAAACGACAGTCACAACATCGCAGAGAGGTAGATTCACGAATGAGTTCGCAGCTGCTGCACTGTTTACGTATCGCGGAAGCAGTGGAACCCTGCTGTCCGGCAACCCAGCTGTACGGAGCAACCCGGCAAGTACGAAGGCGCGTACACGTCACAATGCCCGTTCGGGTGCATCTACGTCTTAAAAATGGCTGCGCCCATGTGTGTTTTGGAAATAATTATCTTTTTTTTTTTGACATGGTACTGTACCGAACTGGGAGAATAAAGGTGCATTTTGTGGAGAGCTGGATGTGGGCTTTCAGAATATCACAACCGTTTGGACTATTTGGGATATCGGCATAGCTGAACTTTAAAGACTGCTGAGAAATGCTTCATGCATTTTCCCGGTCTAACAATAGGAGATGATAGCTCTATTGCGCTGCAGTGTACCGATTAATGCGGACGATTGAAGCTCAAATGTCACTGGTGCAAGACCAACGAGGTGCCTGTAGACGCTGCAGAATTTGGAGGCATTTGGCATCTCGCAACACCGGCCGTGTTATGATATTGCATGAAATTGCCATAGTACGCACATGATAAAACGCAGTATATTAATACTTCCGTAGCTGGATTTTTTGGAAAACCATAATACTTAATTGAAGCCGTTATTAATTCTAATAGGTGTCCTATAGACCATAGATGGAGAAGTTACACATGGAAAAGAAATCGGTACGAGTTAAAGTACCGTGTGAAAAATGAACCTAAGTTAATAACGAAGTTATTCAGCCTCAAATGTAACTCGCAGTTGCGGAGTTACTTAAAAAATACAACGAGTTACTTCCAAGTTCCATCGGACACAAAATTGCGCTACACAGGTGCAGCGCATCTGAGCAGTTGAGTTAGACCTCGAGTTCCCTGCGGAGGAGTGCAGCAGACTTCGTTTTCGTTTATGCCCAACAATTCGAACGCTTTGCATCTTACTCCCTGTAGGCGCACAATGGCTCAGCCTCCCTTCAATGGCACGGTTTTTACTTCGTGATTAGAACACCGTCATTGATTGAATATCACGTTTTATGGCATAGAATGCGTGAAAGAACCGGAGAGAAAGCAAGAAAATATGTGGACGTGAGTAAAAAGCGAATTGCAAGTAACGTAGAACTTAGTTTAAGTCAAAGTTACCTGAAAAAAAAAACGAGTTCCGGTGACAGTCCGGTCGAAAACATAGGTCTGGGGAACACCGCCTTATGATTTCTAATACACCTCACAACAAATGTGCAAAATATTTCAGAAGAAATCGTATCGCACGATTTATAATCGACTTTTTGTATGCCGCATTTGGTCCTGAGTAAAGGCCGCAGCGAGCTCTCGCGTGACGTGCATAAGAGCAATGCCGCACGTGACTTGCGCATGCCTGTTTGCGCGATAGTTGGCTGTTGCGTGCTAGCATTTGCCCATTATGATGATTTTGAGTAGCAATCACACGCTATGCAATGTAAAATGCAGCGTAGCGTCAATGTAAACACAGGTATCACGACGCAGCCTTCCGTTCAGTACACACATAGAAAAAAACACCTTTCTGGATTCCCAGCAACGGCGCAGTGGTCCGCTCCACTTTGTCCCTTGGGGACGTCATGCTCACGTGACGGCTGACGTACATAGAGGATCCTTGGGACAAGGAGTATGCGAGGAAGAAAAACGAAACCGTCCTCAGAGGAATAGTTTTTATTAGGTGTCTCCAAAACCACGCCATTGTGTGAGCTGAAACTTTCCACATAGCATGTAAGCCTCCGTGGCAGTTGAAAAAATCAACTTCCTGTTTTCCCGGACTGTTCTTTTAAGGCTACCGCGGTGCCAAAAGTACCGAGTGAAGTTACAAGTTGCCAAAAAAAAAGGAACCTAGCTACAGTAACGAGTTATCTCGAACTCTGCTATAGACATCCATGTGCTTTGAACTGACATCTAATGGATGTGACAAACGTCTAGTAGTTACCTCGATTGTGCTTAGTGAGAGGTGTGGATGGGTTTTACATGTTGATGAACGTCCGAGCAACATCCAATAGATCAAAATGGATGTAGAGGGCATTTGTTCTAAAGTGCCCAGAAATTTTATTTAAAGCGAGCGATAAAAGAGAAACGAGCGCTATGTTTTAGCTACTTGGCTAAGAAACACGTGCTACTCTCTCTTACTCTCTCTTCGTGCTCTTTTACTTTTTTGTCGGAAACAAAGCCGTTGTTGCCACCTTATCACTGGCTAGTCCATGTAGCTCCCTATCTTAATATTTTTAAAGCTCCTGTTTCTCCATAGCAGTAAGATAGTGTGGTATGCTTTGTAATTCTGGTCCAACAGGACGCCGTGCTCTGCTCTCCACATTATTTGTTCACCCTTTCAGCATTCTCCAACGAACGCATCGAGCCGCAAGCGGGTGCCAAACATACGGGTTCAAGGGCGTCAGGGAAGTTCACCTCTCGTGCCGAGGACCTCCATCAAATATTACGCTGTAGCGTTTATTCGGAGCAGCGCGCGAGAGATGATCTTCCCAGTCGTCGTTGTCCCTATATGTGGCAATACGTATTTCAGCATGGCTGTAGCAAACATGGAGTGCCATGGAGGTAGCAATAAAGAAATATTCGTGATTCATTACACGTTAACAGCTTAGTTACACCCAAACGAAACGGGATTTGCGATACACTGAACGAAAACGTGGACGTCAAAGTTTACACCGTAACACTTCGTGAAAGGCACGGATTGGGTGACAGTTGCGGCACCACGTATGTATGTCGAGGTCCCGGGTTCCAACCCTGGTGCGGGCTGTGCTGTCTGAGGTTTTTCCTATGTTGTCCTTAGACGCTTCCAGACATATGTCACTGCAGTTCCCATAGAAACCGTCCCAGGACGCATATTGCCCACGGTCGTCAGCTGTGACGTTTCCCACCTCTGTGAGGCTGACAACGGCGAGCCCTTTCACAATCACCATCACCAAATAATCGTCTTCTGCCGTACGTATACGCAGGCGTGTGTGTGTGTGCACGCGATGAAAGGCAGCAGTGTGAACCACGCTCAATAGCTCACGTTGCATGGGCAACGTGTCCTGCCACATAAATCGCAGACCTTATACGCCGCGTTACCGGAATTTAGCACTACACGAACGAACAAGAATCGTCCGAGTGGTGGTGCACGCTGACACTCATGCGTTCACCTCATTGCCTTAGAACAAATAGCGGGTGTTAGCACATCGGAAGGTCTTAACGGCTACGCTTTGGAAAACATGGTAAGTGAATCCGTCGATTCCCCTGAAGTGGCTTGCACGATGTTGTGGACCTTTGATTTTACAGCTGGGCTAGCGATCAGCTGGGAGCTGACTTGCTAAAACACGCGATAGTGTGTATATTCTGCATTCGAAATGGAGTCGCGTCCTACGTCTGTTGTAATGGCATTGCATTTCGTACGCATTTGGCAGTACGCCAAGGAGTACAACCTCTTTTTTCCTGCACCTAGGGTACCCGGAAACATTCGGTGATACCTAAGGACATCAGGCACAGGGGTCATCCCAGCAAGGAAAAAAAAAAAACATAGTGGGAATAATTTGGGCCAGACCACCAACATCACATGTATTTGCCAAGGTAGAAATTTGGGGTAGTTGGTACATAGCCATGAGTAAAATCTGTACAGGGCGTGAGTAAAATCTGTAAAAATGTGTAAAATCGCTGTTGTGTGTTTCTACCGTTGTGTCTTCGTCCTCTCTTTGGCTGCAAGATTTTACTCATGACTGTATTTGATTTTGAAAAATGAATCGTCGTCGTCGTTGTATATCGTTAAGGAGCCGGAGAGGCGATCACTTTGATTGTTGACGCTACCGCGACACCAGCAAACTTGTATAGCAGGCACTAATATACGTCGTAGTCGCCAGAACCCAAATTGCATTTACGGCGGTCGTTGGAGTAACATTGAATATTGTACCAGACCCGATGATGAGGTCAGCTTCCCGGTACAGGGCAAACAACCGCATGCGAATCGGCGATGTCTGTCGTCACCCCTCATCAAGTCCTCAAAGGTTGACGTCCTGTGACAGCTTTCGCACGAGGTCCTGCCTGTGAGAGAGAGGATTCGCCGCTTAGGATTGTCCCGGACCGACACGTGCGTCCTATGTGGCGCCGTAGATACCCATCGCCATGTGTTCTATGATTACGTAAACGCAGCAGCCGTGTGGCGAAGAGTGGCTTTGCTCTACCGGCTCCCCGGCGTGTGCTTCGACACGGTGCGTTTCTTGATCCGCTTCTGGTGCCCTAGCGAAAGCAGGCCGCATTCATGATCCTGGTAGCCGCATACACGTAATCTGCAACGATGGCGGCGTCCCCCACTGCATCAGGAGACTCGTCTGAGGAGTCATGCTTCCGTTTGTAGACAGACGTACCCGCCATCACCATCACCCGCCTCCAGCTTGATTACCGAGCTATCGGACTGCGAACACGCGACACTTACGTTGTTATCACGTACAGTGTTTACATGCTGAACCACAGGGCCGAAGGAATCACCCACGGGGGCGATATCACAGCTGCCGCACTCCGTCGCGACTGGACCACGAACAGATGCAAGAGCAAGTGCCGCAGACCAACTGCTGGTATCCTCTTGAACCGCCACACCAATAGCTACAGCGTCTGCTTCATTAGCTACAGCGGGTGTGTGGAGGCACACTCCAATGCTACCGAGCGCACTGGCTCCCCCACAACCGCCGGAACAGGCACCAAGCGGCCGGCGACACACTATCACCGACTACACGTGAAGCCCATGACTTGACTGTGCATGAAGCTATGGCGTGGTCACCGCAACAGCGCTTGCGCATAGCATCACAAGACTCATGACTAACCTTGAAACAGCAGGCGCACACCGGCGCAACACAATCATTTTTATCATGTTCATCCCACTTGCAGCGTAGGGACACGGTTGAGGTCCATCATGGGTGCACACAACCCACATTCCGCCGATGTAGATCAAATGGGAACAGGACTTTTCATTTCCATCGAAACCTGACGGTTACCCGTTTCAATACCTTTAAGTCTTTCTGCGAAAAGGTTTCACTTGTGAGCTTATGTGTGTATTGTCATCAAGCATGAGAGCTACCTGTGGTAGCATGTGACCTTGTGAGTGCTTGTACCGTTATGAGGCAGGAGAGCTCCCTATGGAGGTGGTCTCGTTTAGACGGACACTAACTACACGCTACAATGCTACAAGCTAGATAACAGCATTCTCTAACGGAGTTTGGTTTACGTACTGATCAAACCAAGTGGACAATACAAACACGGGAGGGTCGCCGCGGAGTGTAGTACAGCCCTAGCGTGCTGGCTAGAACATGATTTGTCACTCACCCTGAACGTGGCGGAACAGACGAGTAGACGTCAGCCAGCGGCGAGAGCACTCCACAAGAGCGTACAGTGCTTCCTCACGGACAATGTGGCTACGAAGCCCTGCCCTGACAGCTTGAAATATAGCTGCGCCTCCGTCTGGGCCACCGAAAGCAAACTGGCAACGACGGATCCAAATTTGAGAGTTTATCTTGGCAATTAATACACCTTGTATTGTCAACTGTAAGATGCGACAAGCGTAAGCGTAATAAACCATGTGACTTAGATAATAACGTCTTCCCGGCAACAGCACCGCAAGAGATACTGCCCCGAATACCTTTTTATCGACCGCGCATTCAAAGACACGGCCCACCCGTGGGCGGACCGAGTTATCCAGTGCCCCTTCTCCAACATCTGAAGTACCAGCTCACTTTCACCTCCCTCCACCGCGTACGCGGAGTTGGAAGGAGACCTGAGCACATAGCTTGTGACCCTGTGACTTCTGGTATTGCTCAGTGTATCATGGGACTTGTGTATTGTCATCAAGCAGGCGAACTACCTTCGATCGGACTTCTTCGTATTGCCAACTGTAGGAGTAGAAGGGGCACTTGTATCGCCAACTATCGCCACACACAGGGGCACTTCACAAACAGTTACCACAGTGATCACCGCAAACGCGAAATTCGAGTCTGGCAACTGCTACATACCATCAGTGCTAGTTATCCAACTTTGCTGGTGTGGCGGAGGCGTTTAGAATAAAAATATTGGTCACTGCCGCTCCCCTCGCGGTACGCGATGCAGACGACGCTTGAGCTAAGTGGTGCTGGTGGCACCATTCTGTGACACATTGTATCGAACCAGAAAAGCTCGCTTTGCCTGAAAGATGTTAATCAAACTGTTATGAAGATAAGATACCAATAACATAAATTACAAATGACAGTAATATGGTATAATCACACGCCTATTTTACACCTGGCGAGTGTCTCATATTTTTAAGAAAAAAGGATTTTTCAGTAGAAATCTCTCGGAAAGATCCAAGAAGGAAACCCCCAAAACATGTGTATTTGCATCAAAAAATAGGAAGGCCAACCTCAGGGACCGGCTTACTGCGGCATCTCAAACATACTTCAAACCAGAGCGTGGAACGGAACCGGAACCGAAACCAAAAACCGGAATTAACCATAATTTTTTGTTGGAACTCAACCGGAACTGAACCGTAACCCAGGCGAAAATCTGAGCTGGGAAGTCAACTGGTACCAGCTCGTTCCCAGTTCGCACCAACCGGTGGTCAACTGGAACCAACTGGTACCAAACTGGTGGCAACTGGAAAGTAAACTGGTACCAGTTCAAGCTGGGCTGGTATCAACTGGGAAGTGAACAGGTAAAAGTTCAAGTTGGGCTGGTGGCAACTGGAAAGTGAAAGGGTACCAGTTCAAGCTGGGCTGGTGGCAGTGGGCACTGTGTGCAACCAGTTCAAGCTGGGCTGGTGGCAACTGGAAAGTGAACTGGTACCAGCTCAAGCTGGACTGGTAGCAACTAGGAGTGAGGTGGTGCCAGTTCTAACTGGACCAGTTTACATATTTGGGGGGAAGTTTCGGTTTCAGTGCCAGGACAGGTTAATATGAAGATTGCAAGACGACAACACAAGCAGGTCCGAGAAACATCTCTAAGACATCACTTGGGGAAGACGACGATATCCCTATAACATCCGAAATACAGCCCAAAATGATCCCTGTCACGTAACAATGGCACACCCGGATATGCCTCTGGGACGTATCTGGCAGGTCCCATGGGGCTTTCTTTGGGATTAGCATGGTACAGAAATGGGATGTGCCCGACGGGTGCTCCTCCTCTCCTACCCCCTCCATTTTTCTGCGTTGCTTGGCCCCGTTACAAAAAAATGCGCACTCAATACTGAATGCGCTTGCACGACGACGGTTGAAAATTTGAAGCAGGGAGTACAGAAAAGAACTAGTTTATTCTTACTATTGAGACTCGCAAGTGTAATTCTACATCCATCATTTACATGCGGAATTGAAGCACTTGGCATAACAGTAAATCACAATATCACAGCATCAGGAGCAATCCACAGTACTAAACTGTATATCACAGATCAGCTTTGTTGTGGCCTTCCTGTTGTTGTACTTTTGTCTTGTCTTGTTGTACAAGTACTTTCTCAGTCAAGTCTCAACTTACCTTACTCAACTCAGCCTTACAATAACAGATTGCACTGCTGGAAGAGAGATGCTCCAAAATGTTTATCAAACATGCAGCACAGTAAAAAGAGAAAGCTTAAAACATAACCTAATTACCTAAAAATTAATCGCTGGGCATATCACCTTATGAAAGAACTGGCTAGAGAGTGTTCCTTTCTCTCTGTCACATGAACTTTGTGATATCCGTGTTGAATAAAAATAAAAAATGACCATAAAAATATCATGGCACCAAAGACTGCAACACACTACAAGGTACCCACAAAACAATCTGTAAAAACGAACAGAAAATACGACCTTTCGTAATACCCTGGCATTCAAACACTAAGACAAACTCCAATGAAAAAGTCTCTGACTTCGCCTGAGCATGTTGATGAGATGCGGCGACCATGTATCATTCTTCTCGCAACAGTGTGTGAGTGTGAATAAATGATGGTACTTAGGCGATGGCAGGTTCCAATAAGACAATGAGATAATCTCAAATGTATCAAAGTTCCATGCACTGTACACTTATCTGCATGTACAACACATGAAAGGTGAAAGGTGAAAAAAAAAGGTGAAAGGTGACAAAATACTGACTTGTAAAACGTAAAAAGTGTAGGTAGCCACATATTGAAGCACACATGATGCTTCAGGTACGAAAATTGCAGTCAGTTTTGGAAGTGCTTCCTCCGGGTGGGAAGGCCGCGATTCAGCCAAGTTCGCACCGTCAATGTCACGAACCTCATCCACATCACTGCTCCCGTGGTCGCCAAGACTTTGATCTACCAGCACGGGACGTGGCTCATGATCACTAGGAGGGTTCACCAACATCGAAAGCGGTTCGCTTGACTGGCCCACAAACATCGAACACGTTTCACTGCCGGCGTCACCATCGTGGCGTCACCATCGTTGCGACAGTCATATGATGCTCCTTCAGTTTATCACGCAAAAGCTTCCCGCTACAGCTTGGCTCACATGACGATGAAGTGTTCGCCTTGATGTTCGTTTGCTGCGTCTCATGACGAACACACTTTGATCGAGGAGTAGCTCACGATGTTCCTAAACCGAAGTTAAACGAAGAAAAACGCGTTTGAGCATTACAACGCTTTGCATGCTTTCAAACTAACAGCAAGCTTCACTCTCGATTCCGAATAACACATCAAAGGTATACTTACAATTCATTGACATAACGCCGTTGGCAGCAACATTGACAAGGCCTCGCTGGAGCAGATGCGATCGCACGAAGACCGTTGAAAATTGAACCGCGCAGTCAGCAGTCTCGCCCTCCTCCTCTCATTGTCGTGAATCAGTTCCCCCTCCACTCGTACAGAGGTCTCTGACATGCTCCCATGGAGACGTTTTTCGGACCTCGTTGCTCGACGTAGCAAGTATAAGTTCTGAAGGCATCCCCACGGATCCCTCAATCGAGCCAGCGACGTTGGGATCTGTTTGGGACGTCCCCAAAACGATACGTGTTGTCGGGGGAAGTTATCAAAACGATCAGAAAGTAACTTTATTAGTAGAAATAATCATATTTCAATTTTTTGTAAAGTTCGTTAGTGTTAATGAAACTTATTTTGGAACTCTTATATTTGTATTTTGTGCGTTCCTGCTCCCGCGACGAATGATGCGTTTACTGTACAACGGTCGGTTGCTTAGCAGCATGCTTGTAATGTACAGCGATTTTTGCTCGTTATGTGCTTAGCGTGATGTGTGACATAGGCGTTGGTCTTATAATCTAAAGGATTTGTCTGCAAGTTACGACAGTGCGACAGTACAGTGAGCGCCAGGGGCCGGGCGGGTGGATGTTAAAGGATTACAGCTCGACTACAACTGTGTGGACCGCTTTATATCGTGAGTACTATATGCTTAAGTGCTTATCCCTTGTGCACCATTTAGAAATATTACTTCCACTAGAACCTCTTCTCTTCGTTCCGCGTCACATTCGTGGCACCTGGAAGTGAATGCCGTTTTACGAGTAACACCCGGTTTATGTTAACGTTACCAGCAACTTTTTTCATTCATGTTTTTGTTTTTGCTTTTTTTTCGTTCATTCTCGTGTTTTAGATCCTTCACACTACGGATGTTGTCGAACTAGCGTAGTGCGCCAGAGTAGTACTCATTGCCCCCGAAAGCCGGCGAATCTCTTAGTTGAAAGGTCCAACTACTGCACAACGGAAATGTTGAGAGAATCGCGTACTTTCCGGGGCCACGACCGCTCAAATTGAGTAATTGTCCAGGCACACACTACAATTACATCTTGCAATTGAATGCATATTCACTTGTGCCTTTTCAACTTTCCAGAAACCTGCTGGGCTCAAAGGAAAGTATCGATCCATCATGTGCTATTAAGACATCTCAAATACTTTTCTGAATGATTCAAGATGTCCACAAGGCAGTCAAGCAAGGGACCAATCAACCATGAAGCATTATCTGTTTCATGCAACTTTCTAGTTCATCTACTGCTATAATTTAATTACGTTATAGTTACACTACATGTGCATTAGAATATGTGTAATGTTTGATTACAAATAAAATGTAATTTTGCATTGCAGTTCTTTGGATCTGCCGTTGCTGGGAACAGCGATCCTGCAAAGAGGAACAGGTTACATACAAGCTAACCTCTGTCCGAACAGGCCGCTCTAAGTGAAGCCACTTCAACCAGTCCCAGCTCAACAATGAGGTTTGCAACCAGTTCCAGTCGAGACTGCGACTGGTTAGAAACCAGTTGGGCCAACTGGTACCAGTTGAGACTTGGACCGGCCAGAAACAAGTTGGGCCAACTGGTGCCACTTGATCGAACTGGTACCAGTTGGGCCAACTGGTTTCTAACCGGTCCCAGTCTCAACTGGAACCTGTTGCAACTGGGACTGGGTGAACTGTGTTATCGAACAGGGACCAGTTGTCCCAACTGGTACCAGTTGATCTGGGACCGGTTGAACTGGTCCCTGTTCGATAACACAGTTCAACTGGTACCAGTCCAAAAAAATTTCGCCTGGGAATTACTAGCGCTATCTTGAAGCTGAACCGGAACCGAACCGATATAAAAACTTCAGCAACAGGTTCGGTTCGGGTTTATGTATGGTGGGGGGTGATGTGAGGATTCTAGAGGTCTGCCAGCCTAGACTGGCAGCATGTTGCCTGCAGAGGGGATGAAAGGGAGTCCTGTTGGTCGAAAAACAGAAATAAATGCATCAGCAAACGTAACTAGGGGATCTTGCATCATTTTTAGTGGCTATCGATAATTTTGTAGCATATTAGAACCTCAAACCAGTTCTGAACCGCTTTACAGCCTCTGAAACGGAATTAATCTAAACGATATATCTGAACTCGAAAGCTGAAGCGGAATCGAACCTTTATGGCCAATGCCGAAACCGAAAGAAAGCGAAAAAAACGTTTCGGTTCGACGCTCTGCTTCAAACACACTCTGAATACTGACTCTCGGACAGGGACTAAGCCTTCGTTTCTGCAGCCCCCCCTCCCCTAGCGGTATGCGGTGATGACGTTTGAGTTTCCAAAAGTGAAATAGCATTGTTGATCACAATCATATGAGGGGTGTTCAAACTGTAATGTGCGAGAGTACGAACCATCGTCGAGGAAGTATATTTAAAAACGAAGATGATGATTTTAAAACAACTTCTGAGTTAAGCGCCACGAAAGTCGACATAGGCTAAATATAAAGAGGGTAGAATGTCGAAACCACCAGATAATAGAATTGCTGTTGCCATAAAAACTGACGCAGTCTGACAAAATACTGTCACGCATCGTGACCATGTCAGTGGGCTGGATGAAGATGTAAATAGTACGCACAAAATTCAATGAAAAGATGCAGACAATAAGTTTCATGTAATTGACATGTTACAAGAATGAAAACAACGGAGAGAAGCTTGGCGTCGTCAACTCCACCTATACTCGTAAAAAATACGTATATACGACATTCTATTGCCGACGTTTCAAACACACTGTTGCATTCTTGTTGTCGATATCGGGAAAAAAATATACTTCCGAAATGCCGCCTTCACCTTGAACATACCTGGCGTCTTACTCTCTGATGCATAGTGCGCAAACAGGTGGCGTTATTCGAAGGTTTTCTTTGCACTGACCATTCTTGAAACATCGGCAAAGTATTGAGCAGTGAGTGACTTGTCTGCCTACGCTCATTCACTAAGTGGAGATCCTACTCCTAAGTTCCACGTAGGAGGCTTTCGTAATCTCGTGCGGAGGGTGGTCTCGACATGACACACGAAAGCCCTGCGACTTCAAGGGTTAATAAATAATGAGGGGCGGGGTCAAGTGTGATGACCGCGAAATATGCATTTTGTTTTATCGCGTCCAAGTAGCTTCTTTTTTCATCTTTAAAACAAATAAATACTGGGAGGGCGCATTTACGAACGTCTCTACCAACCTTTCTGCGACGGAAAGAAAACGAGAGCTACAAAAGCACTCATGCGAGCGAGTTGGTTTGGATCAAACGTAGCCATGGTGCGGAAAGAAGACAGCACGCTATGCAGACAACCGCTTTTCTTCCTTTGTGTACTCCACAATCCCAGTTAGCTTACACACATTCGTCTATATTACCCGGTGTGTGCCCCATATGGTCGTAGAGTCACAATATTTGCTGTGCAAATGCCAGTGTGCAACCTGCCAGCTTTGGAAGTTTTTCTGTGCAGAATTATTCAGCAAGACGCAGGGAGGCATTGCACCACGGTCTGCATATTACCCAACTTCCTGTAACTCACCTTTGCATACAATTCTTATTCCGACAAAACAGTGACGTTAACTGAACAAATTTCGGTATTGCTTTCGTAGAAACAATGATAATAAAGCTGAAGTGAAATAGAACTGGAATGCATGTGATAAAAAATCAGGGCATAATTTGCATGGCGAGCAGAGCCGCATTACATATGGCGCTTCCCTAACTCTGCCGCTATCAAAGGAGCTCCAGTCCCGAAAAGCCATTACTCATCCACAGCGCATGCGCAGACTTGTGGATCATTTCCTTTCCCATGACTCAGCCGTAATGTCACAGGCGGGCTCGTCAGCTGTCGATGTTGGTGAAATAGCGCGAATAAAAGTAAATAAATGACAGAAGCCACATGAAAGAGTCTCCTGCACCCACATGCTTGCCTTGACAAATGTTATCAGTTCTTAGTGCCCTTTCTTGCTCCCGTAAATCCTACGTTGACACAACGGTCTGTTTGGTGAATACATAGAGTGAGGCCTGGTGAGAATCTCATAACCAACAACCCTGTGGTATGGTACGTGAGAGCAGCAGTACATCAGAGTTCTACTTCCCTTTGCACAGCAACACATATATGTATTGAGATGTAGTAGAAGAGAGGGTTGTAGAAGGAAGAGGGATAGTGTGCACGTAATGCAGAACACCTACCTTCCTTCTTGTTTCTTCCCTTTCACAGGCAGATATGCCCAACCCGCTCAACCAGGTTCATGATTGGCTCAGGGACGTCAAGCAACAGAGGTTCAGGATATTCTAAATGTGCTTAAACGTCAAATCTGATGCTTAACGCTTATGTCAAAGAGTGGACACTAGACTTCAAGAGGGATTTCGGAACCAAATGGATTTCAAGCTTGCGGCATCTCCACAATAACGTACACTAAAATAATTGTAACAGTTGTAAAATATCTCAATTGAAAACGAAGGTGGAGTCATAAAAAACGACTGTCGAAAGTTGAAAAACTTCGGCTCCCACCGATCGTCGGTGGAAGGAGTACTTCTTTCTTCTTCTCAGAAGATGTCACCGTGTATCATTCCTACCATCCCTGGGCTATTTTGAGACTCTCAGGGGAGCACATGACTCTTGTTTCTTTCCACCTGTGTCTGAGTGATCTGATCCCCAATCTTCGCCCATTGTTTCGTTCGGCATGTAACCCAGCGGCTACAACCGGAGTGGTATACTACTTGTCCGCTCTATGCAGGGTGACGTAACGCGTTGGCCTTCGGAAGGGAAAGTTTTTTTAGACTGCTGTCCACATTCCTGTTTCGGGTTAGTTACTCGCTTATTTGAGGCATAATTCGTCACACGAGAAAGAAACAAAGTTAATGGCAGATATACTGTGGATGCTATGCACCAACTACGATGTGGAGCAATTTTTTCACGGACCCTTCCGAAGTACCCCTTTAATAACAACTGACTTCAGGCACGACGATGTTGAACGTGTAGAGAGCACTTGTGAAACTGCCAGCACAATTGGGAAGGTCAAAGATGTATCCTAGGGTCAAAATATTATGCTGTAGACTGACATTTGTTTGGATGCTCAAATGTAAAGCGAAGATCAGCCTGACATTCCTTAAAAACATTCATGATGTCAGACAACAGGGCTATTTGTCGTCAAATCAAATGTCCACAGAACTTCTTGTACTAATTGGGTGATATATGTGCGTTCCTATAGAAGCCGGTACGCGTGCGGCACGACTGTTCACTCGAATGCCCGCAACGGTAAAGGAGATGGGATAGGGCAGAGGTGCCTCCGTGGCCCCCAAGCAAAAAACCAACATGTATTTGACCCAAGCATCATGAACGGCTATGGCGTTAGAATTGAGCTCTACTCGTGCAGTTTAGCTTGCGTTATCTACCGAAAGAAAACTGTTGCTACCGACATGTGACATCGGATAACTCTCTAAGAGAAGAGCCAGGTCGTTTGGCACATGCCAGTTAACAGCGAGACGACAAATGTAACATATCAAGTGAATGTTGAACTTTGAACCTTTGATCATAAGCAACCTTTAGACATGAAAAATTGTTGAAAGTTCCCTGTCCGTCTCTCTGTTCCCTTATTCGTCTTCATTGGTGACTCTTTAACCCTGTCCTTGGTTCTGGTTGTTACTCCATTGGTACTACTAGTACATTCCTACTAAAACTTATGTACAAGCCCTATATGACCGATATGTAATATGGTGCCTTCAGCGCCAAAAGCAATGGTCTAATTCAATCGCAGGCTTGGAGGTCTCCCAACGAAATTCAAGCGAAGATCCTCAGAGTGCAGGTGACTTGAAACGTTGCTTTTTGGCTCGCCGTTTTCCGCAGCTGTTAATACGTTCCTGATGAATCGACCAAGAAATAGAACTGACCGACCTGCAGTGCGACCCACCGATAAGAAGAAGTTCGCTGAGGTTGGTTCACACAAGTTGCACAAAAGTATCTCAAGGAAGGTATGTTGTAGCGCTCCCTGTACTCTCCAACATACGTCTAATAATAATAATTCGATTGTTTAGGTCGGGAGACGACTGTGTCAACATTCGTCTGCGAGCAGGCGTTTTCTCTGCTCACAAGTATAACAACTGAACATCACAACGTCGCAATTGTGCAATCACTTTCACACGATGTAGGCACACAGCAAATAAAGACGGTTTTCTGATCCTCTGACTGAGCAAAGCTAAGGTACCCAAAGATATACGTTTTATGTCGTTTTACGTTCTGTGTTGTGTTTGATCTACACAAGAAACAGGCTAGACCAAAGCCGTGACACCGTCCCGCGTAGTGCCTTAATGGCTTAGTGCGCTCCGCCGACGCGAGTGAGTTTTGCATCCCTGATATAGGGTCTGTGTGTGGAGGCATGCATTATCGGCCACTCTATCAAGCGTACGTGTGGAAGAACCGCTGCTTCGGACCACAATGGACATGACGAACCGGAGAAAATGGTCAAGGAGGAAATGGTTCCAGAAAGAATGATCCTAGCTGGAATGGGAGGACATAAATCGCCCAATGGTTTCGGAAGCACCTCTAAGCTGCATATGTGCTCACACAGGAAAACACAAGGGACACACACACACAAGGAAGATCGTGTGTTCCATCTTAAGATACCCTCATCGTTTAGTGAGCCACATTTTCGAGCAGATATCGACAGTTTAGCGACTTACGTATTCGCGAAAGAGGGCCAGTTTTGGTTTCAAGCTCTGGTTATCGGAACGGGAGGAACGGGTGGCGATACAGGAGGAATGGGTGGCAATCAGCTGATATAAATCGGCAATGTATGCCATTTCCCGGCTAGGCTGCCCATCATATTTATTCATTCATCATTTCGATGTACAACAATGAGATAACCCCGGACAGCAAGCTACCCATCTGCAGCATCAAGACATTCGGTTACCACAATGTGCATTGCGGGGGCGAGCACACAATATAGAAACAAAATTTATATGCGTACTAATAAATGATAACAATCTTTGTAAAATCAAAATATTGGGGACAGCATACAGCAAAAAGTTTAATAACACAAACTGCGAAGGTAATTACATTTCTTATTTACCGTACCGCGCTGTTAGTGTCACCTATAATCTCCAGGTTTTCGAAACGACTATTTTACTTTTTTTAATGTGACTGGGAGCAGACAGGGAAACATGCATGTTCCGGATGACGTTCGAGAATGAGGTATCATCCCAACTTCTGCAGCTCGTTTAGCTAGATATTTACCGGAGCATTGATGTTCACAAACATCTGTTTACACAGGCTCTAGTTACAGATTATTACATAAAAAAAAAAAAACAGTTTCGTATGCTATTAGGTTCGCGGACTGTTCTGCCAATCACGCCCAGTTAACAAAGGTTATCTCGTCGTAAAATAAGATGAGGCTCACCTTTGCCTCCCTGCACAACGTAGGAAGAATTGCTGGGAGACCATAGTGTATTTTTTGCAATAATATCTATAGATAGCCTACGTATTAATGTAGCGGCATATCTTCTTGCGATTTTCTTCAAGGTGTACAAAGAGTCGTAACAAGATACGTGTCTGTATAATTGGTACCAAACAAACGTACACAGACAGCTGCATTTTCCTCCTTTTGTTTCATTTCTTTACTTTTTTAAGCCCGAGGCTTGGTGTGTCACACATGCCGGATACTGTGTGCAGTTCAGTGTGCATACCGGTTATATGATTTGTTGTTTAATGATATTGTCACGAAGCGAAATGGGCCGGCGAGTCGTCGAATAAACAGCAAACGGTTTCTTAAACTACGTGGTAGCAAAAACACAAGAGTGATAGCTCTCTGAACACAACTGAGTCCAAAGAATGAATGCTCCAGCCTGGAGCGCACAAGCATTTAAGCGTCGCGCCGAAAAGTGTAGAAACAGCACGTGCGTTTGCCTGAGAGCAGCCGACATGTTTGGAATCTTCTTGCTTCTTCTTCAGCACGCGCCGGGATGAGATGTACCGTTTCGTGCCTGCCCTGGAAGTTTCTCGAAGATGTTTCGTGGCATTGCCCCCTCCGTAGACGTGGCATCGTCTCGATGCCGTGTCTTATTATTTTTTTTTTGTCATGAACGACGTGAACTATTTCGGTCCTCGGGGGTCGTCGAGAGGGAGCGCTGCCTTCGGGTACCACTTCGCTGTCCAGGTCTCCAATGCGTCGAAGTACTTTGTAGGGACCGAAGTAGCGCTTGATTAGCTTATCGCTAAGGCCGTGTCGTCGAATCGGCGCCCAAACCCATACCAAGTCGCCTAGACTGAAGGGTACGTCTCGACGGCGCAAATTGTATCTTCTTTCATCGACGCGTTGCTGTTGACGAATGCGTAGTCTGGCCCACTGGAGTCTTGTGCACGCTGTGTGAAGTCCAGAGCGTCGTTTTCCTCATCACTGGGTACGTGGGGCAGCATCGCGTCCAGCATAGTCGATGCGTCATGGCCGTGTGTGAGGCGGAATGGTGTCGAATGTCTGGTGTGGAATGATGCGGAATGGTGTGGACAGCCGTGTTATAGGCGAACGTGACGTAGGGCAGTATTTCGTCCCATGTCTTGCGCTCGACGTCGACGTACATAGAAATCATATCGGCAAGGGTTTTGTTTAGGCGCTCGGTGAGCCCGTTCGTCTGCGCATGGTACACCGTTGTCCTCCGGTGGGCAGTGTGGCTGAGTTAAAGGATTTCTTGTGTTAGCCTGCTTGTAAATGCCGTTCCCCTATCGGTGATTAAGGCCGTCGGAGCTCCGTGGCGTAGTACGATGTTTCGATGTGGCGATGTACGAAGTTCTCGATGAAGAACTTCGCCACTTCTGTTGCTGTGCCCTGTGGGAGTGCCTTAGTCTCGGCGTAGCGTGTCAGGTAGTCGATAGCTACGATTATCCAACGATTTCCGGAGAACGAAAGTGGGAAGGGCCCGAGTAGATCCATCCCAATCCGTTCGAACGGCGCCGACGGTGGTGCGATTGCCTGAGGGTACCCAGAAGGTCGTACGGGCGGCGTCTTTCGTCGTTGGCATTCCCGGCATGTCCTTACGTAGTGGTGAACGGTCTTGGCCAGTTTTGGCACGTAGTACTTTTCCCTTATACGGGCCAGTGTCCAGCTGTATCCCAAATGACCTGATGACGGTTCGTCGTGGCAGGATTCAAGAATCTCGAGGCGCATGTCTCCAGGAAAAGAAAATGACGCGCAACAAGGCGCTACGTGGCTTCTCGTTGTGCGTCATTTTCTTTTAATAGGATACCATTACATAGGAAAAACTTGGGAGTGGTCTTCTGAAGATGGAAGGAGCATTGTCGACGCGGCCCTGCAGATAGTCGACGAGTGTCCTCAATTCGGGGTCGTTGTACTGCTTGACAGACATGGTAGTCGCGCTCATTATACCGAGGAAGGCGTCGTCGTCCTCGACACCGTTGTCCTGTCGCTGGAGTGGTGCTCGGGACAGGCAGTCGGCGTCGTTGTGCTTTCTTCCTGACTTGTAAGTGATGGTTACGTCATACTCCGGTAATCGGAGGCTCCATCTCGCTAGGCGTCCTAGGGGTCTCTTAAACCAGCCAGCCAGCACAGAGAATGGTGGTCTGTTACCACCTTGAACGGCCGTCTGTAGGGACGCAACTTTGTGATGGCCCATATGAGTGCAAGGCACTCTTTTTCGGTCGTCGAATAGTTCTTCTCTGCCTTGGTTAGCGTTTCTGCTTGCGTAAGCGATGACACGTTCGACGCCGTCGTCAAGTTGAACCAGCACTGCTCCTAGACCATCGTTGCTTGCGTCGGTGTGTATTTCTGTTTCTGCGTTCGGATCGAAGTGGGCAAGCACAGGTGCGGCCTGTAGACAAGTCTTCAATTCATCAAACGCCTGTTGCTGGGCTTCACTCCAGATAAACGTGGATCCGTCCGTCGTGAGTGCATTCAGGGGTGACGCAATTCTTGAAAAGTTCGCAATTAACCGTCGGTAGTAGGTACGAAGGCCAAGAAAGGATGGCCGCCGATGGCCGCCGTCTTCTCGGGGACGGGGCGTACGCCGTCGCTGCTCACGAGATGGCCGAGAAATCTGAGTTCCTCGTAGCTGACTCGACACTTCTGAGGCTTCAACGTCAGTCCTGCAGTTCTGATAGTCTCGAGGACTTGCTTCAGCTGTTCAACATGTTCTTCGAAAGTTCTTGCGAAGACGACAACATCGTCGAGGTACACCAGGCAGGTATGCCACTTCAACCCGGCGAGAACTGTATCCATAACTCGCTGGAACGTCGCTGTGCTGTGCAAAGGCCGAAAGGCATAACCTTGAATTCCAAAAGTCCATCCGGAGTGACGAAGGCAGTCTTCTCACGGTCCCGTTCGTCGACTTCGATTTGCCAGTACTTGTCTTGAGTTCCATGGAAGAGAAATATTTTGCGTTTTGAAGGCGATCGAGCGTGTCGTCGATGCGCGGTAACGGGTAGACGTCCTTCCTCGTTATCTCATTGAGTTTCCGATAGTCGACGCAGAACCTGAGTGCTCCGTCCTTCTTCACTAGTACCACCGGCGATCCCCACGGACTGGTCGACTGCTGGATAATGTCATCTCTTAGCATCTCTTCCACTTGCGTTCGGATCGTTTGGCGCTCTTTGCAGGAGACCCGGTACGGCATGCGGTGAATTGGACGGGCATTTTCATCGACGATGGTGCGGTGCTTTGCAATGGGCGTTTGTCTTACTTTCGACGATGCAGCGAAACATTCACTGAAATCGTTGAGCATCTGGAGAGGGGTTTGCTTTTGAGTTGTATTGAGTTGAGGGTTTACGTCGAAATGTCCGGCCTCGTGTTCCGTGGTGACCGCCATGCGCGCAGTGTCCATCAGGCAAACATCCGTGGTGGAGTATTGGTCTACGATGACGGCTATCTTCGTGCCGTTTGCGAGGTGTTGTGGCTCCGGGCGAAAATTTGTGACCAGGAGTTGGACTATTCCGTTTCTTACGGGCACAATTCCTCTTGCTATCCCAATTCCTCGTTCGACGAGAAGTTGCGGGTTGCTTTCAGCCAACAAACAGCCAGTTTGTGCTGTGTCGCACATAGCGGTCATAAGGACTGAGGACAAGGGGGCAGGTTCACGTGCTGACTTGTCACCGCGGTTACGTCAGTGTTTGCGCGCTTCTCCGGGGTTATTCGTGCCCACCACTTGTTTTCCGCAGTTTCCGGCGTTTTGAAAGAGATAACTCCATTTGTGAAGTCGATGACTGCTTCATTTTGGCTAGAAAATCCATTCCGAGTATTACATCCCGTGGGCAGTTCGGCACGACGGCGAAGCTGGCGACGTACTGGATGTCACGCACTTGTATGACTGCTGTGCATAGGCCAGTCGCTGTTACTACGTGTCCACCAGCAGTCCTGTTGTCAAGGTCATCCCACTTCGTTTGCACCTTGCAAAGCGAAAATCCAGGAAGGCCAAGGCGTCGGTAGGGACATCGGCGATAGACGTGGTGGGCCTCTCCGCAGTGGTAGAAAGCGGCCTGAAATAGGGAGTCCGCCAAACGTCCGTTTTGCGAAACGGCTGAGAGCGTGGCGGGACGCTCGGAGTAGGTTGGACAGGCCGAGGAGGCGTCCAACGGTTTCCGTAGTGCGGCGGACGAGTAGGTGGCACCTGTCTCAGAGCGGCGGCGTAGGTTGATCTCGGTACTTCGGCGTCGGGATTGCCTGCTGAACCTCGTCCTTCATGATCGCAACGATTGAAGACAAAGGGTCTTGGGCCTTCCCAGGACAGAGGAGAGCTCGTACTTCTTCGTGTACAACCTCTCGAATCAGCTGTCTGAGTGATCCGACGTCGAGGCCAGCGGTCGTGGAGAAAGCCTCGTAGCCCTGGTGTCGTTGGTCGACGGTAGCGCGAGACAGCAGGGCCCTCTCAATGGGGACGGCTTCGTGCAGAAAAGCGTCGGTCGTGGCGGGTGGATTCCGGGACACGGCGCGAAAAATTTCTTCTTTTACGCCCCTCATGAGTCGCTGAACCTTCTTCTCCTGGGATGCTTTTGGGGTCAGCTCACCGGAGGAACCGCAACACATCTTCGACAAAGCCAGTAATGCTTTAGTTTGGCAGCTGGATCCGTCTCTGGAGTAGATGTTCAGCGCGTTCAGCTCGTTGTTGAAAACCGAACGCCTCGCGGAGTTTGCGTTTGAAGACGTCCGAGGACGTGAGCGAATTAAGTCTCCCGGTTCTCGAACCATGTCTTCGCGGTGCCTTCCAGGGAGAAATATAGGTTGACGAGCTTCTGGTCGTCACTCCAGTTGTTGAACCTGGGATCCGCTCGTAGTGGTCGACCCAATCGTCCACGTCGTCGTAATATTCCCCGCTGAATGTCTTCGCGAACCGTGCAAGGGCTATGGGTGTGGCAACAGGTTGCGTCACTTGGGTGCTGGTCTCCGCAGTCATCTTCGGCTTGCGTTTAGGGTGTTCTAATGGACCGAATTCTGCAGTCAGGCCAAGCTGCCTTCTTCCTTTGTCGCAGTTGGTCTTTCAGGCCGTTGAACAAGGGTCGCCCCACACCTCCACCAGAAATGTCACAAAGCGAAATGGGCCGGCGAGTCGTCGAATAAACAGCAAACGGTTTATTGAACTACTTGGTAGCAAGAACACAAGAATGAAACTCTCTGAACACAACTGAATCCAAAGAATGAATGCTCCAGCCTGGAGCGCACAATCATTTAAGCGTCGCGCCGAAAAGTCTAGAAACAGCGCGTGCGTTTGCCAGAGAGCAGCCGACGTGCCTGGAATCTTCTTGCTTCTTCTTCAGCACGCACCGGGGTTTGATGTACCATTTCGTGCCTGCCCAGGAAGTTTCTCGAAGATGATTCGTGGCAATATCAATATTCGGGCCAAAGCAGGCAGCCTGGAGACACGGGAATCTGGGAAGACTGGTAGCTACCCGGGTTCGAATCCCGGTGCCGGCTGTGCTGTCTGGGGTTCTTCCTGGGTTTCCCTCAGACGCTATCAGACATATGTCGGCACAGTTCCCTTAGAAGTCGGCCCAGAACGAACATTCCCCCAGGGCGCCAGTCGTGACGGTGCCCACACACGTGAGGCCGACAACGGCAAGCCCTTTCACCATTACCACCACCACCATAGTAATCTGGAGGCCTTCATGGCTGGCCTGTTCCAACCTATTATTGGTCTCCCGAATAACATCACTGCTTAGGTGACTTGCGTGTCACTTTCTACGTCCGTGTTCACCCTTTTTATTCATTTTGCCATACCTGTTGGGTGTAATAAAACTGTATTTCGAGTTTGAGTCGAATAGGCGATTTTAAAAAGATGCTCGCGCCACCAAGCGCGCGGAGAAAAGCAGCGTGGGAACTTTGAGGGACATTCTCTGTCGCCTGCTACCGTTATGGTGTATCTCGGTTGACGCCGCTGCTGCGCACACCGGGAATGTTGTTCTTCTTCTACCTCCGCCTCTGGCCTTCTCATAATGCTTGAAGGCGCTCTAAGTTCCCATGAGGCCTTGCGTGCCACTGATGGCGCCACAAGTTGCGTGCCACAAGTTCCCGTGAGCCTTTGCGTGCCACTGGTGGCGCTTGCGATCCCAATGAAGGCTTCTGAGGGATCTCAGGCGGTTGCTGTTTTGTGGTACGCTTTACTGTTGGGTAACAAAAACAACTTTATTTTGACTTTGGGGAGTGGGGAGGTTCATCGCTAGAGGCGATACTCTACCACATTGCTGGTGGGGATGTGGGGAATCAAATAACGAGCCCCTTCACAATAACAATCGTAGTCCATCCAGAAATGTCAAACGAGCTCTGAGCGCAGATCGTTGCTGGGCTGGATTGGGCCAGGGACCAAGCAATTTGAATAGGGAGAAGGGTCGAGATTCCAACTGACGAAGAGACTCGGAAAGTGCGGTTCGGGAAGGTTGGTAGTTGGGGCACTGAAGAAGAATGTGCTCCAGATCCTCAAGAGCACCACAGTGGCAGCAGGTGCGAGAGTCAACTTGTCTCAAGCGGTAACGCCACTGAGCTGTACAGGTCACATCGAGGCGCATTCGGGGGATTAATGCAGCATCTTGAAGAGAGGTGCTTCGTGGCATTCGGAAAGCGAGCGTTGGATCAACTCTGCTCAACATAGAGGGGAGGGGGGAGAATGTCGGTTGTCCATTGGCGGGAAGCCGGGGGTGTCACAAGGCGTCGCGGAATGGAACGGCGATCTCCTCTCAGCAGAACAATACGGGTCCGTTTCCGATACGAGAATGCTGCTTCTGCGGCGCTGTCGGCCTGCTCGTTCCCCACGACACCACAATGGGCTGGAACCCACTGGAGAACTAGCCTGTGGCCTGCTGCGTAGATAGTATGGTAAGCCATTAACACATCTGTGACTAGGGATGCGGATGGGCCTCGTATGGCGGAATTTTCTATTGCGCAGTATCATAGCTGGGTACAGTGCAACGCAGCCGCGCTCGCCAGTGTGGGCTACGACCAGTTATGTCTCTGCGAGGCTCCCTCCGGGGAAACAGGAGTCTCATGTGGACTCATTTCTTGCCAAGCTCGGAGACACATGCAAAGTGCAACCACTGCTCTTCTTTGATCTCTCACAAGGGTGGGAACACAACAAATCTCCGGCGACATCTAAGGAAGAAGCATGTCGGTGGCAATCATGGACTGCACTTACTTGCAGAGTAGTGTTGTTGCAAGTGTGGATGAGGACTGTGGGAACCTCGGCGCACAAACCCGGGGTGGTTCCGTATTCGACCCCGCCGTAACCCCGAAGAACACTGACACAGCAGGTGAACAAAAGAAACAAAGTTTATTGCCTTACATCAGAGCTGCTGGTCGTCTGCCCGCTTCGTCGCTCCTCGCTTCTGTGACCGTCTGCCAGCGTGCCTGCCGCACGAATCCCTCTTTCCCCGAGCGCTCGCTCTTTTATCTCTTGCGCTATCTGCGCTATCGCGGGGAAGTTGCCGGGTTATCAGCGCCCCCCACAGGACTAACTTGAGGCACAGCACGTGCAACTTGACGCTTTTTTTTTTCTGGACATTCAGCTGGTCGACATACCAGCGGAGCGTCAAGCTTCGTTGCCTTGTGCCTCCTCTGACTCCCGCCAAAGGACCGCTGACATTCTTCCCCCAGCCATGCTGAGCAGAGTTGATTCAGCGCTTCCTTTCTGCATATCTCTCGTCAATAATCCGGATTAATTCATCGAGTGCCCCTCAGTGTGGCTATTACAGCGCAGTGGCGTTACCGCTTGAGGCCGACTGACTTCCCAGCCGTCGCTGGCACTATATGTGACATAGTTCTCCATGCCCGCAGAATACATGAAGTGCATGGAGGTAGCAAGTAATAACTACTCAGGATTAATTGGATTAGATTAACACTTTAGTTACGCTCTAACTGGCTGGAGTCTGCGATGTGCCGACCTAAAACGTGGACATCGAATTTGACACCATAACATTTCGCGAAAGGCACGCGATGGGTGACAGTTGCGGCACCACGCATGTATGTAAACTTCCCGGGTCCGAAACATGGTGCCGGCTAGTGCTGTCTCCGTTTTTTCCTGTGTTTTCGTGAGACGCTTCCGGACATCAGCGCAGTTACCTTAGAAGTCCGCCCCGGACGCACAATCATACGGTCGTCAGCCGTGACGCTTCCAATATCGCTTCTGTCGTCTTACGTATACTTACGCATGTGTCTTCACGCTACGAAGCGCAACAGTGTGAACCAAGCCATATAGCGCATGGACAACATATCCTACCACGGAGTTCACAAACCTATAAGCCGCGTTACCGAAATTTAGAACTACACGGACGAGCAAGAATCGCCCGACTGGTGGTGGACGCTGGCACTCACGTGTTCAGCTTCATTGGCATAGGAACAAGGAGTTTTTGAACATCGGAAAGTCTTAACGGCCACGCTTTGGAAAACATGGTATGTGATCGTCCGATTCGCTTGAGGTGACTTGCATGACGTTTTGTACCCTTCTTATTACAACTTCTTTCACCGTACCTTTTCAGTAGAATGCTGCTCATTTGCTAAAACAGACGACAGTGTGGTGTGTATCTTCTGCATTCGAAATGGGATCGCTTCCTATACATCTTTTGTAATGGCATCGCATTTCGTACGCGTTTGGCAGTACGCGACGGAGTACAACCTTCCTTTTTTTTCCCGCAACTATGGTTCCCGCAAACGTTCCATGATACATAAGGACGTCAGACACAGGGGTCACCAAGAAAGAAAACAAAAAGATTAAATTAGCTTGAGCCAGACCATGTCACCAATACCACATTTCTTGGATTTTGAATACCCACTCGTCGTCGTCTTCGTACATCGTTAAGGAGCTGCAGAGGCGACGACTTTGATTGTTGACGCTTCCGCCGCTCCAGCAAACTTGTATCGCAGGCACTAATGATAAGTCGCGGTCACCAGAACCCAATTTGTGTTTAAGGCGATCGTTGGATTAACATTTCATCTTTTTGCTCTGGTCTCCCTTCAAATCCGCGTATTGATCTTTCGCCTTTGGGCCAGGATCTTTCGCGAGGCGAAAGGGAGCCGGTCCTTCGTTTTTGGAGAAGGGCCCCTTGATAACGCGGTCCGCCCTTGGGTGGGCCGTGTCTTTGAACGCGCGGCCGATAACAAGGTCGTCGGGGCAGTACCGCTTGCGGTGCTGTTCCGGGAAGATCTTTTCCTGATCTTTTTGCTCTGGTCTCCCTTCAAATCCGCGTATTGATCTTTCGCCTTTGGGCCAGGATCTTTCGTGGTGGAGGGAGGCGAAAGGGAGCCGGTCCTTCATATTTGGAGAAGGGCCCCTTGATAACGCGGTCCGCCCCTGGGTGGGCCGTGTCTTTGAACGCGCGGCCGATAACAAGGTCGTCGGGGCAGTACCGCTTGCGGTGCTGTTCCGGGAAGATCTTTTCCTGATCTTTTTGCTGCCTTTCTTTCGCCTTTGGGCTAGGATCTTTCGCGGTGGAGGGAGGCGAAAGGGAGCCGGTCCTTCATATTTGGAGAAGGGCCCCTTGATAACGCGGTCCGCCCCTGGGTGGCCCGTGTCTTTGAACGCGCGGCCGATAACAAGGTCGTCGGGGCAGTACCGCTTGCGGTGCTGTTCCGGGAAGATCTTTTCCTGATCTTTTTGCTGCTGGCTGCCTCCATAGGTAGTTATTACACGCTCTTTTCTGCTGGTCCCTTTCAAACCCGCGTAAGCGGTGGAGGGAGGCAAACGGGTGCCGGTCCTTCATATTTCGGAGAAGAGCTCCTTGGTAACGTGGTCCTCCCCCGGGTGGACCGTGTCTTTGAACTCGCGGCGTATGGAACGGCCTTCTGGGCAGCATCGCTTGCGGTGTTGTTTTCGGGAAGTTTTTTCCTTACATCTATCTTTGCGTCTAGTATTGTAAGAGTAAACAACCGCAGCAGAGGAGCTGCCTAGTATGCGTCATTTGGGCGGCGGCGCATGCACCCTCGTAATGAGATCGAAGCAGGCCACTCAAACAATAAAGGACCTCCGTTCGGTCACCGTGAAAGAGCAGGAGATTGAGGTGGTTTCCTTGGAATCTAACTTAATCACAGTGACGGTAGTGTCCGAAACGGATCCTGTCCCAGATCAGGTTGTGGAGGCGGCGCTTACTGGTTTTGGGCCTGTGAGTAAGGTCACAAGGGAAACGTTCCCCCAGAAAGAGTTAGAGGGCATCGAAACGGGCAACCGTCGAGTTTTGATGGAAATGAAAAGCCCCGTTCCCAATTTCGTCGACCTCCGCGGAAGGCAGGTTGAGTGCAGTTACGATGGCCTCAAGCGCGTGTCTCTACGCTGCAATTACGAAAGGCATGGTAAGAAAGATTGTGTCGCACCAGTGCGCGCCCGTTGCTCCGAGATTGGTCATGGGGCGCGTGATGCTGTGTGGAAGCGCTGCGGCAGTGACCACGCCATAGCTTCTTGCACATGTCATTACATGGGCTTCACTTGTAGTCGGTCATAGTGTGTCGCCAGAGGCTCCCATGGTGCGTGTTGCGGCCGTTGTGGGGGAGCCTGCGCTTCGTAGAGTTGGAGTGTACCTCTACCGCATCTGCCGTAGCTAAGCGAGCAGACGCAGTAACCGTCAGTGTGGCAGTTCAAGAGGAAACCAGTAGTTGTTCCGCGGCAGTTGTTCTTGCATCTGTTCGGGGTACGGAGTGCGGCGACTGTGATACCGCCCCCGTGGGTGATTCCTTCGCTACTGTAGTTGAGCAGATAAGCACTGTGGATGACGACAGCGTAAGTGTCGCGACTTCCGAGTCCAAAATGACGGAAGTCGAAATGCACCTCCAGGTTCCAAGCGCAAGCCCGCCGATCCCGGCGTCCCTTCAGGGATTATCCGTCAATTCTATGTTTGCGTTCTTATCCCCATTTTTTATGTCCCAGCTTCGTGTTGCCACCTTAAATGTGCGTTCGTTTTCCAAACAGGCCAAACAGTTGGAAGTTGCCAGCTGGACGAAATTGGCCCACGTTGATATTCTACAGCTGCAACTAGCTCATTACCCAGAAGGTCTATTCAAATTCTAAAAACATCACACGAGGTCAAGGCATCCTTCAGCTGTGGCTCGCCTCAGCGAGCTGGCACCGGTATTTTAATTTTTCCGTGTTTTCAGGATTCCATCCGTTGGTTTGACATCGATACGGATGGGAGGCTGGTATCTCTGGAGTTTCAGCTAGACTGTAAATGATGTCGAATTGTAAATGTTTATGCGACTCTACATCGTATTGAGCGATCAGACTTCTTCCGTCGATTAGACACTTTTCTTCTTGGCAGCCAAAATTTGATACTTGCTGGTGATTTTAATTGCGCGATCGACCGCCAACCCGGTAGGCAGGCCTGCAGAGAGCTGGACCGCCTTGTAAGCGCCATTGCCTTAGCTGACGCCAGGTCTCACGATCATGGCGACAGGTACGAATGCACTTGGTTTAACTCCCGTGGACATCGCAGTCGGCTGGATCGCTTCTATGTGTGCCCGGAATGCTGAATTCTTTCTCTGGGTGCAACACGAAACCGGCCGAATACCTCACTGATAATCATGAAGTCGTTTTATCTTTGTCATGGCTGAAGAATTTTCGCACCGATCGCTGCCTTTGGCGATTGAACGCATCTTTGCTTTGACCAGGAAATTAAAGAAGACATGCAAGATCGCCTGTCGGAATAATGTTCGGTACCCGATTTTGGGTTCGATCTCTGGGAGGCTTTGAACCTGGGAGCCGCTCATCGCTTTCGATGTTGCGGTTCACGGCGCACGTGAACAACGGCAGTAGATACGCAGTCAGGAAGGTCTTAGCTATTCTACGCCACCTTGGCTCTCGCAGCCGTGACACTGCAACTCATATCCCTTATGTGCAGAAGCACCTGAGGGCGATGAGAATGCGCTCCTGGCGCAGTTTCGCAGCACAAGGAAACGTCGAACGCTGGTGTCGGGAAGCATACTGCTCCCGCTTACTCCTCTGGCGCTATGTGGCCGTAAAACCATCGCCGTTGCCCGGTCAGCTGACGTCTCACTTCTTACACAACCTGATGACATTCGAGCTGCAGTGCGTGAGCATTGGGCGGCCCTTTATCAAGAGGCATCATCCAACGAGCCGGTGGTTAGCCCGGAGTCCCCACTCCCAGTGAAACAAATGGAGATTGCATACTAAGGGCCGCTCATGCAAAATGAACTTTTTGCCGCTGTTTCGTCAATCTTTAATAGCTTGAAACGCACCGACTTTCAACAAACATACAGTTAACGTTTCGGGTCCCATTCGAGTCCCATCATCAGAATGACGCTGTCCTCGTCGCCACCGGGTATTTAAGTAGAAGAGGAGCGTAGCATTCTGGGAGGGGGCCTGGTTGTCGATTGATAGCTTCTTTTGGTTTCCCTACACTGTTAGGAAAAAAGGTATTAATAAGGTATAATAATGTGCTCTTATACCTCTTTTATACCTTCTGCTTCACATATATACCTTTGGAGGGTATAGAAGAGGTACACATTTCCTATTTATACCTCCAACCCTTCTCAAGGGTATGAAAGAGGTATAAAGGAGAGCTAACGTACCATATTTATACCTCATCACCATGCGTTCATATCCAGTACCAGCAATAGATCACCAGGCTATGCCTTTCACGGATACGATGAGGCTGCTTATATATACCTTCTGTTTCTTTATACCTTTATGGTTTTTTATACCTTTACCTCCGCAACGTGCTGTATCACATCATCATTATTTTTTCTTGAGACGGTATCAGCTAAGTTAAACGGATATTTAACTAAGAAACATACACATCAGTACAGTACTATCTAAATCCACATGGTTAGTTTATGACTGCATAAAATCTTCATTGCTGGAATGTTGAATCTATATGTCCTCACCCTTAGGGTTGCATACCAGACGAAAGCTGCTCCACAGTTTGTCAAGTCGCCACCAGTACATCAGTATATGTTGCTCTGTAAATGTATCTGTCTCACGATACATCGTGATACACACATGATGACTGCGCAGAGCGTCCTGCTCCTTGAACATTTTCTTTAGATTTGAACTCCACATTTTTTTATTTTAGATGCCGTGTAATGTGCACGAGGTTTTCGTCCTACTTCACAACCATATGCGTTTGCGTGCGTGCCAACCATGCGTTTGCGTGTGTTTGTAGTACGTGTGTGTGTGTATGTCAAAAACTTTTCTTCCCTCCAAAGGTGATTTTTCTAGTTCCTTCCTCTAAAAATACCAATGCCTAGGTGTGATGTAACACCATGATGGTACTCGTGCAGACCTTCACAGGGGTATAGAGCTATACCCCTAAAGGTATGGCATATAGCCCTTTGTTGAGGACTATTTTTTTATACCTGTAACCGAGGTATAAAATAATACCTAAGAAGGGCTAAGTTATTGAGCAGGCGATCTATACCTCTAAAGGTATAGATTTTTCTCTGAGTGTATATGCCATGACTCCAGCTGTCTCCTCACCCCCCATTTGTTCTCTTTCGCCAGAATGCATGGGTTGTCCAGGTCTAACACATGCCGTGTTTTGCGCGCGTGTTCACACAGTTCTGTTGGGTTTGTTGCTGATTTCTCGATATCTTTCTTGTGTTCCTTCATCCTTGTTCGTGTCCCTTCCCTGTTTCTCCGATATACACGGCAGGGCAATCTTGACAAGATACCTTGTGTACAACGCCTCGTTCTTCTTCCGGTGGCGTTCTGTCCTTGGGGTGGCCAAGTACGTTCCTCAGTGTTGTCGTGGGCTTAAATGCAGTTTTAATGTTCACGTGGGAGAGCACCCGTCTGGTTGGTTCTGACACACCCTTCAGGTTGGGGATGGTAACGTACATAGGTCTTTCTTGACTACTTTCCGCCTGTTCCGGGCGTTTATTCATCATTCGGCGGTATGTATCACAGATAAACTGCTTGTGGGATGCCCTTCTTCGTAGATCCGCTTTGGCCTTTGGCGAACAAGTCGCTCCCCATTTAAAACAGTGCGAGAGGGCCCTCCTGTGTTCCCTTCCTCCATGCTCTAGGTCTCGACCACGCGCCAGCACATTGTGAACTATAAAAATTTACGTCGTCTTCACAGTGTGACACAGAATCAATGCAATCAGCCGAGGCGACAATCCAACGTGCAGCTGTCGTGTTGCACATATTTTTTTTTCTTTTTTTTTTCTTTTTTTAGATCTCGAGTGACAAAAATGTACAGGAATGCCGTGAACCTTGAGGAGTGAGGATGTAGGAGGTGCATGGTCTGACCACTTCTTGGTTATCAATTTGTCCGCTCTATGAATTCGACAAGATCCCGATCGACGCAGGGAGCCGGTGTGCGGCAGTCGAGTGGGAAGGCATAGGAGTTCTTACCATCTACAGAACCCGTTACCGCATCATATTTTTTTTCGTTCAGTTCCGGTTCGTTCAATGGGAGAGAAAAAATGTCTACGGTTCGGGTTCGGTTCGGCAAAAAAATAAAGCTTTTTGCGGTTTTCAGTTACGTTTCGATTCCGGTTTTGAGCCCTGGCGTATTGTCATCAAGCAGGCGAACCACCTATGGAGGTAGCCCCCTTTGCGTTTACACTAACTGCACTTTACAATCCCACAAGCTATACATACCTGTCGTATTGCCAACCGTAGGATGGGAAAAGCAAAAGCTTGCCAACATGCGATTTCAAAAATAGTACACCATGTGACTTCCTTAATGGGTCGGCAAACATGCCGCGAAGCATTTCACGAATAATGGTACCCCACGAAAGAACGCAGGTCATAATACTCAAATATACATTTGTTCGGCTAGTGCCAGCTCAGTGACCCATATACATGCTTTCAGAGATGGGTAACCAGCGCGCGGCTCTCCGCCACGCATACGTCACATGGTCGCGTAGCCTTTTGCCGTCCAATCAGTGGGTCGAGCTCCCAACATGACGTTTCAAATTCCCAGCCAATAAACAGGCTTCTTCATAACACCTTCTCCCTGCCGGGGAGTAATATTACTCTCTAGTAGGGAGAAAGGTGTTATGCTACTCCCTTGAGGGAGTGAGAGACACCCTTTTGAGCGTAATTGTACTCTCTAAAAGGGTGTTATATATGTGGCAAGGAAATGAGTTAAAGTACACCCTTTTTTAAGAGTGTAATGGTTACAGTTTTACATGTCTACTTTACACACAGGGTGTCAGGGATTGTAATAAAAAAAATAAAAAAAACACCACACCACATAGAACCATACGTTCAGCCGCATTCCTCTTACTAGGTCTTTTCCACCTCCGCATGTGAATATGATCAAACATGAGTGTTCTTATACAGGGTGTTCAAAATTAAGCTTTCACCAGTGCTACGCAAACACAGCGATGACAGGAAACCGGATGAAAACTTTACACTACTTGTGTAAGAAACAGGTGTTGCTAATACTGTAGCACTCAAGGAACAGAAAAAGCAGCACCAGTTTTCTTTTGTTCGCCTATTTATAAAGTGCTAGTGAAAGCTTAATTTTGAACACCCTGAATACAATGTAGAGCGTGAAGAAACAACAGCGAGTAACAATCAGTAAGCCACCAACTCCGCGTTACTTTCCCACAGTCTGGAAGCTCCTAGCCATCAAGGTGCTGCGTGTTCCCAATCCTTCGCCCTTGAGCCCTAATTCCCCGTACGCATTCTAATGCTCTTTGTGCCAACTGGCCGCTGTGCCTATTCATGTGATGTTCATTGGTATCCTCCACGTACAACTCCGACTCGTTTGTATGTCAGTCTGACCTTGTCCGGCCACCTCCTATTGATTGCGTTTTGTTTTTATTTTTATTTTTGTTTATATTTGTATTGCGTTTGTAGTTCTCTTCACCCTTACCCTTTTCTCTTGTACCATGTGACTTGTTTTTTTATATATGCTTTACCACTTGTAATAGGTCCTCAAACCTGAAGAAGTGCAGTCTACTGCACGAAAGTCTTGTTTTTTTTAATGTATATAGTAAATAGTTGATGCTCTTAACCGTCTTTGTTATTATTGTTGAAATGAAAAAAATAGCCGGAGCTCTTTGGCTGCACGTATAACATATGTTGGTAACTCAAACGTCGCCATGCCAGTACTGGACAGCACTGGCATGGCGACGTTTGAGTTACCAACATTTGTTATTATTGTTGTTATATACGTTAGTTTTTGCAAACCGAACTTGAAAATTTGCCACGTAAAGGTAGTTTTTATACCGCTCGAACCTGAAACGCTTGTCGAGTTAAGTCAAGTTCGTGATAACTGACACGGATATTCAGGAGTTATCCCACCACTATCCCTCCAATTCCTCGGTGGACGAGTCTCTACGCGCCTTCGTGTTCAGGCCGACGATTGGAGGTTGCTATGCTCAGCCCACACAGAGATAGCAAAAAAGAGATAAGACAGGGATGGCCTATCGCTTCCGCTGGAATCACGCTTTCCCTCTCCCAATTGGAATAACTATCAGTTTTTCTACTATTCCTCAGTGGGCTGCGTATAGCAACCTCCTTTCGTGAAACTTCGCAAAGGCGCTAAAAAAAACTCACCGAGCGCCACGCTCTGAAGGCTCCCAAAAACACTACGGTCGGCTATTTGCTCCCATGGGATAGCTCCTCAGTACGTAATTTAGTATGAACTTGAATAAATTCGGCAAGCGCTTCACATTGGTGGGGTAAAAAGCGACTTTTACCTTGGAAATTTTCGAGTTCACTTCGTAAAAATGTACATAATAGAACTTAAGTTAGATGGCATTCGCATCACGAGGTGGCGAAAACCTAGTAAGGACAAATGTTGTTGACCGCGAGATTTTAGGTGGCGTAATCTTTTTTAATAGTATTATTATAATTGATTGCCATGTTTTCTGGGACACAATGTATGCAGGGTGCGTCACGAGCAGCTAACCAAAAGTTCCTTAAATTAGTGTATCAATTTTCTTTCCAAGCAGTTGCGACACATACTTCTTCCTACTTAGAGGCGATATTGTGTCAATACTTAGTGCAAATTTCAATTAGTGGAAGTTTTCAACTTCCCCGCCAGGCTGACGAGCTCCAAGTAGAACGAAACAGCTGTCCTTGGCTGGAAGTGCACGATCAAATTGTAACTCCAAGTGCACACGAGAGATGTCCATCTCTCCTATCTGAACGGCTGAGTCAGCTGAGTGAACAAGAACAGCTACTTCCCTCGGCGGTTACTGCGTGACGTCATCTAATCTGCCCAATACTGAGGCGCACGCGTACTTTTCAAGATATCGTCAAGGGGAAAATAGCGAGAAAGCTATCTGAAACGATCAAATGTCTGCCCCGTTGTCCCCAGCAAGGAATACAACACGACAAGCTCAGTGTTGTGTGTTAATGCAGAGTACTGCTCAGTGTGTTAATACAGAATTGATTTGTCGCGCATATAGGTGCCATCTTTACCTCTCGTATCCGCTCCAGAGAATACCAGGACACTTTAAGTGGTCAATCAAACGAGTACGACCAACTGGATATGACACGTCGGTATTCCGAACTTCCAGCACGCCCGATGACGCGGGCACCCAACGATATGCCGTATACACTTCACTGCTCCACACCAATCAGTGAATACTGCGTTGGATGGCATAGACAGTCGACAAGGTATATCTAAACAGGCAGCGTAACTCCCATAGGCCCCTGCGCCGTCAAAATGACACCACGATGGAGACCGTTAGAGCCATCCATCCGTTGCGCGGACTACTATGTTTGTAAATAAATCACGTCGGAGATGACGTCAGCAGTATGAATAATAAGCAGTGCATAATTAGTCATGAAAATTAGTAACGGCACGCTGACATTCGTGCACTTTGATTGCGTTGTATTCCCGTTCCCTTTTCATGACCTAACCGTAGTAATCTCCAAGGGCAACAACACCAGACGAGAACAGATAAATATAAACCATATCAGGTTTAACGACACATACGAATTCGAAATGCATACAGTTATCACAGATTTTGGCAACTCCAAACAGAAGGGCATCGCGATGACCGCAGAGAAATTGGTTAGGTTCATTTAAGGTGAATTTCCTACCTCGAGCTATACGTGCACGTAGTTATTAGTGACTTGTTCAATAATTGGGCATAATGGGTTCATTGCAAAAAAGAAAAAAACAAACAAACAAGACATTGTTGGTGCACAGGTGAATTCCGTATCGCAATGCACGGACACGCGGCACGGATACAAACATGCACGGATAAACACGCCCACTGGCCATAGTTCTCGATGCGCCAGAAAATCTCTAATCATCACCATCATCATCAAACACAACCACTGTGACACCTGCGCAGGGGACCAACTTACGGAAACGTACTCGGGTGGTAGAGGATTTCGTATATGTGCCCGAGTGGGGCACATATACGAAATTACGGCCCGTTGCCGCCCGAAATACGGCCCGTTGAAATTACGAAAAACCAATTAGCACACGCGCACGCTATGCCCGTGTTGTATTCTTCTTTTCTTTTTTACAAACGTACCTCTACGACCAACACACAGAATCGCTATCGCCCTCCCGATGTGTCTGTCATCGTATGCTGGCTTCTTTCCGCTACCAGTTTAGATATACCTCGATGTCGGCCTTTCAACATCGGGAAGGCACAAAGGGTGTGCTCAAAGCAACAAACGCGCATAGAGTTTGGGTCATGTTGCGGCTCCTGAAAGACGAAGGCACTGCCCTGCATCTTCGAAGTCTCATAAAATCCTCAGAGGGTGATCAGTAAGTTGTCAACAAGTAATACCGAATAGCTTTCTTTCTTCTTTATTTTTTTTTTCCAATGCAACGACTGTAGAACATTGCGGTGTTACTGCGCCCACTGTTTCTTTCAATGCATCTGAAATTTCGGAACGGAGGAACGAGTCCTGAGCACGAGGCTTGAAGAAGTATAAAAAAAATCAATAAAAATGGAGGCCTTTGTTTGCGCCAGTAGTGTAGCAGAGTTACGCTTCGCGACCGTCTATATGCGGACGTCCTATTGTTTGTTCATATGCAGGTGTATCCGCACAGCTATGTCAAGGGCGGAAAATCGCCAAAGCAACTTGTGTGAATCAGAGCGCTGCTGTTTTCACGGCATTGCCTCCATTCGCTCGGCAGCATTCGCATTAATCAGCATGCTGAATAATATTCGTCATCTCTACTTGTGGCTCTTGCTGTCTCCCTGCACGGGTATTAGAGCACCTTACGATGTGTGCGATGTGGACCCAAAGACAGGTAATACGCGTGTCAATGTTTAGAGACGTTATCAGTGATGAACTTTATCACAGATTCTCAAGGGTTTAGCAGACATACGTCCACTATCACGTTCACAGTGGCCAGTTTGTTACTTAAAGTTAAGTTCGAGAAGGATTTTAAACGAGTATCTGAAACTTTTTACGATTATTTTGCGAGTCAACGGGTCTACGATTTTAGGTGTCTTTTTACGAGTGCCTGAAACTGAAGGTGCGTCTCAAGACGCTCATCAGAGCACGTTCGAGTTAACGTAGGTCGTTCTCCCTAGGATGTCTGGGACACAGTTATTTAGATACCTTGGTGGATCGATGTTATTTCCTCCATTCGCTGTTCATCAGCACGTTGAAGAATATCCGTTCTCTCTACACGTGGCTCTGATTTCGAGTATAAGTATTGGAGATCCTTGCAAAGAGTGCGATGTGGACACAAATACAGGTAATACAAGTGTCCATGTGCAGAGCCGTTATCAGCGATGAAACTGATCACAGATTCCCACGAGTTTAGCAGACATACGTCCACAATCGCGTTCACAATAACACAATTGAGCACTTTCACAATGGCCAGTTCGTTACTGAATGTGACAAGACCCTTCCATCAAAGAACGCAACAGTTAACTTGGACTGTTGTCCCCGGGAGGTCTCAGGCACAATTATTTTGACACCTTTGTGGTTCCATGTTATTGAAACGAAACACACGTTTGAGTACATTCTAGCCTCTCGGGCAAAAAAATGAGTTGTTTCGTTTCTCCAAACAACGTGGTTCGCAAAGGATAACAATGGTTTTGGACATATCTGCGTTTTCTTGCAGAAATACCCCATATGCGTCATGGGCGATGACCCAGTGCTTACTATGCGCCCGACACATCTAACACGGCGGCTGCGCTTTACGAATGTGAGAATAATACAGCTAGAGTTGGGAATCCGGGATCCGCCACGATTTTTCGATCCCGAAATCCCGGGATATCGGAAGCACCCCCTATGGCTTCAACTTGCATGCGCTGTGCAGCTCCTGCCTTCCGTCGGCAAAATCTTGCCAGCGCAACGCAAGAGCTTACAGTTGTTGCCGGAGAGGGACCGGCCATCGCTTGATTTTCTCCCTTTAGCCGGAGGAAGCAGCCATTCCGGCGTCCGACTGCCTCGCCGACGCAAGCCCAGCGTCCCCATGTTGTGCTTCCATCACCAGTAAATGGTCGAAGCGTGTCAACCTCCGGCGTTCTCGACTTCGAAGTTGAGCCAAAATGTAATGATAGTAGCAGTGTGTGGTACTACTACTTGCGTGCAGTAGATGGACAGTCGGCGAAATGTAAGAGATGTGATAGAGTGGTAAAGACTTATAGAAGCAAATATCTGTCTGCAATCAATTGTTTCGACCCGCGTGGGATCGGAAAGAAGTTTGAGGTCGGCACGAAACCTTTGCACAAAAGTTCGATCACGCCTTGACGACAGTTCTTTCGACGATCTGTGTTTCCTGAGGGTACTTTTGAGCAACGAGGTGGTTGTGATTGCGACAGAGATAGGACTCACAACTGATAAAGTCGCTTTGTTTGCGCGGGAAAGGATTGTTTGTTGAACCTTTAAAACGTTGAAAACCAAAGCAGGCAATAAGATAATATAATAAACCCCTCCTGTTTTTTCATCCTTAGACAGTGTCTGCCATTTGTAATGACCCCTGGAAATAGCAATATGATACCCGCTGCTGAAAATTCTGGACCCGTCCTGGTATTCCGGGATGAGAATTTTTAAATCTCGGATCGTGAAAAGGCCTCCGGATTCCCAACTCTAAATACAGCCTTCCTCGATCACCTCCCTAGCCTAGGATTATTTGCAGTGTTACAGGAGGCAGCAATTCTTGCCGCGTGTACATCCATTCTTTCCATCCTCGACCCTGAGTCTGTTCAGAGGCTGTTTTGCTTCCCTTTCTTCTTTCTACATTATGTTTTGAAGCTATATTTTGATACGAAAGAAGATATGAGAGCAATACCAAAAAACACGAAAGAAATTCCTGATTATATGTTTTTGAAAAAAAAAACGCACCCAAACGTCGACGTGCGTGCTCCCGCTCCAGCGCTGACACTTTATCGCCTTTGTCGCTACTTTTTGCTCTGCTTGGCGACTTTTTTTTGTAGGCTGGATTTAGCGGCTCTTTTAGCGACTTCCTCCAGCAGATCATGAGGCTTTTTAAACGCAGTGAAAATACAAAAACGCGGGTAAAAGATCGGTTCGTGCAGCATTGAAGACTCGATGGCGTCAGTCTGATAGAACGTGGAAATAAGAAACGACAGGAATTGCTTCTGGTTCGTATGCTACTCGAAAACGCTAAATCTAACAATTTTGTTGTGCGCTACGCCAGGAAGCCAGTTATCAGTGTCTCTCCCAATGAGTAACGGTGCGTTGCCGTGTACTACTGAGAGATATAACAGTCCACCCTGATCCTACCCGTGCGCATGCGGTGACGACCTGAGAGGAACAGGAAATTCGACCTACAGTGCAATGGCAAGACGCTCAGTGAGTGAGGTACATGGTGTGCTTGTAACCAGCGCGCGTCGAGGTGCGTATGGAACATAAGCTCGATTCCTCTGAACCAGCGAGATAGTGTGAGTGGAAGGACTAGTCAAATGGGGCTAAGAGACTGTTTCTCGGTATGCATCCCTGATTCTAGTCATTACAAGTCCCTAATAGCCCGTTCTGCACCAAATTCCACATGCTGCATGATTTCAGGTGTTTTGTTGTTGTTTTCTGTCGAATTCATTTGCGTAATACCCCTGCCACACGTGCACTCTTCAATGATCATTGAAAGCAATCGTCATTGAACACGCGTGAGGCGTCATCTAGGGAGTAACGTGTCAACCTTTCAGGGAGCATTGGATTCAATGCTTTTTGCGAAGTTAACACGTTACACGCTTGGTGGCGCCACGCGCGTGTTCAATGACGATTGGTTTCAATGATCGCTGAAGTGTTCACGTGTGGCAGGGGTATTAGATGTCATGCATAAATGACAGTCAGAAAGAGGCGAAGGTGCGTTTGGTAACGAGCTTCCAGTTATTCCTAGAGTCACTAAATAGATAGCAGAGTAGCGATACTAAGACAAGCCGGGGAACGACAGCGCCATCTTGTGGCCGGCGCGGCTGCGTCGACTAGCAATGGGACGCCAATCCCCCCCTTCCGCCCTCGGGAACAGCACGCAGCCTAGTCAGCTCGCAACCAGAGAAACCGGTTTCGGACTCAGGGGACTCAACATGGGCGGCGTGTTCTTGATATGAGAAACCGCGTGACACGATCAGCCCAATCGCGGACACCGAACGGCGGCTGCGTCGCGAAAAAGGAATGAGATACTCTGTACCCCTGTTTAGTGACTCTATTCTTGGCGTCACATAGCTCTTTCTTACGTGCTTACAATCCCCTTTTGAGTCTTGTTGAATTCATTATTTCCGTTTCTTTTGCTCTCATCGAATCTAATCTAATGTACCTTTTTTCTCTATTGCTGCCTTTTAAAGCCGTCCGTCAGTGCAGTTTCTCCATTCAGTACTGAGTGCGGAAGTAAATAAAGTTTTCTTTTTCCCGATCACGGTCGTGAACAAATTAGAATATGTTTCATAGCTTCACATTACTCGACCTAGTGTGAAGTTCCAAAGCCAGTGCAGAGTGCAGTGCACCTAGAGCACGTATTTCGTGATGCGCACGCCAATAACCGTAATTCCAAATTGTTTAACTGGTTCTGCAGAATATCGCATGCAACCAGAAAGGCTCCCCTCCGCCCCAAAGAACAACTGGAAGAAAGATCGTTGGAAAGGTAGTCCAGTGATTTATCCAGAGTCCCTCTAGGACACCCAAAAATGTTCAGAGACACCCCCTAACTTTTTGACCTGTGTACTCCCTACACGGGGTTCCCGCCCTTGCTATTTCAACTTTGGACATATGTCGGTAATAATACGTTGAGGTGTAACGGCGTAACTACAATAATGACCCCCCCACCCCCCACCGTTTTTTCCACAACACCTCTCCGTGCTCGGAATTCTGGATAAACCAGTGAGCTGTGTAGTTCTCTAAAGCTTCCAATGACAGTACTTGATGGTATAGTTACGCGAGTATCTTAAGATTGACGACTTTTTGCTACTTTTTGTCCAGGCTCGGCTAGGTTTATCAAATTGTTAGACCAAATTTAGCGATACATTCAGAGCAAAAGTGGCAACACTGTCCCGCTCGCCCCGTTCTCCAGGATGAGAGGCGGAGGAGGAGGAGTAACGCCCCCGGTGACTCAAGCACACACTGTCGCCGGACGTTCTGCATGTGACCCATGTTTTCGCACATTTGTGCTCTCATGACGCTATACTGAACAATTTATTTGTGTTGCTCACTCCATCCAGTGACGAACAAAAAATATAGCAAAGGCGTTCGTGACACTCTTCTTTTCTGTACTTGTTTGGCAGCGATGTTTCACGCAACAGCGATTGGACGATCCACCCACCAGATCTTTAAAGTTTGTGCTCGAATGATCGACGACTTTCACAAGAAGCCCGATGCAAAGTTCCTTTATGATGTGAGTGTGCTGAAGGATATACTACTATGTGTCTTAATCTTCGGCATATTTGTTTACAACAAAACTGATTAGAGCTACCTAGATGCGGTATTCGCAGCAGGGTTATGCAGCTGTCGGGCTGAGTGTGTAACTACAAAATTCTTGCGCTTGATTAGTTGAATTAGCTATGTTTTATGTTCGTGACATGATGTTTGGGTAAATACGAGATAGGATAGGAGAACTGGACGCAGGGATTATTTCAATACACCGGCTCTCTTATAAATACGAAGGGGGTGGAAGGACCGTAGTGAGAGTTGCAAATAACGCGGGACTGGTGACCCACAGGATCTTTTGTAATATTGGCAGAATGGTGGTCATATTTAGACCGGCAGCGGTGGTCACCTCTCCAGAAAAGCTCCAGAAACTCTGCACGTTGGTGAAGCTGGAAGGCCATGAAAAAAAGTACATCTTAGGTGAACCGCGCGTAAAAGTAGGGAGTAAATTATTCAGAAATAAGTAGTAACTGTAAGTATTTATTCTTTCTAAGAAAGTAACCTTCATCTGTATCTAGTTGTCTTTTTGCACTGACGAGGTTTTTCGCCGATGACTTCGGAGAAAAATGCTTTCACTAGCCGTTGCCGCATGCTGTTCGTGGCTCGCACGACTGTCCTTTGCTGTAAAGGAATGTCGATGGGGAAGCTCGCAGATGTTACGCTACTAAGAAACACTACGTGGCGCGTCCACTGCATGCGGACATTATCCTTTACTCGAGGCCACCCATGCGGTGACACCCCAGTACCTCACCATGCTGGGATGCGCACCCACTGCTCTCATACAGAAGTACTGTTTAGTACACGTTGACTAGAACTCCAACCCATGGCGGACCAATCTCCTTTCGGCGATGACGCGTGCGAACTGTACCCATCGATACCTAAAGGTCACGCAATCACGTAACTGCAAGGGGCACAAAGGCAACATGTTTTCGTTGAATGATATTTTAGGACGTGTACCCGTACTTACAAAAAGGTTACACGAGAAATATGTGTTACACATGCTTCATGTTTCTTCTTCAGGGCGTCACGTTCGGCTGTGCCAATGCGAATCACTGCATTGAGAAGGTGGGAGAGGAAATGCCGAAGGTGACACTTGATGCTTATACTTTGAATACATTAGACGAACGACAAATACAAAGGATATGACGCGTGGACCATGCTTTATTAAATGTGTTGTGAAGTGGCAGACAGACAGGTTGTGTTGCCGGCGTTGTCTAAGATCTTGTCATTTGTAAACTGCACTCAGGAAGTCATATATGTGACAGATAACTTTTTTGAATTTATTTGTGACAGTAAAGTTGACGGTAAAATCGATGGAAGCGGCGTCTGGATGCGAAAAATCCCAAATTTGTCAGGCAACAGTGATCTATGTTCCCTACTGGCTCGCTACACATGATGACTACTTAGCCGACAACTAGTCGCATGCAGTATAGCGTAGAGTTGCGTTGTTTGTGGCGACTTCGCAATACTGTTTTCGTAATATTGTCCCAATGTGGTTTAGCGGCTGTACTTGACGAGCAATGCGCAGTTGGTGGCTAGTTCCACTCAGTGTTTTCCGTAATATTGTCCACAATGTAGCTTAGTAGTCGTACTTGACGAACAATGCGCCCTTGTTCTCGCGCAAATCAAGTGTGAATGTAAGTTCGAGGTGTGAAAGCTTCTGTGAGCTTTAATGAGAGCCATGCTTCAGAGACACCTTCTGCTTTATAACTTGCGTAATCCTGCAATACAAATCGCATTACTGGTGGGTGACGTCTACAACGTCTTCAAATTACGAATACAGGTTCTTCACTCGAACGTGTGCTTTATATGGAAGCGATATTGACCTTATCGTGGCTCATGGTATACTGGTACATGGAGGACTTCCTGGGTAGGTGATCACCACGCAACGTCGTCGGTAGGTTTTGAGCCGCTAAATCCATGAGTGCTGGGAACAAAAATGGTGCCAGACATCTATTAAGCAGAAGACACACCATTGATCTGATCTGCGAACAAAAGTTTATTGCCCTCATGCAACCACATAATTATATTACTCCCACTCCCCCGCCCTCGGTGCCTGACCAACTGCTTTCTCCGCGTATCTTCCTGACATTCTGCCGGCATAGCTAGGTCCGTCGGTAGCCAGACCACATTGCTGATGCGAAGATAGCGAGTACAACACGTTGTCGAGAACGGTGGCATCTTGGCTGAAGGGTACAGGTTGCTGTCACCCGTAACAGACATTAAATGTGGTGCGCCGTGTGTCGAGATTTCGTTGCACCTTAAAGAGCCTTCAGGGGTCCATATTAATCAACAGACCCCGACCACTGTGGCGTCGCTCATGATTGCAGTTGTATCGCGTCGCAAAGCTCGGGATTATTAAATTAATACTCTGAGATGAATACTTCTATCATTTTTTCAAGGTAAATTGAGGGTCAACTGATGATTCTCTGCTTCCTTAATTTCGCATCGTCGTGGAGCAGTAATCCATCTTATTTCTTTGTTTGTTTTTTTCTAGTAACACCTTTGCTTTAAGGTGATACTGCCAACTTAATGTCGCTTCTCGCGTCTAGCAACACAGCAGCATTAGCTAGACATGACAAGTTCTGACCAACCCGTTAGGAAGCTTGGAAAGAGAATGCAATCCTTGGAGTATATGTTCAGCTTCGTCCTCAAAGTCTCAGCTTTGGACATGATTTCACTTTGTACATCGTTTAACACACTTTAAACTCACAACTAATTCAGTAGCGTTCTGTTTTGTGTTGAACTTTATAATAATGATTGACATTTGCTTTTTTCTCACAGTATGGAAAGTGTATAATGGAACTGTACTTATCCAACTGGGTGAGTATATTGTCCAACACATGTCCGTACATGTTGCCAGCAGTTTATTGTTTTTGTGCATGTAGCTGAAGGAGTACAGAAGACACAACAAAAAAGAGGTAGTGCTCTTGGGAGATACAATATGCCGAATATATATTTTCCAACCAGGGGCCTATTGCTCAACCTTCTGCTCAACCTTGCAACATTGCAATGCGCATTTGGTGCGGTGTTTAAACATACCCGAAGCTGATCAAGAAGAGGTATCGTGTCATCATGGTAGATAAGGGTAGGTTAGGCGGGGAACACGCAATGCCCACCTACGACAACTGAGAAGGCCCAATGGACTGGGATCTAGTAGACGCATAGAGCAGCGCCAAATTTGCTTAAACAAGTGTGATGTGAGTTGTGTTCTTTTTTTGTGCTATCCACGGGTAGTCCCGCGAATTCACAATACTGGTCTTGCAATGATGCTCTACATCTTAGCAAACTTCTGCCATAATGTCATGAGCAATAAAACATTAGAGCCTTAGCAGGACGTTTGATATGCTTAGTACCTCAATGTCAGTATGTTCGCTGATATGTTGAAGTAATTGGCACTATGTTATTTTGCAGACCAGAATGGCAGAATTGGATGAACATGACAAGAAAGTGTTTGTCAAAGCTGGGGTAAGTGAACCAATTAATATACAGGCAATACATTTAGCATTCTGACATGTAAAGACACAGTCCTCCCCAATACGAAGCTAAACTACTTTCTCATGGTACCTCGAGTCATCGCCTTAAACATGTTAATGAGCAACAAATTGTTTAAACCTGAATTTTAGAAACAGTGTTCCTGTGTCTGTCAGTAACATCATGTTCCTGTTTTGGCAAGCAATCAAACCACCTTCTTGAAGCAAAATTTTCTTGTTATGTTCAACCATAAATCAATACGGTCCTCAGGAAACTGTGTTACTTTGTTTTGGTGGCACATTTTTCTGAGTCACGCAGTGTACGTGCAGGGTGCCTACCAACCTGGTAAACCAAGAATTATCAGAGTATTTGCGAAAAAGCACCTACAGTGAGGGAAAATCACAGATAAGTGTCGTGGCGATGAGCAGCAAAAATAAGTGACGATCAGGGGATGAGCGGCAACGCGTGCCGGAGCGACGTTGTCACGAGTAGCACAACTTTACATCAAGTTGACGGTTGGGGAGTTTCATCGCCAGGGGTGATACTCTACCCATTTGCTGGTGGAGATGGGATGAATGAAATAACAAGCCCGTTCACAATAATGATAGAACTCCTATTGTGTCCAAAAAGATCAAAAGAAGTAAAAAAGGCAAAGAAGTGAATATGCGTTGGTGGGCTAAATTCGCCCAGGGAGCGAGCAGTTTTGAGAGAGAGAATGGGGAGAGTCCAGCTGACTAAGAGACCCCAGAGTGTGGTTCAGGGAGTTTGGTAGTGTGCAGAATGAAGAAGAATGTGCTCCTGATGCTCTAGAGCACAGCAGTGACAGCATCAGGGAGAGTCAACTTGTCTACGTCAAGCCACTGAGCTGCAAAGCCAGATCGAGTCGCATTCGATGAATTAGTGCAGCACTTTGTCGAGATGACAAAGTGAACTGTAGAAAACTAGTGCTTGATCAATACTACTCAATAGAGAGAGGTAACATTTCCTTGCGTTTAAGGAACACATAATACGAAGAGGATAACACAAGGCTGAGTAATGTGTTTGTAGCGGCCATATCCGCGCGACACTACTGCGCGGGATCTCCTCGCCCTCAGAAATAAACTAGCAGTCCTGTCTATCGCCCTGGTCTGATCAGTCATCTCCTACACTGGTGACCCGAACGTGATCATGGACAGCAACGGAACGCAATCCTTGGTATCCTCCTTCGCCGTACGACTGCCGCCTTTTACCCGTTTCCGCCGGGACATATGGTTTCGGCAAGCAGAGTCACAGTTCACCTTGGCGCACATCACATCCCAAGCAATGAAATTTCACCATGCCTTGTTCGCCCTTCCCGAAGACATTCTTCGTCGAGGTAGCAGACATCATCAACAGTTCCTCCGCTGGCGCTTCGTACGACGCCTTGAAGATTGCCGTCGTCGAGCGAACCTCTCCCTCTGACCCCCAGCGCTTGCAAGATTTTGTGCTGAACGAGCCTCTTGGCGACCGCAAGCCCTCTCAAGTTTTGTGGCAAATGCAGCATTTTATCTGAAGCTCCAACTTGGACCCCAAGCTCCTCTGCGAGCTTTTTCTTTCTCGACTGCCTCCGTCCGTACAGCTGGTCTTATCCGCATCGGAAAACGCGACCCTCGCAGCACGCGCCGACGAGGTAACGGAAATTGCTTCCTTGCGAGCTTCTGCGCGCACTCTCTCTCCGGTTGACACCACCCATCCGCAATCCTCACCCGAACCCTGCGGTGCCTTCAGCTCTCTAGCGGTGCCCTCGGAAAACTCGGAACTCATCGCATTACGGATGAAATAAGGCGGCTCACTGACGCCTTCAACAGGTCCGCGCGCCGCGGCAGCCACTCTCCTAGCCGTGATGGACAGTCCCGCACAACAGTACGCTCTCCAACACCTCCATCGTCATCCAAACGTCGTCCAGTCTGCTGGTTTCACCGTCGTTTCGCAGGGCACGACGTTGCGAATCACCATGCCGATGGCAGGGAAACTTCACCGGGGATTCCTAACGGCGACCAAGAAGCCCCACTCGACGCGGCAAGGTCTCCTCTTCTATCTAAAAAATCGGTCCGGAAGTCAGAATTTCCTCGTCGATACTGGCGCTGAAGTTAGTGCTCTCCCAGCATCTAACCAAGATCGACGACGTACACCTATCATGTACTTGACCGCAGTAAACGGTTCCCGTATTGCAGTGTACTACCGCCGCTCCTTGCCTCTGGATTTTGGGCTACGCCGCATCTTCCATTGTGTATTTCTGGTAGCTGACACTACGCACTACATGCTAGGAAGCGACTTTCTAGCGCACAATATTTTGGTCGATGTTGCTAGGTGTATGCTGCTTGACGACCTTACAGGCCTCTCTGTGAACAGCGTTTCGCAGTGCATACCACCAGCTGGTGTACCGCCCCCAAGACACCACCTCTGCGGAGCTCTTACGCGAGTTTCCATCCTTGACTGCCCCCTGCGACTGGACGAAACCCGTCAAGCACCCTATCCTGCACCGCATACCCACGCAGGGTCAGCCGGTCTTTGCCAAAGCACGTTGTCTGAGTCCCGAGAAGCTGGCGATTGCGCGGCAGGAATTCATCCGTATGCTCGCGCTCGGTATCGTCAGACCGTCTTCCAGCACTTGGTCAGCACCACCCCCCCCCCAAAAAAAAAATACTGGAGACTGGAAGCCACGCGAAGACTATCGCGCCTTAAACATGGCAGCACTTCCCTACCGCTACCCTCTTCCAACATCTCGGACTTCACCGCCGGCGTTTCAGGAGCAACAACATTTTCAAAAATACCATCAAATACCCATGGCCGAAGAAGACATAGCGAAAGCTACGATCGTAACACCCTTCGGGCTTTTGAATTCCTTCGGATGCCCATCGGCCTACGAAACGCCGCGCATTCCTTCCAACGGTTTATCGACAACGTCACGCACGGCCTTCCTTTTATATTTGCCTGCCTCGACGATTTGCTGGTTGCTAGTGCTTCTCCCGACCAACATACAGAGCACCTTCGCATCTTATGCCGACGTCTATCTGACCATGGATTGCTCATCAACCTCGATAAATGCGAGTGCGGCGTGCCTGAGCTAGAATTTCTGGGCCACAACGTCAACGCGCATGGAATTTGACCGTTGAAGAGCAAGGTCAAGCAGGTCCAGGATTTTCCTTTGCCTGCAGATTCCGCAGCTCCGCGGGTTCCGGGGCATGGTTAACTTCTACCGTCGTTTCGTCCCCCACTGTGCTGCAATTCTGCGACCGCTAGAAGAACTCCTAAAGGCACGTACGCCCAACTGAGCAGGTCTCACGTGGCCTCAACAGGCCCTCCAGTTGTTCGGCCATGCAACGGAAGCCCGCGCTTCAGCCGCGTCCTTAAGTCATCCAGTAAATGGAGCTCCTACATGCCTCATGGTTGAAGCATCCAACCGAGTTACGCGCGCGGTGCTACAGGAGCGTATTGACGGTCACTGGAGGCCGCTAGACCTTTTCTCGAAGAAACTATCTCCTCTGGAAGAGGAATATACACCTTTGGTCAAGAACTTCTCGGCGCATTCGCAGCGGTTAAACACTTCCGCTACTACCTTGAAGACAAGTCATTCGTCATCTTCACGGACCATAAGCCACTGGTCTATGCGTATCAATATGGAAGCTCTCGCTATTCCCCACGCTAAATCAGACACCTCGCCTTCATAGCTGAGTTCAACGCTGAATTCAAGCACGTTAAAGGAACCGATAACGTTTCCGCCGACGCTCTCAGTAGGATCTTTTCCCTCCGTGACACCCCGATCAATCTCGGCGATCTTGCCAGGCAGCAAGAGCTCGCCACAGAGCTTAGGCACATCTGATCCGGCAATTCGTCCTTCCGCCTGCAGCCTGTTCACTTTTCTGGTATCCAAGAGCATGTCCTTTGTGACACGGGAACCGGTTCGCCCTTGTAATTTGTACCGAAAACGTTCAGGTGGTCGGTCTTCTCATCGATTCATGGCCTTTCTCATCCTGGAGTCAAAGCCACGCAACGTTTGGTAGCCACCCGTTACGTTTGGCCATCGATGAACTCCGACATTCGTAACTGGACGCGATCCTGCCCTGCATGTCAGCGGGCAAAGGTTCACAGACACACGGTGTCTCCCCTGACGACCTTCCCCTTACCTGACTCAAGGTTCGCCCAGGTGCACATAGACATCGTCGGTCCCCTGCCTCCGTGCCATAACAAGAGATATCTGCTGACGTGCATCGACCGTTTCACCCAATGGCTGGAGGCGGCCCCGATGCATGATTCTACAGCCGAGACCGTCGCGCAAACATTAATCTCAACTTGGATTTCCCGTTTTGGAGTACCATCCTGGCCTACCACCCGTGCGTTAACGGCATCCTCGAACGTTTCCATCGTCACCTCAAGGCCGCCATAATGCTCTACGACGACAGCCCAAAATTGAGCGAATATCTTCCCCTCGTGCCGTTGGGCATTCGTAGTCAGACCTCGTCTATGGGCCTCCCTTCGCCTTCCTGGCAGGTTCTTCGACCCCAGCCGCTTGACAACCTACAGTTGACAGCAACAGACTACATTGGGCGCCTTCGCGACCATTTCTCCCGCGTTCGATCCAGTGCCCTTCGAGTTCCTAGTACTCATCGGACCTTCGTTTCACCCCACCTCCGATCAGCGTCTGAAGTTTTTCTGCGGACTGACGCCCTACGGGGGTCTCTACAGCCCCCCTACTCTGGACCACACCACGCGATCGAACGCCATCCCAAATACTTTGTCATCGACCACGGTGGTCGTCGGGAAACGGTGTCTATCGATCGGTTGAAAGCTGCTTCCACCGAATCAGACACTCAACCGCCCTTCCTTACAGCTTCCGGCTCCAACCCCACCTGCCAGCTACACCTACCTCTCAAACCCCCCAGGCGGGTATCCAGAAGCGCCCCTGTTGCTTCTGGGGGGAGGGGGGGAAGCCCTGTAGCGGCCATATCCGCGCGACAACACTGCGCGGGATATCCTCGCGCTCAGCAATAAACTAGTAGTTCTGCCTATCGCCCTGGTCTGATCAGTCGTCTCGTACGCGTTGTCCTCCTCGTAGTGCGTGTTCCTGAAACTCAAGGAAATGTTATCACTTTATAGAGTACACGGGGTCCCCTGCACCTCTCTAGTTTTCTCACCGCTTAATAAATGACCCGTTTATTACGAAGTATCCGTATCAAAATACAGCAGCAGGAACCAAGTTCCCTTTTTATTTTTGTCAGGGAATTCGCTTGAAATAGCTCGTGAAGACCACGATTAGTCAAACAATTTAAAAACTGCAAGTTGGTAGACAAAATGTGAGCCAATAGGTCTTGTATAGGTCACCTTGAAACCGAAACCTCTGCGTGTATCCAACTCCACCAATATGAACAAAGCCTGCTTCATCACTCCAAACAGGTGCTCTATTGTTTTTAGTTCGAAATTATATCAACAAAGGGATGTATGACATCACCTTCCTCCTCATACGCCTACTTTGGAGTTATAAACTTGTGTGCTTGAGTGCAGCCATACATATGCGCCATCATTTTTCTTATATATTCTATGGTTTTGCATTAAAGGAGCTATGAGCTCTACCAAGCTAGGCCGCCGACTGCGTCGGTTGTCGACAAGCTCCTTCTCTCACCTAACGTGAAGAGTCAGAAGCAATATGAAGTGCCATACAAGTAAACATACCACAATCTGCAATGTTTCGGAGATTTCCGGCGTACGCATAAGAAAACTAGGTGGTCGAAATTATCCGTAGTCCTACTCTATGGGACGTGCACCATGTAGCCACACATATGTTGGTGAAGTCACCTTACGTGTCAATGTACACCCTATTATTATTATTCATGCATTAAGAGTCACATTTATTTTAATTACGATACGCTTTCAACTATGGGGTCCGAATAGGTCTAAATGTGTCACTTCATGATACGGCAACGTGTCTAACTATATCCCAGTTGCAAGAAAAAAACACCAGACTGGTCTGGTGTTTCTCAGTGTGTCCTGGTGTACGCATCAGACTCCTTGATGTGTCCTGGCGCACACACCAGCCTGGTGTGGTGTTCCCTTAGTGCACGCACCAACATTATAGCCTGCTGGGATGTATCTATATATCACATCTTAATATATGCAACTGACGTGGTAATCCATATGCCTTATTACATTATTGCTGAACACCGTAAGACACTATATGATCACTCAAGACAAATACGACAGCAATATTTTAAGGAACGCATTTAAAACCGAAACTTGTGACGACGAACCGGTGCCCGCTGTCCCGGACACGTAACACGGTCGTCCCATCGACACCAAGAACGACTACGCGAGCAGGACTGCGCCAGCACGCCTGCTGCAGTCTGCAACCAGACAGCCGGTTACGCATTGATGTCGTGCTGTGTCTGTGTGGTTTCCTAACGGACATTCCGATTTTGGCATGGCGTGCATGGAGACGTTGTCGTTACTTTGAAAGGCTGGTACGGATTGTAGGTGAGGACCTCAACCAACAATGAAGTTCGTATTTGCCTGTTGGGGCACGCGTCTATTTCTGGAGTCAAGCAAACAGCACCAAAACACAGGGAAATTGTGTCTTCCTTACACCCACACGGAACGAGTATGTTGGTTCCATTTCTAGCTCTTTGATAATATATTTGTTACAGAATGTCAGCAACGGCAGAATGGCCACGCAACGGATCGAAGACCACGTCCGGCACAGTACGCGACCTGGTGCTCGAGTTGCCAGGCGCTGTAACAGAGGAGAGCTGAATAAACGGCTATGTCGCCAAACATACACAGGGTCTTTTTTAGGCGATACAGATTTTCCAAAAATAAGCTGTAATAAGCTATACCTTCCGAGATGAGTTTTTCCTTCCAATTAAAAGTGCTTTGACCAGCGGCATGGCCGAGTGGGCTAAGGCGTCCGCTCGGTGGTGGTAACCAAGGTCGTGCTGAAGACTGGGAGGTGGTGGGTTCGAATCCTACCGCCGGCTGTGCTGTCTGAGGTTTTCCCTGGGGTTTCCGAAGACTTTCCAGACGAATGTCGGCACAGTTCCCCCTGAAGTCGGCCCAGGACGCATACTAACCCCCCTGTCCCCCACTCCTTCCTGCTATCCTCTCTCCGTCTGTCCACATCTGTACGTCGCTCATTGCCACAGTTGCTTCGCGGCGCTAACACCCAATCAAAAAAAAAGTGCTTTGACGCTTGAGGACCATACGGCCAAGAACGTCCGCCGGCCCAGAGATGATAGAAGTGAAAACAGCATGTCTATAGTTCTTATAGTTTTTTGATGAAAAGTCTGTATCGCCTAAAAAAGACATCCTGTACATCAATGTTACATTTTGCCTTTCATTTCTCTGGCACTCATGTGAATTACACACTGGCGTGAACACTCCAGAAAGGTAACACATCAGAGCGGGAACACACCACAACGGAAACACACCAGGACGGGACACACCAGGACGCCAGACCAGTGTCTGAATTCCCATCTCTGGTATGAAAGACAAAAAACACAACAGGCCCTGCCTGGTGTCTTTTTTCCACTGGGAATGAACTGCACTTCTAAGGTTTATTCCGGTCATGGCGGTGGTAGCGTACAACTCGAATAAATTTCAAGCGAGAGGCAGGTGATGGCGAAGAGTCTTCCCCACAATAGTTAGAATTCATGACGTTAAATCTCAAAGACAACTGCGATCATGAGTGACGCTACAGTGGCCGGCGTGTAAATAAAGCTGCTGTTTGTATCTTGTTTCAGCTCTGCATCCACGATGTAGTACCAAATCTGGAAGTGCTCGGTCACATGGCACAGTACTTTAAAAAAATCATTGGTTAAACTAGAGCAACGATCCCTCTTGTGAACCATCTGACATAAATAAATGAACTTGAAAGTGATTAGTCTGGAATGCATTTCTTGCCCTAGAATGACACGCTCTACTCGCGGTGACATACGTCTTGCACTGTGTGAACGCTTAGTGATTGGATCGAGCGTTGTTCCCGTGTTGGTTGTGGTGCGAAAATACTGTTGCCGGTGTTTGCTCGCCTCGGATCGTACGCCCTGCGGCAATCTTCATGGGTAAAGGCGCCACTATTTGCGGGAACGTCGAGCATCTGCAGAAAGGTGGTGTAGTTGGTCAGATGACATCTTTAAAGAAAACTGCGTGGAGATGGACGAGATGGAGAATCAGACATAAAATCCACTGTACCCCATGACTGAGTGCAAAGCGCGCGTGCAATGCGATAAGATCGCAACAAAGAAAGCGCGGTCTTTGCCAGGGGAGGGACAACGTCCTGATTGCAGGGGCTCCGAGATTCCAACCTGCGCCCCCTTTCGTCCCCCACAGCCACCACCAATTCATGCCTAGGTCCGAAAGATGAAAGTCACTGAAAAGGTTAGCCAGCTGTAGGATTCGAACCCATATCTTCAGGATGATGTGGGTTCGAGCCCTACAGCTGGGTAAACGTTTCGGTGGTTTTCATCTTTCATCGGTAATTTCTTAGGCAATTTCAGGCTTTGTATGTATTTGTCCCTTCTATGTTGTTCCAGCCTCGGAACGTCAGTTCTCTCATGTTCAACAATTGCCGCTTGCGTCGATCGCGTCGTATGAATCTGTGTAGTGAGCGAAAATGTAAGAGTGAAAGGAGGATGAATGAGAGAGAGAGAGAGAGTGGCTGGCTTGTCACCTTCAGATAACGCACCATTGGCAGTCGCGGGTGAGGCATGTTAGCTTTCCTCAATTCGTAGTGCCCTGTATCGGTAATCCAGAAGATGTGGGTTCGAGTCCTACAGCTGGCTAGCGTAAAGGGGGTCTGCAGTATGGCTAGTTACATGCTGCACGTGCAGCCAGGAATAGGACTGTGGACAATTTTCAGCACTTGGGGTGCTCACCAAAAGCCTACACGTTGGTACCGGCACTATCGAGACCGGTAATCCATATCATGCAGTGTTGCGCATATTGCGCATTTGTCATACTAACAACTTCTATTCCCTACACTAAAATACCAAAAAAATATTGATTTAACACAGGGCTACACAAAGTGAGCAGCACTGAACACATGTGGAATATGTTGCCCATGTAGGGCACAAGTGTGTCCAGAACTCAAGTATTACGTATAATTACGTATTTTTATTCGTATACGTATTATTGCTTGTCATCCCCATCAGAGTTTCATCAAACACTGTATCCCTTTTGGACCTTGTGCTAACAACACACCTGATGATGTATCTCAGTTATCTGTATTCGATGGCGTTAGCGGCCACAAAACATTTTTTTTAAATATATCTTCTCATCGCCCTCTGCCACGTAAACACAGCACTAAACTAATAAGTGCCTGTAACAGAGCCAACTCTTCCGCTATAAACTGCGGCCTCACTTCACATAGCGGCTGTACAACACATAGTTCCTTAGTGAGTACACATCTCGCTCAGTTCGGGAAAACTGGGTTTTGTTCAGTGATGCACTTCGTCTCCCCAAGGATTAGTACACACGGGGCAAGATCTCTAAATAGAGACCTCGAAGAAGGGCCAATGTCCGGGTCAAGTCCGAGGGACTCAGGAAATTTCCACTAAACAAGCAAGATAACGGAAAGACGAGACACAAAGTTTGAGAGGGAGATCCAAAATATGTAATTAGAGTATTGAGTAGAAAATACCATAAAATGTATTTTAAATAGAGTACAAATACACAAAACAAAAAGTATTGAGTAGAGTAACAAAATACCGCAAACTGTATTTAAAATACAGTATTTTAAATACGATACTCTAAATACGTACAAGCCTGAGTAGACGTCAGCCAGCGGCGAGAGCACTCCACAAGACCATACAGTGCTTGCTCACGGACAATGTGGCTACGAAGCCCTGCCCTGACGGCCTGAAATATAGCTGCGTCTCGGAAGTCTGGGCCACGAAAGCCAGCCGGCAACGAAGGATCCAAATTTGAAAGTTGATCTCGGTAATTAATATAGCCAATTGTTTACTCTGAACGCGCGGAACAGGCAATGGTTCCAGGAACTGCACGGTGGCCCAGGCGACAGTCGACAGCTGAAATATCTGGGTTACTCTGCGCCACAGCAAAAGAGGAACACGACAACGCCTGAAACAGTGCTCTGCGGTTTCACACATCCCGCAAGACGGGCAACCGTCAGAGCGAGAGATGTGAAAACGGTGTAGTCGCTCGCGAAGAGGAAGAACGTCGAAACTTCCACTGAAGACTGGCGCGGCGGGCATCTATCCAGCCCGCAGTGATTCGACGCCAAGACAGCTTCGTCGGCACCGAAGGAACTGGGGGACCAGACTCCAACTCCCGGATAGATGCATAAAAATCGCTGACAGCCCATAACTGGGTGTCAGCGTCCGGAAGCTGGAGTCGCAAACGCCGTACAACATCAACACAAGCACTGTATTGATGAGGCAGGACTTCGGACCTAGGCCGAAACCTAGGGCTCTCAACGAACCACCTGGTAGCACATCCCTGAGAGTACTGCACTAATGCGCACGCTGGGTGTTCGGGAATGTGCAATGCCTCGTAATAAACCCGCGACTGAAGTGCAAGGCACTTGTCGAGCACCACCGGCAAGGCTAAGCCGCCCCGGTCACGTGTACGGTGCAAGCCGGATCTCGCGACCCACTCCACCGAACCGTCCCAGAGGAAACTGAACGCGTGCCTGGTGATGGCAGTACGGATTAGTGGTGGCGGCGTGGCAACGACTCCTAAAAACCAGAAGCGACTGTAGTACAGCTTGGGACAAAAGTTTACGGAACACGGCGTTGGTGTATTTCTTCATCGGAGCGGCCCCGTCAAACCTACCAGGAATAGCTTGAATAAGAAACAGGTGAGCAGCTGTTGTCTCCCTCTTTTAGTATGTGTGTCTGCTCCCGTATGCTGCTAGGGCGCTGCTCAAGTGGAGAAATGTCACATCCCGCTGTTCCGTAAACTTTTGTCCCAAGCTGTACCAGGCCAGTAGCAGATGAGCGCGAAAAGTGATGGGCAAATCAACAAACTTAAGCTGCCGCAGGACAGCTCTGCAACGATTAAACACTCGTGGCCAATTTACGGTAGATATGTCAAAGTCACGCCAATAATTGGAAGAATGCAAATGTTACTGCGAAGATCACCGCAAGGACACGGTCACAGAGCGACCACTGCTGTATACAATCACTGGCAGTTATCAAAGCTTGCCGGTGTGGCATAAGCTTTAAGAAGGAAAGTGTTCGCCAGTCCCGGCACTTAGTGGCACGCAGTGACGACGGCGATTCAGTTTTAAAACTGATATAAATCTCGACGATGGTGATGTCACATTGTGAAGGCGAAGAACGCCAAACTATGGCGTGTTCTCAGGTAACTATTCAGGTGTTGAAACTGTTAAGCTACTGATTACCTACAACGACCATTTAATTCAGCTTCCCAGTAAAGTCGTCGTAAAGTCGTAAAAGTCGAGATGCCATGAGAGGTAATGATATCACAATGAAATCAAGAGTTAAGAAGTTAGCTGATGTTTCTAAAAAAGTGATATACTGACACCAAAATGCTTTAGTGAGTCATCGCCAACCAAAATGAAAACGTAAAAAGTGCTTATAAAATTTGACAGCAAGAAGAACAAGACAAACAAGAAGGTGGCCTGAATGTGAACGAATGGAAGGTGGCAACAGTCGGCGCCACCTACGTAGGGAAGATTGAAATATCATGCATTGAATTTATTTATTCCTTATTATGAATCAACTTCCCCAGAAGATTTAAAGTAGAAAATTCGTCACTAGAAAACCGGCCATTTCCACGAGTTTTCGAAAAGAACCGGAAAATTCCATATACTCGGATTTTCGAAGTATACATGAAGTCATTGAGGGTAGCTGTTTCTCTCCTAGCAACAGCGTGAGCGTCTGCGCCCTTCGTTTGAGGACCTGACTTCCAAAATTAGCTGCTGATATTTTTCGTAATTGACTCAACAACGTTTTACCTGCCATAGTTTTACAACCGATTCCACGTGGCAAATGTACTCAAACCAACGTTGAAGACCCGAATTTTGTCCCATATGGCTTGTCCCATATATATTTACATATGGCTATTTACACGTTTGACATTTGGTAACCATATGAGACAGGGAATCTGGTGGGCTCGCGATGTAATGTTTCCGAGCGTGCGCCAGGCCCCCACTGGCAATAAATCTGTAGAATGACCCAGAAGTTTGCACTGCTGGAAGTTACGAAGTGCACAGCCTGACAGCCAAGACCGTTGGCACTAAATAACCAGCAGTGGGCGGACATTTGGGAGGTCCTGGTCCAGTTGAGATTTGAAATTAGGCCAATTAGAAGTTGGATGGGTGAGGGCCAGGACTGTTTGATTGGTGCGGGGGCACGGGTCAAGATGTCACCTCTCAAGGGCCTTCACGGCCAGAAAACTCAATCTGAATCTGGGCTCCGATGCGGAAGGCACGCTCGGAAACATTACATCGCGAGCCCACCAGATTCCCTGTCTTATATGGTTTACCAAATGTCAAACGTGTAAATAGCCATATGTAAATAAACCCTTCGCATACATCACGGAAGGGTTTTCAGTCGTCGGGGCTCCGGGAGTGAGACAAGGAACAGGATCGGTGTAAAAACCTCGGACCTACGAAACAGGCCATCAGCCATCGTCACGGCGCGGCCTTCGAGTTATCCGTTACTCTTCTCTTTCATAATGGGTGCGGTGTCAATAAAAAACGCTATTTTTCGGATACGGATCCAGATCACCGCACTGTTTAGATTATTTGTACAACTGGAGCACCCAATCAGACGTCAACTCGGATGAACTCATAACATCGTCTGTTCTAGGTCGGAGAGAAATGTACAAGCAGCGTGAAAAAGTGACAAATTTACACGAGTTGGTAGGAAAATGTCGGACAGAAAATGTGAGATCGTGCACTTGTGTCCTGAAGATGCGTACGTAAGATGTGTGATGTGTGTGTAGGAAGATACTAAGAAATGCATGCTCAAGTTGAAAAGCTATGGCCTCCATCTATGTTGAGCAGAGTTGATCCAACGCTCGCTTTCCGCATACCACGAAACACATCTCGTCAAGATGCTGCATTAATCCACCGAATGCGACGCGATGTGGCCTTTACAGCTCAGTGGCTTCACCGCTTGAGACAAGTTGACTCCCCCACCTGCTGCCACTGTGGTGCTCTAGAGGATCTTGAGCACATTCTTCTTCATTGTCCCTACTACCAACCTTCCTGAACCGCACTCTCCGAGTCTCTTCCTCAGCTGGACTAACGCGCCTTCTCCCTATCGAAATTGGTTGGTCTCTGGCCAAATCCAGTCCAGCAACGATGTGCGCTCAAAGCTCTTTTGACATTTCTGGACAGCATCGTACTTCGATCGTTAATGTGAAGTGGCTCATTATTTCATTCCCCACATCCCCACCAGCAATGGGATAAAGCAGGGGTCGGGAACCTCTACAGTTCCACGGGCCATATATCACCCCCGCCCCGTCGACTTTTTTCCAGGGGCCACAGATGAGATTCGAACCCACTCGAAAATAAGACTAAATTAGCCTTCCAAAATTATTCATCGCTGTTGAATGACAAGCTGACCATTCGACAAGTGCAGCTAATACTGTAAGCTTGCTTGTTGCGCTCAGAAAGTTATGGATTACGACAGAATACGACAAACACCTTTTGTTAATTTTAAGCGCGGGAAAGGCAACACAGAGAGCGCACTTTTGCTTTAGGAATTCGCCCAGCTAAACACAGGGATTTTCGTCGTGCGCTTGGTCTGCGCCGGGCCGCAGCTGGGCCGCAAGCGGCCCGCGCGCAACGGGTTCCCGACCCCTGGGATAGAGTACCGCCTCCGGCGATGAACCTCCTCACTCTCCATCTCAAAATAAAGTCGTTATTACTAATGTAAATTTTGTTCTTCATGTTATTGTTAAAGCAACATTACTTTGTTGCCATTTCGATATGAGACAGCGGTGTATGCTGCAGCATAGGTAAAAAACTTAGCGTCTACCAGACCTTAAAGTGGGCTCGAAGGACGAGGAGGGGGGGGGGGGGACGTGATCTCTGCGGTCCTGGAGGTCCGGAAGATATGTGAAGGTTTGTGGTGCCGACACAGAGCAGTGGGCGTTTGGCGGTGTGAAGTCGTTATGTATGAAGCCAGTGAGAGCCTGCCGTGTCGTCTGCAGTACACGATGGAAATCACTTTCAGGACAGAACCGAATTTTCCTGAAAGTGGCTGACGGGGAATGCACGCACGCAAATGTAGGAAGTGTCGAGCCGTTTCCCGCTCGCGGAGTTCCTCCACCAGCTCAGTAGTTCACCAGCTTCAGCTACGACTTGCCGTATTTCAGCCATTCTTGGAACTGCAATCCAGAAAAAAACGGGCAAAAAAAAAAGAAACAGGGTCCGAATGGTATTTAACGACGTTGGTGAAACGCTGTGTAAGATTGGAAGACTGTAAAGCACAACCCTTCTTACCAAAGCCGTGTGAGCGGCAAGAAGGTAGCGTTGATCACAGCCACACCCAAAGCCAGAAAGATGTTGAAATACAGGAAGCCATCGCTGGAATTCGGTTTCACGGTGTTTAATGTGGCGAGCCCAGCCCAGGTTCGAGTCCAGGTCAACACCAAGGCAGGCCCAGCACATGTGCCACACCCAGTAGCACCTCTGCAATTTTATCAACAATGGGGGAATCGCTGGCAGTTATATCACTTTCTGCTCGTCATTGAGGAGATAGATGTGAAAGCTTCACGTTGCGTGAGCGGCCCTGAGTCAACATGCTCCATTTGTTCGCCGGCAGCGGGCATACTGGGCTGAGAACAGGCTGGTCGTGAATTACCTCCTCATAAAGGGCCGCGCAAGGGCCGACAAGGGCATCGTGCAGAGAGTCGCTCACCAAGGCCTTTATAGACATCAAGGGAAAGGAAGATGTAATGAGAGTTTTTTTTTTTTTTTCATTCCTCGAGGAGATAAAGGTCGTGAAGCAATTGAGATAGAAGCGAAGCGACAAATTTAGACAAGTAGCGTTTGTCGATTCCCGCTTTCAACTACGAAAGTTTGCAAAAAAAAATTCACAATTTGTAGTGCGACCCGAAGAATGAATTACCATCAAGCAAGCGAACTACCCACGAAAGTACTTTGTAGTGTGACGCGAAGTGAGAGTGTATTGGCATGACATTGAAGGCCGGCCACAGTACGAAGTACGACCCGAAGTGTGTATTTTCATCAAGCAGGAGCGCTGCCTGTGCAGGTAGTCCCCATTTGACAGACACTAACTTTACGTTACAGATGAAAGATGAAAGTTACTGAAAAGGTTTGCCAGCTGTAGGAGTCGAACCCACATCTTCTGGATTGCCGGTCCAGGACTCTACCAGTTGAGCTAAGCTAACACAGGAGGATTTGTATTGAGACTTTGTATGTATTTGTCCCTTCCATGTTGTTCCAGCCTCAGAACGTCAGTTCTTTCATCTTTACGTTACAGTCCTACAAGCTAGATAACAACACTCTCTAGGACAGTTTGCTTTTCGTATTGACCATACCATGCGAATAATCCAAACACGGAAGGGTCGCTGCGGAGTGCAGTACCGTGATAACGGGCTAGCTAGAACATGATTTGCCACTCAACATGAACGTGGCGGAAAAGACGAGTAGACATCAGCCAGCGGCGAGAGCACTCCACAAGACCGTACAGTGCTTCCTCACGGGCAATGTGACTACGAAGCCCTGCCCTCACAGCCTGAAATATAGCTGTGTCTCCGACGTCTGAGCCACCTAAAGCCAGCAGGCAAAGACGGATACAATTCTAAACGTTGATCTCGGTAATTAATAAAGTCAATCGTTTACGCTGAACGCGCGGAACAGGACATAATTAACAGGAATGCAGGTGTCAACAGGGTTTTTTTACCCAGGAATTCAGGTGTTTTAACAGGCTTTTATTACCCATCATACACCTGGGCCGAGCATACCTAACAGACATGTACAAGTAGTAGAAGTAAACACAAACACACAAACAAACATACAGCTGTAGCTACTTGACAGATACGTCAGTCCGCGTGCCAGGTAACCGCTTTCACAAACATTCAAAACAAAGCCAGTAAGGGTACCATAACAATCAGGGCATTCGGAAGGGCAATTGGACAACTAAATGCTGGCTAACGGCAAAATACCGCGCGCTCCATTTCTTGAGGAACTCCTGTAAGCCCAACTCGAACAACTGCAACTCTAAATAATTGCACAGGATTTTCCGCAGGCGAATGATCTTGGGATACATCATGGGGTATGGTCTGTGCTGGGAAAGTGATATGCAACGGCTCTTCCACGCGACGAACAACGCTGTGGCCCACACCAACGTCTGCAAGCGACTCCTCCGGTGCGCCTGCACCCTGCATGTAAGAGCCCTGCTGACAAGAGTCAGGAAGCTCTTCAGTTGTGCACAATGCTTAACAGCGTGACGATTGGTTTCAACAGCACCGCAATTTGGACAGTCCCTACGCCTGGTGATACCCGACCTTGACAACCTATCAAGAGTGGGTAACACCCCATGCGCAGCTCGCCACAGAAAATACTGCACATCATCGGGGAATTGTCGAGATGTTATCTGGGCCCATGTAATCGGGAGATGGTGAACGTACGGCAACGCATTTGTTCGAGAAGCAAGAAGTATTTCGCTTATTCTAGAGACAGGCAACTGCCTAACATAGAGTTGGGGGCACTCCCGTACAAAGCATCTATGGATTCGGACAACCTCGGCGTAAAACCTTGGCGGGACTTTACAGCTGGGGCTATTATTTCCCAGGCATCGCGGTACACGCTCTCGACGACATGGACCCAGAAAGTAAATGACGAGGGGTCTGGCAGGACACCCAACATCATCCAAGACATCTAAAATGTGGCGTAAAGATAGTAACTGACTAAAAATGGAAAGACAAGGCAAGCCCCAACCACCCTGAAACCGCGACAATCGGAGCACATCTCGTGACACAAGCTCAGCGCTGCCCTCCCCAAAATATGGAAAGCACTTGGAGTCAAACCGCACAACGAACTGTACTGGCGGGTGAGCTACCCGCACCAGGTACCATAGCTTAGCACAAATCATTTGATAAGAAACACTCTTTGGGCCGGGTCCCATAGCTTTCATCGAGCAACAGCAACAGAGAAGCAGCAACACGGCGACATGGCAGCAGAGCAGTCCTCTGCTGCTAAAGCAGCGCTGCATGGGGCGTCCCGTAGCCTCGTTTTTAGTTTAGCGGCAGCAGTGGCGTAAAGGCCCAGAACGTGTTGGCAACCGTGTTATTGTTTACATTCTGGTGGAAATGGTGAAGTGCATGTGCGGTGTATACCTACACCTACCACGTTACTGTGAGCTCTCAAGTGAACTTTGAGGAACAGATAGATGAGGACGATGTTGCACACGCTTTTTCTTGTGTACTGTTCATTCTGTACTGTGATTTGTATTCGTTCTACAAAATGGTGGGAACAGTCTACAGTGGGAACAGTCGACGACATACAACAAAACAGTCTCGCAACCCGATCGCATAAATGCACCAATGGTGTGTAATCATGTGTTCGATCGACTAATCATATGTTCCTTCTCGTGTCCATGTTCCTCAACGTAGGACTGTGAGCATCGTGTGCGTGAGTTGTTGCGTACTCTGATGGCACAGTAACTTTTCAGCGAAATGTTGTGTGATGTCACATTTTACACTTTAATTGTGCACAAACTACAAAATGCTCGCCTCATTTTGTGAAATAAAACCTTGTGTGAGAACTATTAGAAATACAGCCTCCTGCTTACATTTCTGCCTTGTCCCCAAGTATGCAAGGCCACTGGAAACTGGCTCAAGGCCGCTTAACACTCAAGCTGAAAAGAATTAGACAGCGTCCCTCTTTCCCCAAATGGGAAACTTTCCACTTTTTCCCCTTTCGAAGGACCAACTTTTCTATCTAGAGGCATCACTCTGTTCTCGCACGCTTCGCTCCTTAAGTTGGCACTTAGCTAGAATGCCGCGCTGGAACCAGTGGTTGCTGCTGCTTTAGCGAAGCGAATTTTGCTGAGAATAACCGCAGCTTTATTGGCCCTCCAACGTCGCGAGAAGCGTAAACACTCAAAAAAGCATTCGCAATGGGTAAGTGTCCTGTGGCGAGCGAGAGAGACTGAGGGGGACTTCCACACACTGGTTAGTAAGATAACACTGCCTTCAAACCTACTATTAAACATTATGCAGTGCTGAATGTAGTGCTATTGGTATCACATCTGCAGATGTCAAAGATGAGACTCCATGATTCTGCTGCGTTCAGGAGGTATGTGCGCATGTCTCCTGAACAATTCGACTATCTGCTGAGCCTCGTCAAGCACTGACTGGAGAAGCACCCCCAGGGTCGTCGAGCTTTGGAACCTGCACACAGACTGGCCATCACACTGAGGCAAGTTTGTGTCCCACACTGTGAAGAAGAGGCAATTTTTCTTCCTGCATGTATAGATGTGGTGATGATCCATTGGTAAGGTGCTAGTTTAACTCGTCAGGAAGAATGTCTTTCTTTACAAATATTGATTATTAGTTCTTGCATCTGTGGGCATTTGTTTGGGATGCTGACATAATCAGCATTGTGGACTCATGCAGGTATTTGGCTTCCGGCAGTTACCTCAGCAGTGTTGCATACAGCTTTCGGATTGGCTTCACGAAAATCAAAAGGATTGTGTATGAGACATGCACGGTGCTGTGGGAAGAGCTGATGCCAATCTACCTTCCCGTGAGTGTCAAGCGACAAATGTGGTGTCGTAGAGCAGAGCGTGGTGGGGTGGTGAATACATCTTACACTAAGTGCGACCTGGGCCGATGCTATGGGTGTGCGGGGCCTGAGGAAAAGGCACATCGCAGGGCCTGTTTCACACGATTAAGTGCATACTAGATATTAAAAAAAAAGTAATCCTTGGTTGAGGGCTTCGAGCGCGGGACCTATGGAGGTCGCCTTACTCCCTCCCCTATCGCCGGCCCTGAGTGCGAGACATTTGTTGTTGCATACATCCTGGTGAACACATACCAATTTGATGTTTTAAAAATTTTTGAGTACATGTACCATCTACAGCAGAACTGAAACATTCAGTGCTTTGTTTTACCTTTTTTTAAAATAGCTTTGCGACAGTGCATACAGAGCATACAGTTCGTCATTCAGAAAAACTAAGAACTTTGTTTCCTCAGGCAGTCTTTTTTGGAATTTTTGCACGCATGTTGCACTACCATTGCCTATAACTACATAGTGCAGCGCTACCAGTGTGTAGGGCATTCGTTCTTTCAAGGCCTATGTTAGTTGCATGCTTTGTATTTTTCCATTGTGCAACCAAATACCGAAAGGAGTGCCAGCACTTTCTGCTGCCAATGTCCTCGTCTTTTTGTAGGAATGGCAATTTTCAAACCGGTGGCGATTTGTTGCTACTTCGCAGAACCCGTCACTAGATGTGTGGGCCCAGTCAGCAAGGCAGTTTGAGGAAAGATGGTCCTTCCCAAACTGCATTGGGGCTGTGGACGGAAAACATATCATCATTGAAGCCCCACACCGTGCAGGGTCCATGTTTTACAACTACAAGGTGGTGTGACATTGCGAGATTTGCCTGAGTTAGTTGGCGCATATTTTACAAATCTGCATTTTATTGTAGGGCTCTCACTCCATCGTCCTAATGGCCGTAGCCGATGCGAAGTACAAGTTTCTGTATGCGGACATCGGGGCATATGGGTCCCAGTCTGACGGCGGGGTTTTTAAATCCTGCTCGTTGGGCAAAGACCTTGAAGCTGGTTGCCTCGGACTCCCAGCAGCAAGGAGGCTTCCTGGTTCGTCCTTGGAGGCCTCGTACGTTTTTGTGGGAGACGAGGCCTATCAGCTGCGCCCTGATTTCTTGCGGCCCTTTCCAGGTGCCGACCTCAATGACACTAAGCGTGTGTACAACATACGGCTGTCACATGCTAGGTACTGTATGGTTTTGTCCGCCATGCATTATGCTCCAGCTATGTAGATAACTCCGGAAAGTGCCAAGCAGATGCAGTCCCCACAATCCTGCACTAGGTAGCCTTCGATGTCGGACATCGTGCATTTTGCCAACATATTTATTTATTTATTTAATATTTGTTTTAGCCTACATAAGGGGCTGGAACCCGGAACAAAAACCCACTGCACGTGACTTGATGAGGTCACTCATGTCATTGTTTTGTTGTAACATGTAACGTGAAAAGTGTTTAGAGCGACATGTCCTCATCTGAGCACAAGTCGTTGTGCAGCACGACTGTGGTGGCGCGACTACCAAGAAGAAGATGCGCGAGAGCACCATATTCTACTCTGGCACATGCCAGAGTAGAATATGGTGCTCTCGCGCATCTTCTTCTTGGTAGTCGCGCCACCACAGTCGTAAAAAATTATTCTGTCAATAAATGCCAATACTAATCCATATGTGTAGGAAAGTATTAGCTTTGCAGATATTCATGTAGATTTTGTTTGTTTGTTTGTTTGTTTGTTTATTTATTTTTCCAAGAAGAAGTACCATAGGCAGATAATATGCAGGATGTGGTCTCATAATTTAGAAAGTTTAGATAGTTTAGTTTAGACCATTTTTGCATTACATTTATATTGATACACATTCCAGACTGTGTGTAGAGAATGCCTTTGCCATCCTCGCATCACGGTCGCGTATATTCAGGCGACCCATCACTGTGAAGGTGGAAAACGTGGACCTCCTGGTGCAAGCCTGTGTTGTTCTGCACAACTTTCTCAGGGTTCAGGAGGAGACAGCACCAGGGAGTGAAGCGTACTGTCCACCAGGTAAGGCAGCATCGGTACATAAACTCATGTGTTTGAGTATTTTTCAATATATTGGGACGTAAAAATTAGGTTTTGTTTCAGGAACTATAAAACAGGGTAATATTGCATGTAACAAACAAACAAACAAAAAGAAAAGACGTGTTGTTTGTTTTGGGTGAACACAGCAAACTCAGCAATTATGATGTGTGCAAAACATCTAGCATGTTGCAGAACCTGTGTGACGAAATCCAGGAATCCCATTTTCTTTTTTCTTTTTTTTTTTTGAGGCATGAGGCTTTATTCAGGGTGATGATAACGTAAGTCAGAGATAAAAATAGATTTTACCACGTGCAGCCCTAAAATATGAAGCCCTGTTAATAACTTATGCTGTGACACATTTGGGATTAGGAAGGGAAAAAGGAAATGCATGTGTATTGTTGGAGTCTGCACAAGAATATACAGGGTGTACCAGTTGAATGCAAACGTATTATTTAACGACATGTATATATCACTTTTTCAGATACGAAATCAATTGCAATATAGCATTTGCTGAAGGACACTCTTTAGGAGGCCATTAGCAAACTCCTAAGGTAAAGTATTAATTCGCTTTCAGCAACAAACTTTTTAATTATAAAAGCTACGAAGTTGTCGCAATGGGAACACCTGGTCCCTTCGATCACCTGACACAGGAACCATTCTCAAAACAAAAATCTGTTTGAGAGATCCTCTGCAAAAACACCGAGAAGGAACACTATTTTTTCCTTTATTTTGTTCAATGCACATCTTCAGGGAGGTGTTTTTCCTTCCCCCCCAATCTGAGAGGACGAAGGAGCACAGTGCCGCCTAATGCGAGGAAGATGAGCTTTAACTTACAGAAACAAAACGAAAACAAATGTATCGGGTGACTCTATCGGAGCTGCCCTTATCTTGGGTCGCATTTTCTGTTTTTGATTAATCTATTTTCAGGACGCAAGTGGCGATAGTGTGCTCTTTTACCCTCTCACGTTGGAGGTGAAGGAAAGACACGTCTCTGGAGATGCACAATGAACAAAATAAAGGGAAAAAATGTTGTTCCTTCAAATTTTTTTCGGATGATCTATCGAACGGACATTTGTTCTGAGAACGGCTCCGGTATCAGGTGACCGAAGGAACCACATATTCTCATTGGGACAGGTTCATAGCTTTGATAATGAAAAAGTTAATCAAGACATTGCCTTAGGAGTTTGCTAATGCCCTCCGAAAGAGTGCCCTTCAGCGTATGCTATACTGCAATTGATTTCATCTCAGAAAAAGTGTTGTATATATTTAGAAAAGATCTGTTCGCACTTAGCTGGGGCAGCCTGTATAAGAGGTAAGAAACCAGTGAAACTGTGCATTCTTATGGTGTTGCTGAATGTAAGGCTTACAGACTTTGTCCATTGAAGGGTTCGCGGACCGCAACATTGATGCCAGTGATGCCGAGGATGGTCAGTGGAGGAACCTGCTTGCCAGGAATCCTGCAAATGCCCTGGAGGACCTCAGACCGACGCTTGCAAGGCGTTTCTCACGTGGGGCAGCAAGTGTGAGAAACGTTTTTGCCGACTACTTCGTGAGGTGCAGTTTCCTGGCAGTGGGCGAAGGCTGGTGTCGTGGAGCCGCTCTAGAAAGGTCTGCAAATGCATTGTAAGAAAAGAGTTCAAAGAACTCATGGAAAGTGACTCATGCAAAGAACTCACTCATGGAAAGTGACAAAGAAAAGCAGCTCACTACAATATATGAGTGGAAGAAATGATTACTAACGGTTCTTGCTGTGTTATAATGTGCACAATCTTGCCTTCCATGAGTGACTCCAGCACCTGCTAGACTAACCCGGCACAGGTGCTGCAAAGCTCGTGAGCTCGTGGAACCTCCCTCAGCAGGGCACTCACAAGACCCCCAAAGTGTTCATGGGCATCTACAGCGGTTTGCAGCTCTACAGTTTAGCAATGCAACTCAGCCGTCAGAGCCCGGAGAGCTTCAGCGATGTTGCTGTCGTCTGTCTGAGACACTCACCTTCTCTTTCGTGGCATGTGCGCTGCACTTGCTGATGTAAGAGACACGTCTTCTTCCTCCTCTTCTACCATGCCTTCTGCAGCTGGGACTAGGGATGGCACAGAACTACCAGCCCTGGATGGCACAGCACTGCCTGCCCTGGATGGCCCAGCACAGAAATAATCATGTTCTGCATTGCCCATGTCCTCATTTGCAGCGACGTCGACCTAAGGCATGAAAGAAGTGCATGCAGTTTAGTGCTCTGTGACTTTTGATGTCGACGTATATGGTCATCATGAATAATTCCACAAAGTTCTCAAAAGTTCTCGAAACCTTCATTGTGTATAACATTTTGAAGAAATGCTAGAACATCTGACATGTGCAGTATTACGTTTCCTAGTGCTTCCACATTTTCCACTTTGATACATGTAACTGGAGCCTGGAGTTTTAGGGTTTCACCCGATTCTTCCCCGAATTTGCACCTCGAATTGAAGTTTGAGTCCTTAGGATGAAACCCAATTTTTGCCCGGCAGATTCCCCTCACTGGGACGTCTGTAGGAATGCACTAACTTACCTGTGCTTGTTTTGCAGCAAATACAATTACATCACCAAACTACTACCAAACCACTACAGTTAGTAATAAAGTAACTGAGCCAGATTTCGCCCCGAATTTAGCATAGTAGAAGTTTTTTTCACCCAAATTCACATGGATTTTGTGCACATGATTATTTACGTGATTTTTACCCCCGAAATTTAGAGAAAAATATTTTTTGAAAACTTCAGGCTCTATATATCGATCATACTCCAGTGGAGTTGTTCTGTCATACATTCTTTTGAGGGTAACTTTACAAGTACTTTAGCTTTAAAGTTCAGCGTACAGCATCTTAAAGTACTTTTGAGCTGTAAGTTGTACTTATTTTTCAAATGAACTTCTGGGATATTCACATTCATTTACTTTTTGGGGGGGATGTAGAAAGGTTATGATCTGTTTCTTTTGATTAGATGCCACTTACATATGCATACATCTTGTGTAAGGTATTTCGTGCTACCCTTGCTCCTCTGTAGTAAAGGCATGGCTTGCAGGAGCAGAGGGTGCTTTAAGTTCTTAGTAGTACAAGGAGCAGTGCGTTTGCCTGAATGGCAGGTTTGTGAATGCTGAGGGTTTGTGGAAACTAATGAAGATATCAAAGGGAGTCCCGAGGGAGTATTCATATGCAGTGTGATTGTATCAATTTACCCATCATTCTCACAGAATTTTCATGGATTATAATATCTTAAACGTAATGAGTTACTTTGTACTCTGAAAGTGTAGAAAAAGGCGTGAAAGAACAATTCAGGTTGTGGAGAAGATTGTACTTTGAAATGTAAAGAGGACAGTTAAAAACATCTATCAACTTATTAAGTACAAGACCTCCTTGCATTAAACAAAGTTCTTGTAATTAATACATAGGTGCTTTTGTGTTAAATTATTTAGCATTCTGCTCAAATGTGTCTTGATTATTTTAGTAGGTTGAGTATTTAGAATTTTACTCTGTTACATGTTAACTAGGACTGAGCAATGTGAATTACACACTTCTTTGGTAACCTGTACAAGCATACCACCTTATTTAGCGTTACCTGAACTTCCGGCTCCATATGTGGAAGGTCTTGAACGGTCGCTGCAGGTTGTTTGTGGGGACGGTTGCATATTGTCTTATGACAAGACAGTGCGTTTTATATGTTATATGCATTCAACGTTTTATATATTACCGTTAATGGGGCTGGGACCTATGTCAATGATGCATTGACAGTGGTACATAAGACAGTGACATTTACCTCCTTGGGGCGACGACATCCCTGAGGAAAAGGAGAGCGCTGTAGAACTTCCACTTGTGGGCTTCTCCACTCTGCTCTGCCTCAAGGATGTCATCAAGTCCTGCACCACTAGCTGCAGCTTTTTTGGAAGTTGTATAGCTCCTCTTGAAGCTGTCATAGAGCTTCTTCCATGATTTTTTGCACATGTCCACTGTAGATATGATACAAGTGCATCCATTAGAGTACTCCATAATGTATGATATGTTTTACATGTAGTCTATCTACTGAACAATTTTATTTGTGTGTGTTAGCATAATAAGCAAAGATGATGTTATTGTCGTGTTCTCGCAGTTCTGACAGCCTGAACATGTGTGCGTGTGTTTTATCCATACGTTCAGGAGACTCAAGAAATTGCACATAGAAATGAAAGCATTTTGACAAGTACATGCATGATGCATTGTTTTTTTATGTTTACACTGGCATTTTAAATGGCTGCCTCCCATACGAATAAGTAGCAGTGGTAGTTCCATCTAGCAGTGTTTGGTAGTAATTTGTAAGTGTGGCTAGTAACTTTTTGTAAAAATGTCTTGTAACTGTAACTAGCTGTCACCTTTGTTTAAAGTGACTGCAAAATGTAACTACCAAGTTATTCAGTTATTGCAATGTTTTTCATATATCCTTGCCAAGCATTGTTTTCTCGAGGCTTCAATTTGGTACACTACCATTTTTCCCCCAAGCAGGAATTACACAAATTCTGTAGTCTCACATGCAGTCAGAATGGCCTTAGATGAACTCCCCGCCGTGCTGTTAGGATCCATGAAATATCCTTCGTTTTTATAGAATGGCATAACTGTGCTAGGACACTACGAGTGAAACAAAACAAAAACAAAAATGCATCAAATTACACTTATTGGGCTTTGTATTCATTAAGTAGTAGCCTGTAAAGTAACAGATAGAGCTGCTAGTTATACTACAAAAGAGTAAACGAAACATTAAGATGTTTTACATTTGTAAACATTAACTAGCTGCGACCTACATTTTGTATGCTTATGCCCATGATTACCACACATTATAATCATTGCTGCTGTGTGGACAGTTCAGTAAGTGCCAAGAGTTTTGCTTTAGAACATTCCCAATACATCTGGCAAAAGTACAAAAAACAAAGGGGACAAAGCGCTGACCTGCAAAGTTTCATGTCAGTCTGTTGCCCCTTTTTGTGCACTCACATTGATATGTTATTTTTGTTTAAGCGAGCAAAAAAAAGTATTTTGCAACTTCTCCTAGCTTAGGGCAAGCAAGTACGTGCTCCACACCATATGATTGTGCACTCAAAATTTGATGTACAGACTTAGCATGTGAAGTGCCTAATCTTGTGAGCACTTTTTTCTGTACTACCCATGATGGCCCATGAAATAATCAAAGGCATACCCATTAGAGCATGTGCTGACACAGCTTTGAGTAGTGAAGCCAATCTGACATTTACAATGATAGTTTAATGTAGTGAAGGCGTTCATGTGAAAGGGATCTTTCTTGTCCGCTAGCAACGTAATACAAACACGATTTTTTACAGACGTAATACACACTTGAAACATTTTGCTATGTAATGTTTCTTTTTGTAGATTTTCAACACAGTGGCAGTCTAATGAATTGCACTCTTTCTAACAGAAATCCATAGTCTGGTCGCATTGTCATTCAGCCTACTAGCTATTCAAGAAATTTTGTGTTGACGCAAACAAAACCAAACTTGGATTAGTCTCTGGTGAAAAAATATATACATATCATTTTATTTTGACAGTTGTGTCTCAACAACTTAGAGCTTACAGCCTCAAATACTTAGTTACGGGAAGAAAAGCCCCTGACATTCTCCAAAATGTCATGTGGGTGTAGGCTACAGTCACCAACCAAAAGGAACTTTTATACACAGCTGCTTGTTCCATGGTTGTCAAATAACAATCGAGAGTATATCAATATCCAAAGCACAACAGCTTTATATGACACACAGTAGAGAAATTTGCTGTAACAGGAAACCTTCTGCGATTAAGTTCATCCTTGTATGGTTGCAATCCTCCACCTGCACTTTCTATTTTCTTTTACGGTGTGCAAGGATCTCTTGTCCATATCATCTACTTACATATTGGCCGTTGCATGGTGGTGAGCTGATTTGTTGTGTAACTAATGCTTTCGCCAACTTTCTTCCCGCTTTGTTTGCGATTTTTGTGCCAGTGCACGTCGGGTGGTGGTTGCTGTTGTCCGGGTATCCCTGCCATTTTCTATCTTCTTCTGCCTTGGGAACGGGAGTAGCGCTGGCGTGATTCTTAATTTTGTTGTGAGATTAGTTGAGTAAGTACCCGCTAGGGGATGCAGCTGCGGGGCTTTATACAGGAGAAAAAAAACATTATGAGTCAGTTCTTTGCCTGCCTCTCGGATGGAGCAGTCGCATCGTTCTGCGCTCCTTGTGTGGTGGGATCATTTGTTGTGTAACTAATTCTATTTTCTTGTTAGCTACTGATGGTTTGCATACTCTTGCTTTCCCAGCCTCTATATTACGAGTGTTTTTCTCCTTGCATGTTCAGAGCTGTCCTAACTTGCCCAGACATGCCATGATGAAGTCACAGCTGACGTCACAGGATGTCCGGAACTGGTGGTCATAGCTGCGATGCTTTGCAACCTGCCTCTGTGCTCCGTCGCCCGGCAATGGTCAGCGGCCGTTCCGGACAGCTTTCTTCAAGATGGCGTCGTTGATCTTCAATTAAACTTCTTCTCTCCACTCTATCTCTATCCATTTTTTCTTTTTTATGGGCTCTCATAGTGCACAACGCTCAGCTGGTCTGGACACGAGTTAGATGCTCCCCAATTAGTATGGTGGCTCCCTGGAGGGTGCTGATTAATGTGGGGTTTCCAATTAGCTCTAATTGCTAATTAAATCGTGTTCAGGTCAGTTGGGCGCTGTGCACTATGAGAGTCCAGTACTTACTACTAACATGGTGCTCGACGTGGTCAGTGGAACTGACATATGTAAACATTGAAGATTCTCTCGTTCACGTAACTCGTCGCCCCATTTGATGTAGATTATTAACAATGATGCTCTCGAGTCTACTACATCTTTCAAGTACCTTGGTACTCCTTGACTTTACGTTCGCCATATGTTTTTTGTTTTGTATTACATTTGTTACACATTACTGTATTACTTATTTGTGTAATAGTGCGTGTTATTCCAAATAGTACGATGAACTTGCCACGCATGTAATCGACTCAAGATATTTTTATTAGTGTCTTGCATATGTATGATGCCTTCCTGGCCCTGATGGCATATAAATATTTTAAAAACTGAATTCCCGCAGTAACTGAACCCACGTCCTAGAAGCCAACATTTGGAAAAAAGTAAAAGCCGATAATTTGTCCTTTGAAAATATATTGAATGCCAAAATCGCTCTACCGTCAGACCTGCCATATTCTTCCGGATTTTCTTTTCTCGGGACCTACGGCAACTAGAGAAAAAATTATCTTCTATGCTCGAACTGAGTCAGGCTACAACATATATAGTTTATTTTTCAATAAAAACCACAGCACACAGACAGCCTACGCGCCCCCAGTCTACATGTCTACAGGGTGTTTCACGAAAATCCCTTGGCTGAATAATTTGGTAAAGACCCGTGGGACATCGGCTATGAACTGAGTAGTGAGCGGCTGATTTGCATACGCTCATTAATGAAATAAACATCATAACTTTTAAAGTTCACTTCGCACGCTTACGGAACCCTTGTTTTACGCATCGGGATCTTCAGTGAAAAATATTTTGAAGCAATTAATTGGTTTCGGTTTACATATTTCTTGCGCGGAGCAGCGCAGCAGTACGCTCTTTGAGTCAGCTATCAGGCTGTCAATTTCGTGTTTATCCGCCTGGTTGACACACGATGCTGACGGAAGATAAGGAAAGGCCGCTAGAGAGGCTTCGGTATTCCTTCTTAAAGCGACTGGTAAACAGCACTGGCAGGTATGTTCTTGTGTGTGTGTGAGAGAGAGATAACGTGCTCTTATCATTGACTATGACGAATGCCCCGCGAGCACTGTGAACTAGTTGGATACTGCACCAGATAGCACGCCTCTAGCCAACTATCGTCCTGAATGGCAACGATTTGTCCAAAAGGGCAGGCAATAAACAAAACATTTGTTTATTTTTCCTTATGTACAAGAAAGGGAAGAAAAAAATACACGCCTCCCATATTCATAAAATCATGGGAGAGAACGTTGTCATCCGGGATGATGGTTGGCTAGGATTGTTCTATGTGGCGAAGTTCATTTTCAAGAGTATAGAGAAGGAGAAGGAACACCACAGCATCTCCTGCTGGCTTGCGGCTGTTCCTTATCTTTCGTCACCCCCGTGTGTCAAACAGGCGGATGAATATGAAATTGACAGCCGGATAGCTGATCCAAAGAGCGCATTGGGGCGCTGCTCCACGCAAGAAATGTGTAAACCGAAACCAATGAATTAATCGAAAAATCAACGAGTGTCGACGCGGCTTTTTTCTTGCAATATTTCCCGATACGTAAAATAGCGGTTCCGTAAGCGTGCGAAGTGAAAAGTTAATTGATGAGCGTATGCAAATGACGCGCTCACTACTCAGTTCATAGCCGGTGCCCTAAGGAAATTTACCAAAAAGAAATTTCTTCGATAACGCCACCTGTTCACGAATTATCCAGCCGGGGGATTTGCGTCAAACACCCTGTATAGAGTAAAGCTCACTGTATCGGCCAGGAGAAAATCTCTTCGTCTGAAAGGGCAGAAAGGAGAAACCTCTGTTCGCGGAAGTGTCGACCGCTTGGTCGATACCGAAAACTATAAAATGTCGTTATTGCCCCACTCCGCTTTGGGCTTGGGCATGGCCATGGGCTTTCTCATTTTATGTGACATCATGATTGGGGTCGTTCGCAGCATCGCATATATGCGAATTTTCGCCTTCTGAAGCGAATACTGAAGCGAATCACACCCAATACGGGATTCTCTATTCGAATTAATTTGGGATGTTTTAACCCCACCAGGATAATAAATGAAACCTACCATGGTCCATTCATTCCCTGGCTCATTCATTTCCATAGCAAAATTGGGGTTCACGATTTTTAGGATAGAACGGCCTTTGCCCAACAGTATTGCAGTATACGTACTGTCTACGAGAGGATATCCGCCTGGCCGTACTCAAATGCAAAGGCGACACTTCTCAGCTTTATATTTGAGTCCATACTTATGGACTTCGGCTTTCCAGGTTTCGCTTAAGACTTTGGCTCAGCCATCACGCGAGGCAGCATAACACAGCCCCTACGCTGTCTAACACGGCAGGAATACTGCTGGCAGGAGTTATGGATGGAACATTTTATATTGCGTCATATCACATGAGATTGCTTCACGGCCATGTAAACAATACTCCGCATCCAAATGACAATCACATTCTTTGCCCATGAGCTTATCAGCAGAGCTTCTCGCAATCTAACCCGGCGTAGTTCTTGTGCATATTAACTTTCGCCCACTTCACAACGCCAAAGTCACCCTTGGAATCTACGAATGCTGGAGGTGCTGAACACAGGTAGTGGAAGTGAACGTCAAAGATGACGTAGCCGCCCGTGAAGCCATAGGTATTGAAAGACAGACACATCTGTCAAGAGAAGAAATATGTTGTCAGCAGGTCGTAATGCTTCCTCATAATTTGCTTCCTCATATTTGAGGGAATGAGTGAGTTTATACAAATTACGTCTCCGAAGAATACTCTTTCAGAGTCTGAACAATTCCGCGTCCACATTTTATATCCGGACTTTTCGCCAACCGACATCCATTCATGTTAACGAAACCCCGAGACGAGGGACAAGGGACACACACACACACACAACTTGTCCCTTCAAGAACCCTTCTTTTCGCTCGTCTTGCCACAACACCATCATTCACAGGCACCCACCTCCCACTTTAGTGCTTGTAATGCTGGAAGGACGAATATTCCGAATAGAAGGGAGGTATGGCCGTTATCTGAAGCAATCAGAACAGTCTTCGCGTTATAGCAAAGTTTGAAGTAATTCGTTACTGTAACTATGTTCTTTTTTTGGTAGCCTGTAACTTCCTTCGGTACTTTTGCGCCGTGGTAACTAAGTTAAGTTATCAGTTACCTTAACTCGTTTTTCACTCACGTCCACATATTTTCTTGCTTGCTCTCCGGTTCCTTTATCGCGTTTCTTTTTTGCCATAAAACGTGATATTCAATCAATTACATTTTATTCAGGAAGTAAGAACCGCTGTCATTGAAATGAAGCTGAACCATTGTGCGCCCACCTGGGGTAAGACATCATGACATTGGTAGACAAAATTAAACCGAAACAAATCGGAAGGCTGGCTAGGTTCCACGAACGGACACTTGTTCGCTGTGTCCCACTGAAAGAAAAGTAAGCCCGAGGGTCGCATCCCTTCAAGGGACTATGTCGTAGTTTCCTCAAGACCGTGGCTTTCGGGCGCGATCTTGTTCACCTTTAGATTCGAGCGTCGTTGAATTCTACCGAATTTTGGCGCTGTCGAAGACTACGACGTCATTTGTTTACAAACAGGGAGAGGTCTATTGTTGGACATAAACGAAATAAACGTGTGTTGAACATAAACGTGTTGCACTCCTCCGCAGGCAACACAACGTCTGCACCTGCGCAATGTTATTTTGTGTCCGGAGTAACTTGGAAATAACTTGGAAGTAACTCAGTAACTGCAAATTCGTTTCATGCTGAACAACTTCGTCATTAACTTAGTTTCATTTCGCACACGGAAACTTGTAACCAGTTCTTTTTGACGGGTAACTTCTCAATCTATACCTTATATATAGAGACGCAGCAGGGTATAGGGACGCTATTCGGACAAAGTCAGACAGCTATACTGTTCATGTGCAACTTGTATGTGTTTTCCTTAAGCGGTTCCTGCATGTGCGGAGGTAGAGCACCTGCACCTTTCCCCCCTATTTTCCTAACTCAATATTTGCTTTCGAAGCTCGGACAACACGGCTTCGGTTGGCCTCCCAGGAACAAATTTTGAGAGACTATCATACAGTTTTGAACGAGACTTTTGCTTTCCAGCAGCGTGTCTGGTATTTTGAACCTAACTTAGTGGTGGTTAACCTAAGTTTGTGGTGTAGTATGTCAAACATAGGAACACAAAAAGCCACATAAGCGTATATCGTAGAAAAACACATAGGAACACCGATGTAGTCGTAGAAGTTCCAAAGTTTGTTCTCCCGTTCTCCCTCTTTCGAAGGCAGTGAGAAAATGATTTAGGCTTGTGGACACAATTCAGCAAACGCTACCAAAGTAGGACGGTTACAGTGCGGCCATTCGAAGGTTGTGTCACCAAACTGTGGGATCGTACAGGAGATGTCGTCGAGGCACAGGTCAGTGATGAAACCAGGTTTATCGATAGCGCGCGCAAAAAAAAATTAAAAGTCGCCGCGAAGACGACGACGCTACGCGGCTGGCGGGCAACTGTGGTGATCTAGATGGACTGGTGTGCTATATACCGGCCTATCTATGGGAGCGCGTGGTCACGGAAATGACACCCGGTGACGTTACATTGTTTACATGTATGCGCTGACGCTCGCTGCGCGCGGAACGATTTTTGTGGGGCTGCGAGATGCTCTTCTGCTTCGACTCACGTGTCTTCCTGTGAAAGGCAGAACCTTGCACCTCGTCGAGTAATACCCAAAACGTAATGATGCAGGATCCACATCGCACGCAATCATGATTAGGCAGCAATTGTGATATCCCCCAGGTATGGATACAGCGAGTCTCGGCGACAGAGATCAACAACGCACACACTTTACACACTCGACGGGATGATTACAGACTCCAAGATACAAGGAGGGTTGGCGCAGGCGCAGTGGCTCCGTTTCCCCCTCGCCTTCTCGCTGCTCGCACTGCCGCTTCCGGGTTGGCAAGATTGCAACGATGATAGCGGCCCGCACTAAGAAAACAGACAAACGCCGAAACAGACGAAATCGCATTTGTATTAATGTAAATTTCTTTCAAGTAGACATCTTGGACCAGTGTTTTCTTTTAATTTGAAACTTCAGGGGGTATTATGCATGGCACGGCGTGCCCAGCGGGATTTCGCCGACGAGGATCGCTGGCCTATCCATGTCGTGTGCGACAGTTGGAAAGCAACTGGGCCGGTGGATGGCCTGTAGCGGCATCACGAGCCGCGAAGGCGTGCGCAGTTTCACTTCGTTTTTGGTTGCTGTTCGATCCCTTTTGCATGACGTTTGGAACGTAACATTACGAATACAGACGCATTATAACAGACGCAAAATAAAGTTGTTGGTGTATGCTGTTAGTGCCACACACCTTTTTAGGTACCAGATACACGACAATTTCAAACACTCTGAACGTAATAGCATGTATCGCTATGTTTTCGAAAATGCCGCAGCTAGTTACATGCTAATGCTATTACATGCTCATTACGTGCTAATTACATGACGTACAGAGCATATACCATAATGTTTAACTTTTCCACTTAAATTGATATATTGTCCCAGACAGAACACTTTCTCCTGTGGACGTCCGAAACAGATCCCATGGCCCATATTCGGAAATGTATATCCGTCGGATATCACTGGGAGCCTCATACATGGACGTCCCAGGATATGTATCCACAGGATGTCCGGTCGCGGCTGTTTCAAGAATTGTAGGGGTTAGATCCGTGTCGGGATGTTACACGGATCATTTATTGCGGGAGAGAGAGAAACGGTTGGCGATGTAGCACTGCGAAGATCGACTTTCAATGTACCGGCTGAATGTCTCTAACCAAAACGAGTAGGAAACACAGACGTTATCTTGAAAGCGAGTTAATACACCGAGCAATTTCTCACTTCGTTTTCGTATGCGTGCGTAATCGAATTAAGCTTAGTCACCTCACCCATCATTTTGATTCACAGGCGAGAAGGTATCTGGAATACGGGGATACGGGGAGACAAGCAGTATATAGTATCTGTTCTCTCTTTGGAAGGAAATGGCACTGCCTTTCGAAGTGAGCTTCTGGGACTGGGTGGTCCTGTCGGAGCTTTTATATATGTATATTTTTTTTTATTAAAACGCTGCGTTCGTTCTCCGTCATGGCATGTACGAGAAACAAAGAGGAGCAACAGAAATTAAAAGGTGCGGAGGCGGGGATTAAAACAAAATGGCAGGCAGAAAAATGCTGATTTCTACGAAAACTGAGGATAAATGCCTTTCTCCTCTACGGATGTTTGCATATCCACACAACGTGTGCATGTACATAAATAGGTCCGTGCAATGTCCAGACATCTCCATGTAACATCCTGTGAGGACAAACGACGGATATATGTGGGAAGTACGAACCGTGGCCACTCGGAGATGTGGGGGACGTCTGTCGGAAAAATGTCTGTCTCCCAGGGAGATCCGAATTTCCGTGAAAGGATATCCACAGGAACACCCCGGGAGGTTTTGTTCTGTTTGGGGTATTAAATCTGTAGGACTTTATCTGTTTTCACGTTTCGCCGGGCTGAACTTTGTTATCGTTGTTGGTTGTTATCATTATTTGCTGGCATTATCTACTGTTGTGGCTGCGGAACTGTTGTAGGGGGGCGAGGTCGTTCGTATTTAAGCAAGCGTTTTCCCGTGCGGAAGGGTCTTCGGGTGGTTGCCGGTTGTTACGGCGGTTGCGGGTCGAACTGCTGTGTAAAGGTATGGAATAAATCCTTGCTTGTTGTTTGAACCTTTTCGTTTGCTGTGTCTTCCTTGGCGACGGAACGGACGGACTGACGCCCCGAGGTTGTGGAAACACCGGGTTTTCCACAACTGGCGCCCAACGTTTGGGGTCACAGTTCGTCCGTTCGACAGCGGGGAGGACGCAGCACGCGTTGTTAATTTTTCCTTTGGTACGTTTTTTTCTTTTTCTTTTCTTTCATTCACGACCCGCCGGTTTGTTTTTGTTCTTTTTCCGGGGTGTCATTTTTTTTTCTTTTCTGAGCTAGCGTTTTGTTTGTTTGAGTGTGTTTTTCAGTGCTTCAGAGCTCCCACTCGGTGCCCGAGCCCCGGAGCCGATGCACCATTCGCCGGCAGGCAGATACAACATCCGGAACAAGGGCCCTGTTCATCAGCGGTCTCGTTCAGAGGAGAGACTGGTTTCGGACAACTCGGCGCCTTCGGAGCCGAAAGGACCAGCCGAGGGCAAAGGAGCACATGCAGTGCCTCCGTCCCAAGGTACGTCAATTACGGTATCTGCAGTGCCTGCAGTGCCGCAGTTTGACTCCGCCATAACGACAGAACTCTTGTCACGCATGACGGAGTTATGTTCGTTGGTGGCACAACGCCTTGATGCCGGGTCGGTCTCGCCTTCGCAGGCACAAGCGCCCCTGTGACTGAATTTACCGGTCCCTACCTTCTCAGGTTACACCGATAAAAAGTCGGTCGCAGACTTCTTGGATGACCTTACAGCCTATCAGACTGGTATGGGAATCTCAGATGAAGTCCTGATACAACGCATCCTGCAGGTTGCTTTGATCGGAGACGCCGCTCGCTGGCTTCGGCTGCAGTCGAGGTTTACGTCCGTTCAGGACTTTCAGAAGCGGTTTAAGAGCGAATTTCTTCCACCGGATTACGAATATCGTATCCTGGAGGAGCTGCATAAGCGTACTCAGCATCCAGATGAGACCTTAGCAGAATTCGTTCGGGCCTTGCAAGACCTGTATAGCAGAGCTGAACCTACTGCTACAGAGGAGCAGCGTGTGACGTGGGCTATCCGTCAGTGTCATCCTCGCTACCGGCCCTATCTTCGAGCCCATCGCTTTAATAGCCTTGAAGCGTTGGCGCAAGAGGCTCGCTCAATTGAAGGAGACCTCTTAGCGGAACTCGAGTATCGGCCCCCGCCGCCGCCTGAATTGGCGTTAGAACCGCGCTGTGCGTGGTCAGCGGGAGCAGCCTCGGTTGAGCGCCCACCTGCAGTGGGACTGGATGAGCCGAACCGCAATTATTATGCGGAGCCATCACGCCGAGCACCCGATCCCTTCCGTTATGAACAGAGGGCGATCCCCGCAGGAACGAGCCTTGGCAGACCCGTCCTGTCCCATAATCATGGGCAACCCGGCTATTTAGCTGGCGAAACCCCAAGGAGGCCGCAAGAGCAACGGCATGCTCCGCGTCAGCAACGCAGAATGCCAGCCGGCTGTTGGACGTGCGGCAGCCCGGACCACTTTCGTCGGGACTGTCCGCAGCAAAGACCAAACCCCCGTAATGTGCCAACGGGAAACGGTCGCAGCCGACGCCGGTAAACAATCGCTCAGCGACGTCGGCTATCTGCCGAAAGAGCGAACGAACGGTTACAATCCGTGACCCTGATAATTCAGAAGCTGGCTTTGCAAGCAGCAAGATAAAAGGAGACGCTTTAGCTCCTTTTGCTTTTTCTGTCCGAGATAACATCGAGGACAAGGAACCAAACATCGCTGTTCGAATTTTGGGGAGAGATTACATCGCCCTTATCGACACGGGAGCTACAGTCTCCCTTATCGGCGATTGTGTTTACGAGCACTGCGCATCACGGAATGTGGAATTGCAATCCACAGATGTCACCCTACGTCTTGCTTCCAATGACGTGATTCCAGCACAAACAGCAGTTGTGCTCTGGCTTCGCTTTGATGGGAGACGACGAAAGCAGCGCTTCGTCCACCTTCCTGGCCTGGCAGTGCCCGTTATCCTGGGCAGGGACTTCATCATCCGGCAGAAACTTGTGCTGGACCTGCCCAATGGAGGATACGTCTACCACGGATCGTCAGGATTTTTTCCTTTCGCCGTGCCACAGGACAGCAGTTCAGCTAAGCAAGCTGCAGCAACGTCCGTTGAACCGTCCCCCGCTCCCGACTGTCTTGGGGTCATTTCATGGTCCCGAGGAGGAGCGCCGTCAGCTTGAACAAGTACTGCGGCAGTTTGACGGTGTCTTCACGGAAAAACCCGGTAAGTCGTCTATGTTACAGCATAGCATAGACACGGGTAACGCTAGGCCCTGGCGTTGTAATCCGTGACCATTGAGTGTGCATAAGCGTGCTTTGTTGGACGCTGCTCTTGATGAAATGCTCCAAACCGGTGCAGTTCAAAGGTCCCAGAGCCCTTGAGCGTTTCCTGTCGTCCTGTCTCCGAAACGTGATGGTACGGCTAGGTTATGCGTCGACTACCGTCGACTTAACGCAGTAACTGTAAGGGACTCTTACCCCTTTCCGTCCATCGAGTCTATTATGTATTCCCTGGGCAACGCGACAGTGTTTTCAACGCTTGATTGTAGTAGAGGGTTTTTGCAAATCCAAGTTGCCCCGGAGGATGTCGCGAAAACAGCCTTTACTTGTCATAGGGGTTTGTTTGAGTTTGTACGGATGCCTTTCGGTCTGTCTAACTCTCCCGCCAGTTTCCAACGGCTAGTGGATACCGTATTGGGAGATGCGAAGTATAACTTCGCGATGGCGTACATGGATGATGTCGTAGTGTTTTCCACAAACTTTCAGGAACACTTGGAACACCTGTCAATCGTCCTTGCAAGGATGAAGCAGGCGGGGCTAACCATAAACCCCCGCAAGGTGCAGCTGGCATCGCCTAGGATCAGCCTCCTCGGCTTCATGGTGGACGGAGGAACCATCAGTCCTAGCGATGACAAGCTAAAGGCGATCATGGAGTATCCGGTTCCCGGTAACGTAAAAGCCTTGCAGCGTTTCTTGGGTATGGTTGGTTTCTACAGACAATTCATTCCTAATTGCGCTGAGTTAGCGCAGCCGCTTAACCGGTTGTTGCGCAACGATACACCCTGGCAGTGGGGAGGGGAGCACGAACGATCATTTCGAGCTCTTTCTCACGCGATCGCTAATACGGCCAGGCTATATTTGCCTGACCTGAACAAACCGTTTGTAGTGCAAACAGATGCTAGCGATTATGGGGTTGGCGCAGTTCTCTTGCAGGAGCATGACGCTATTCTCTGTCCAGTGGCTTTTGCAAGTCGCACGCTGAATCCCGCAGAACGGAATTACTCCGTCACGGAAAAGGAATGCTTGGCGATCATCTTCGCTCTCAGGAAGTTTGATCTGTACCTGGACGGCACCACTTTCACCGTCCAGACTGACCACCAGGCACTTTCTTGGCTGCAGCGGCTCCGCAACACATCTGGACGTCTTGCCAGGTGGGCCCTGACGCTACAAGGCTACTCCTTCAACGTGGAGTACAGGCGGGGCTCGACGAACGTGGTAGCAGACGCGCTTTCCCGTGCGCCTCTACCGGAGGGGGAAGAGGAAGGCACCGAGGCTCCTTCCCAGCTCCTGGCAGCAGCACAAGTGGCACGAGACGTATCTTCGTCTTGGGGCACGGTCGTGAGCAGAGAGCAGCTCCTAGACGCTCAGAGAGCGGACGGCCTTTGTCAGCGGGTGTCTCAATGGTTAGCTGAGCAGGACTCGGCAGGCACCGGAACGATTGACGGACGGCACGACTCCTATCTGCTGGGCGAGGATGGCATCCTGTTCAGATACATACCCCAGGCGGATGACGATGACGGCTCATCCCCATTCAGAGTCGTGGTGCCACGGAAGTTGCGTAAGTCTTTCATACGTTACTTTCATGATTCGGCCTTGGCAGGTCACAGCAGTGGCAGGAAAACTTACGAAAAGTTATGTCGTGTTGCGACATGGCCAGGAATGAGGCAGGATGTAACAAAGTATGTTCGTACTTGTCCCGTATGCCAGAGAGCAAAACCTCGTGGTGGTTTACCCCCTGGGCGCTTACAGCCTGTTCAGAGCAATAGACCCTGGCAGATAGTTGCTTGTGATGTTATGGGACCATTTCCCCGTAGTCCTAGAGGTAACCAGTATTTGTTTGTGGTTACTGATCATTTCACGAAATGGGTTGAGCTGTTTCCTCTCAGGACGCTGACTTCCCAGAGAGTGTAGGAAAGACTCTTCGACACCTTTTGCCGGTTCGGGTTTCCTGCTCAGCTCATCACAGATAACGCTACCTACTTTACAAGTAAGGTGTTCTCAGATTCTTGCGCTGTCTTAGGCATTCAGCACAAGAAGACTTCCCCATATCACCCTCAGGCTAACATTACCGAACGTGTTAATCGGAACCTGAAAATGATGTTGGTTGCTTTTACTAGTCAGCACCACCGTGATTGGGATCTTCGCCTGGCTGAACTGACGTTCGCTACACGGACAACAGTAAACAGATCTACAGGCTTCACCCCGGCGTTCCTGAACTTGGGACGAGAGGCCCCTATCCCAGTGGAGAATTCTCTACGCCTCCGGGATGGCAGTACCCAGCCTCCTTATTGAAGGTTTGCTGAGGACCTCCGAAGTCGACTGGACGATGCAGCCCGGACGGCTCGGGAGAACGTGGACGTCGCAAGGTTGGACCAGGCTAGCCAGTACAACCGTGGACGTCGGAACCTCACCTACAGCGTCGGTGACCTCGTCCTTCGACGGACTCACCCGCTAAGTGATGCGTCACGAGGCTTTGCAGCTTCACTCGCAGATAGGTGGGACGGCCCCTTCGAGGTAAGTGCGTGCTCCTCCGGCCTCACTTACAGGCTTCGTCGCTGCAACACCGGCGAAGAGACTGGGCCAGTTCACATCTCGGACCTGAAAACTTATCACCTCCGGGACCCGGACGGAGACGAGACCGACCTCCCGCCTCCTCCCCTGCAGGACTCGGACCAGGGAGCCCCTCCCGGACCTGCAAGACGACGCTACAACCTACGTCCCCGTAGACAGCGCAAGTGACGCCACCTCATCGGCCGCTAGTTTCTAGTGCTCTCGATTTGGTTTGGTATTCTCGCTAATTATCTGTCTGTCTTCCGTTTTCACGACTGTTTACGATAATTAGTGTTGTGCGAGGGCTGGACAGACCCTCTCGGCTGGGAGTTCCCTCCTGACCGTTCCCTTCTTTTATCATTTTTTTAAAGATGGCTCCACGTCACAACCAGACCGGCCGGAGCAGTAGCCGAGGGTGCTCCCGCCAGAGGACACAGAACCCCACCAACACCCCTCCAGGGACGCCTCCTTCGGCCAGGCCACCAGCCTCGACGCAGCCTCGACGACGCTTGCCTCCGAGGAACATCGCTACATGGACCGTGGTTGCGGATGGGTACCCGGTGGCATGGGCATCCGGCGGACCCTCTCTCCCCCTTGTCCGAAGAGGAACGGCGGGCACTCTGCCCTATGTGTGCGGTGCCGGAGATCCACCGATCCGCTCATCGCCGAGGACGCCTACATCAGTCCCGGCTCGATGCAGCACGCGCAGCACGCTGGGAGCGTGCGGCGGCGAACGACATCGCGGCGGCTGTCGCACTCCTCCAGCGCCAACGCCCAGACCTCCTGAACGTTCCGGCCGCCCCTCCACCCCGTCTTCCCGAGGACTGCGTCATCGATATGCCGGACGACGTGTGAGGACCGCTCGACTACCTGACCCTGGTCGCCGCTTGGTGCGGCGTTGGGACCTCCGGGGGCGAGGCCCCACGGACTTTCCGGTGGCTACTGCCATTTGTAGACGTCAGGTCGACCTCTGGTCCTTCTTCACATGAACTTTTCGTCTCTTCATCTTCTGTTAGTGAGCGGGTCGCCCAGTCTTGTGGGGAGGGGGAATTGTAGGACTTTATCTGTTTTCACGTTTCGCCGGGCTGAACTTTGTTATCGTTGATGGTTGTTATCATTATTTGCTGGCATTATCTACTGTTGTGGCTGCGGAACTGTTGTAGGGGGGCGTGGTTGTTCGTATTTAAGCAAGCGTTTTCCCGTGCGGAAGGGTCTTCGGGTGGTTGCCGGTTGTTACGGCGGTTGCGGATCGAACTGCTGTGTAAAGGTATGGAATAAATCCTTGCTTGTTGTTTGAACCTTTTCGTTTGCTGTGTCTTCCTTGGCGACGGAACGGACGAACTGACGCCCCGAGGTTGTGGAAACACCGGGTTTTCCACAAATCTCAGCGTGTCACTGCCACTACGTGCGAAACTTATTCCCCGAAAAGAATACTAAGGACGTGTACGTGCGCACACAAGCTCCACTCATTCACTACGAGCAGCGAGGGACGGGGTGTATAATGAAATCCAAGACAACCAAGATGCTGTAGCGAAAAGTTCGCACCCCTCTTGTAACGTGCCACAACAGGAGAATCGTCGAGTGACATTTTCTTCGTGTACGTTGAGGCGCTACCTTTACCATACATTAAAAGCGAAAACATTACTGCCAACTGCTGAGTGGGACCCCTCCACAACTTCACGCTCGTTCGTTGTTAGCTGATTATCAACATTATGATTAGTGCGCAGCATGATGCAACAGCACGCGCACATTTTCCTTTCTCTCGAATTTTCAGCGTACTGCTTTAATTTCGCAGGTACTCCCGGGTTATACGCTGTGGTCTTTGCAGATGGGGGCCTCGAGGGCGCGCGCAGCGACAGCGAGCAGAGTCCTTCGTAGCCACCTGTCGGAAGGCCTGTCTGCGTGACCCATAGGCTCACCTCTTTCATCGATCCACTCATTTATTTCATTAAGTAGTCAAGCCTATCCCGGATAATTGCCCGAGATATACCGACACGCAAGGGCAGCGTGGCAGTCACACGAAGAGCACAGAAAATTTTCTACGCCCTTCATAGAGTGTCTGCAAATGAATACCCTTTTTCAGGCAAAAAGCTGACAAACACCGCTGTGGAGCACACCCCTGAGATGTTGCGTTTTATGAAATACGCCATTTGGCACGGCGCTTCTGTAGAATACACAATTAGAAACTATCGTTTGGAATTTGCCCCACAGAGGCTTGTGATACACACTGAATATGGGGTGCCGCACCTAACATATTTTTAAAAATATATGTATATCACTTTTTCCGAGATCAAATCAATTGAAATATAGTATATGCTGAAGGGTACTCCTTAGGAGGGCATTAGCAAACTCGAAATCAGAGCGCAGCTTGGAAGTTGTCCGAATGAGAGCACCTGGTCCCTTCGGTCACCTGATACCAGAGCAGTTTAAAAAAAAAAAATTGATAGATCGTTCGGAAAAAAAAAATCGTGAAGAAACACGATTTCTTCTTCATTTTGTTCATCGCGCATCGTCGGAGACGCATCTTCCATCATCCCCAGTGTGAGAGGTGAATGAGCGCAGTGCTGTCTCATGCGTCCAAGTTGAGCTCTAACTTGCAGAAACAAAACAAATGCACCCTATGACACCGGAACTGCCCATATGTTGGGTTGCATTTTCTGTTTTATGTTAATGTTCTTCCAGCACGCAAGAGCCGAATGCGTGGTCTTTCCCTCTCTCACACTGGGAGTGAAGGAAAGACGCGTCTCCGAGATGCGCAATGAACAAAAAACTGTCTATCACGATTTTTGTGCGGATGATCTACCGAACGGATTTCTTTTTCTGAAAAGAATAATAATAATCATAATTAAAAGATAATTATTGCAAGTAAATTAAGACATTGCCTTAGGAGTTTACTAATGCCCTTCTAAGGAGCACCATTCAGCATATGCTATATGGCACCTCGGAAAAAGTGATGCATGCAAAAAGTGATGCAAAAGTGATGCATGATGATTAAAGATGATGTTCGCATTTACCTAGGGCACCCTGTATAAGCGAATCACCAGAAATGTAAAAAGATACAGTGTAAGAGAGAATAAGGGAATATAAAATATACACTTTTATATACATTTATATACACTTTTATAATATAAATATAAAATATACACTTTTATATACAGTTATACAGTTATATATACACGCATTGGCTGTGGTAAGGCTACTAAGATAGAGGACCTTCGCAATGGTATACATACCTTTGTCGACATAGTGCAATCCGAGTCGTACGCTACTATGATAGTGGTGTCAAACGTACCGCCCCATTCGTCGAATCGGATGGTGTCGGTTTCAAGGTACATATTACGGTTGGTCACTATATCATGATATCGTCCATTTTGGCACACCTGAAAATACGGATTCAAGGTAAAAGCCAGCATTACTACAAAACTAGTGCAACAGATCAAATGGCATACATTATCATTTAGCGTTTTTAGAACACGCATACACTACTGGAATCGCTCACGAACCAACCCAACCTTCCAACTAAATTTCTCTGCCGGATCTCTGAGAACATAGCCCATGATGTTCGAAACAGGACTGTGACAGTGAAAACGCCTTTCACGTCACACTTTCCATCCAAAGACTATTCCATCACGAAACGTGTGCACGAGAAAGATAACCGTCCTCGGTAGCTCAATCGGTAACGTGTGGAAAGTCGACCGAGGACTGTAGCAATGTGGAAGAGGTAAACATTGATTTCAGCACCGTCTGTCGGAGATTTACGACGCACGTCAAATGAACCCCAGCTGGTCGAAATCACCCACTATCCAACACTGTGGTACGTGCAACATGTCGCCACGCTACATGCAGACAACCCTTACATAAAAAATCACTAATCACTAATTTTATGGGAACAATATGGTAATATTCGGCTCCCTCTGCAGCTGAGGACCTCAGGACGTGAAGTAGGGCACGCTAACGGGAGAGTAGCCAAGACGCTTGTCTCGTCTGCTTCCAGTTTTCGCCGCAATATAGTAATGGAGAACTCGCCTAGTCATTTCCTTGCCATTTTCTTTCTCTTTTTTGCCAGAATCCGGGCTGGCATAACACTTTTTTCACCCAGCCTCGACACAACCGGGCAGTGCGTTACGGTAACTATATAAGGTGTAGTCACATTCGCACCGAGAGTGTGGCGAGAGCCCGCATTGGCCAACACGAAGTTCACGTGTGTCATTCGGAGTGTGTCATTCGCTGTCTGTTTCCCAAACTGCTTTTTTCCGGCAGACGTTGGGTGCTTCTCGTTTCCCCATAGAACAATGCTGCAGCTAGTATTCCTCATTTTCAACGAGGACACCTGTCACTAAAAGCCTGACTGGTGACGCTATCCTTTTGGCCACTGGGGAATGTGTCTCCTTTCCCTTAGAAGGCGATGTAGGGCGCAGACTGACTGGGATAACGATTAAGGGGCAAAAGACCAAGTGACACGGAACAAAAACGACACAACCGAAGTGAGGATTCTGTATTCTGTGTATCGTTCTTGCCACCTTTTCTCGAGGTTCTTTTTCCTTACCCCTATAACGTTCACTGTCCAAACCATGACAGTCAATCTCGGCTTACCAATTCTTTTGGATTCGCCTGGGTGACACTCCGGCATGCAGCAGTGAGTGGTGTATAAGGATCCGTGTAGGCAGTTATAAGGGCCGCAGCGCTAAAAGAGAGCAATTCTGCTGTTTTCAAAGGCAGCGGTTGGAACCCAGTCACATGCCTGAATGACAACGACTCAACCTGCAAGAACAGTAATGGTAGCTTCAACATCAACACTTATATGCATGGGGTGAGCACACATCTTGCTTAGCTAAGAGCGTATGAACACTTCATTCAGCAAAACTCGTGGCATTTGCCCTTCTTTTGCCTTGGAACGCGCCTCGATCTTTGCCGAAAGACGAAATAGCATGGCTGGTTGGCTTGTTTGGTTGAGGCCGTGGGAATGAATCTTCTGGCGGATGTGCTCTCTCCGGTTTTCCTGCAGACCTTCCAGACGCATGTCGGCACAGTTACCTGTGAAGTTGGCCCACGACGCGTACTAACCTGCTCGTCACAACCAGTGATTTCCCCAGAAATTCACTGCTGAGGGGGTGCCGTGCTTTCAAGGGGGGTATGCTTGGTGAAGGTTCCACTTACGAAATTTTTCTTAGACACGGAAATAATCGTGGCACAAAGGTGACATATCTGCGGAGCTTTCCCGTTTTATTTGTACATGTTAATACGTTACAACACAGTGCAGAAGATGCATAATCGCACGACCGACAAAGAAAAAAGACTTTCACCTTGGCTCACGAAACTCAATGAATACCTAGCAACGAACGGTGAAGACCTCGCTTCATTGAGTTGGGCGCAAATGATTCCTTGTGATCCACATTGAGTTTGCATGCCCGAACGCTTTTTCCCCCTTATGCGCGTACTATATGAATGGAACAGTGATTTTCAGATGAATTTGGACAAATGCATGGTAGGATCATCTGCATCACTGTGGTCCTACAGACCAAGTTTGATAGTACAGGATGTAATTCGCTGCGCCGGACTTACTACTAGAATGTGTTGGTGGCCGAGTTGGGTGGTGTGACCTGAGGAATTTCAGGGGGGGGGGGGGGGGGGGTCCAAAAATGCAGGGAGGGTGTAACCCCCCCCCCCCCCCCTGAGGGGGGTGTAGGGAAATCTCTGGCTCAACTGTTCTGTCCAGCTGTGCACGGCTCACTCATAGAAACAGTTGTTAACATTTATTAACAACAGATTAACATTTCAACTGAGATCAGCAGTCACTGAACTTGATTGTAACCTTCAACTTCACTTCATCAAGAGTAGTCACTAAAACACTCAGCACATATCTGACTAATGTTGCTAAAAGTAATTAAAGTGTTAATTTTAGTTTTTAGCTACCCTTGACCTTAGTTCGAAGCTAAGCAGCGTTGGTGAAACCGCGCCAATGTCATATTGCGAGTGGCACTATTTCCATCGTGTAATAGTACCCACGCGACGGATTGTCCCGTTTCCAAACAGTAGACAACTTTGCTTACGAATGATGACTGCATAGACGGCATGCCAGGTCCCTGCCAGGGTGACGGTCCTGTAGCCCTGCATACGTTTGGGTCCGTTATATTACGATTGAGAGTCGTTCGGTACACCAATGCGTCTGGCTTAATTACTCTGTAAACAGAAAATTCTATCATGAGAAGCAGCCAGAAGCCCATACCGCAGATTCTCTAGCTGGTAGACATCGGCGCAAGACTTACGAGACATTCATTTCGGCGCACTAGGGAGCCTATTCCATTGAATAGCGGCAACCGAACAGTAATGCTTGTCCGCACCGTCCACACACGCACAGTACGAACCTGGACGCACGTGATGACCACGACAATGCAATGCATACGTTAGGATACATAGTAAAAATTATCGGTAGCTGGAAATTGGGGCGAAGTCGCAGCTGTTAGTGTGTGGTGGTGGAGATGGTACCAGATACTAGGAAACCGCAGGGTGAGCACGCCATTTCAGTGGCAAAACCAATCATTGTCTGGCGTCTGATGACACGCAGACGTCTGAGAACTTCGTCCGCGAACCACCAATCACCACCCTGCTGTTCTAAGCCGACTGCCGTGAGGCCCTTGGCGGCCTCCATAGAGTGTGTGCACAGTGCAGAGGCCTAATCTACGCTTCGCCGGAAATTTTTTGGCGAATTACAGGTAAGTTTAGACTTACATGTAGACTAGAAGCGTTCGTAAGGCGGATGTTGTTGCACTCCAATGAATACCTGCCCTCAATGTCATTTTTTTTCGCCGTTCACGCGGCGTGAACCCGGCGGTCTAGTAATGGTCGAACTCTCATGTATTCGCATAGGACTGATTTAAACTAAGGGGGAGGGGGGGTAGTTTAAAGCCGGTCTAGCACGGAGCAGCTGTAACTGAGCATTTCGAGAAAAAAACCAAAATAGTTTTTGCTAGATACTGTTGCCTACTTTTCAAGTCGAAATTGCAGAAATTACGGAAAAAGAACGTTGTGATAGACCCGTGAGCGAAGTAAGTGAGGCAATAAACCCCCCGCCAAAAAAAGTTAACTATCGGTATGGAGCGGAATTTTGAAATCCGCTCTGCAAATTTAGAACCGATATCGTCCACGTTAGTGATGTCAACATTGGCAGCAACACATAAGTCGCTTTCCGATCCAAAGCTGACAGGAGGTCGCGCACAAAGAGCAGTTACCTCCAGCAACAAAAGCGGCGCTGATTATGCGTGGTTCCTTAAATACAACACCTAGTGCATCTGTTATGCATCATCAACAATAGTGTTTGCTGTGCTGCCGTTGCTGGTTCTGGTTGATACATTTAACGATCTGCAGATGCTGCGTGCAAAATGGAGCAAATTGTGAGCTACTTTCTCCCTCCCCTCAATCAGCTCGTGACAATGTGTATAGTGCGCGTGCGTTTCAGCTTCAGAGCCGGAGAGACTACGTGATCGATTTAAACTAGACATCATTAAACAACGGTTTAAGTGGCTTGGTGAATACGGGCAACTGAGTTTACCCGCGGCTCTTTCGGGACAACGACCATGTAGAAACAGTATGCTTATGTGAGTGTTGGTACGTATGACTTGAACGCGGTTTCGTTGAACCATCAAGTGTGTGCAAGTGTAATCAGCGCAACATTTCCATCCTTTCGAAGCCTGCCGCTAAGATATTCGTATAGGACCCTCACGTCGGACACATATGGTCTACTCACTGTACAAGTTGATTGAAGTTAGCCATGAGGGTGCTTGGTTGTTGGCTTCCCCGGAGTATGGCCACACCTAGAAGCACGTAGCCAAAGTTCCTCCTAGGCGTTGGTTCTGCTCTCATATGGATATTTATAAGTCTGTCCGTTTCCTGAAAGAATTCAATCAACGCCTATCACTAGAACGTTGTCATTGTTGGTATTGGTGGCAATTTCGACAACGCACGCGCAGGACACTCAACTCAGTTGGCGATTGAAATAAGCGAGTGGTATGCGAATGGTTAGGTTTCTGTAATGTTGGCTTCTTCGGCACGCTGCGCATAAAATTGCATCCTGTGGCAAAATCACCAATGTATCAGCTTCAGAGATCCGTCACAAAGGAATCAAGTAAGGGATTGTCGACTATCACGCGGCGGATACTAGAACGCCCCTTTTGACGCCCCCTAATATTCCCAATAGGACATTAAAGGGCCTACATGCTGACAACAGTTCACCGGACTATGTTTATTACATGTTCCATGTGATGTGTTACGTTTCGATGATAACTTTCCTGCACGAATCAACTGCCGCGATGAAACCGTTTTCACGGTCATGGACACAATAAGGGCACGCTGGGAAAAGACATAGGTACTACAAGCAGGGGCGGATCCAGGATTTTTCTGAGGGTGGGGGTGTGGGTCCTGTCGTGGATAGCATATGCTGCTACATGGTCAAGGACAATTGAAGCTATGTAACGACAGGAAGAGAGGGGTGTCGGAACGTTCAGATCCCCCCTTATCTCAATCCGCCCTAGACTACAAGGTGACACTCTAATCTGATGAACATAACTACAACGGGCTTATCCCAGCAGCGTCGGCGTCAGCCCTCCCTACCTCACAACACAATTTTTCGACAGAAACGTTTAAGACGAAACTCCTGGCTTACTGTTAGAAAGGCTTCGACATGACCGACATAAGTTGAAACACTTGGACGGAGTTCCATGTCCAGGACAGCGAAGTCTCTGATCTTTGGCCAGTACGCTGCGATGGAATTTTCAAGTTTGCCCTGATTAGCGTTGGCTTTTCTGAAACAGAGTCCACCAACACGTCCACCAATGCACCAGGACACGCGCTTCTCAGTACACTAATTTTGACGCATACTCGTTTTCAGAGATAGAACTACTTCACTTACGAGCTCGGTATGTCGATACCAATTTTGCTTCTCGCAAGACCGAGATTCTTGTTTTTTAGTTGATTGATGTCTTGGGCGGTGAAGAACATGAAGTAACACACATCGTCCAGTGGGTGAAATATTGCCTGAACGACTGAACTGACGCAAGCAAGAAACGTATGAGGCAAAGCTGGGCATGAAAGAACATTATGGATTAGCAGTGACGCAGTGAACAGAGTTCACAACGTAGAAACAACACTTCTGCAGCGATAATCGTCAATATCAAGGATTCACAATATAAACCACTTACGTGGTTTCAAGGTGGTGCTAGTAGTAGTAGTCGTGGTTGTTGTCGTTGTCGTAGTGGTTGTAGTCGTGGTAGTAGTCGCCGTGGTGTGGGTAGTCTTAGCTGGCACCGTGGTCGTAGTAATCGCCGTCGTAGTATCAACGAAAACTTCCCGAGTGGTTGCCTCCGTCGTGGTCAGAGTTAGGCTTTCTACTAAGAATAGCAAAATTAGTAGCCACGACGTAATCGCTTCACTTGAATTCCGTTACGCTAAAACATTCCATCTCGGGATATTCCCTGAAAACAGCACTGATAACGTGATCTCAAAACCACAGCTGTGAAAGAATAACACGGAGCGAGGTGACTCGAGTGCCTGGCCTTCGCAAAACGCACGCGTTACGGGCCAGTGAGGATTGTCCGGACCGAACAGAAAAGCTACTTTATTTTCTCAATGATCGGGTACACAGCTCCACCTGTTCATCTACGAGGGGTCGACAGTGTCCGCCGCTGCTGTTCAGCTGTAGACCCCCGCGGTTGATGTTGCGCACCTACGGAAAATTAAAACTATTGTATTTGAAAATGTATCGAAATTATAGTCGCAACACTGAATATAAGAAGGCATTCGACAATATCGTATACCATGGAATGAATCTTACAGAGCATCCACTGCTACACATATTACATTAACAGTCTACCACAAGTGTCGGTGCTGGTGTTACAGGCATAAAATTTACTACAGTGTTAGGTCTTCCCATTCGGAGATTCGATCTATATCACGGATACCCCTGCCTTAACCGTGTGCTTTTGTTTACTCATAGTTCGAAGAAAGGAAAATTATCGCATAAAGTGCGCCTCGGCTTCAGCTTGGGAGTTACCAACATCCCCGAAACTGCGAACGCTATATACTGTGCTTTAAACCGCGCATGAGATGCGCGTATCTTGACAGATATAGCATCATGCAGACAAAGCTCTTAACGTAACACTCACCTTCCAGAAGGTGCAACGTGAAGCGGGATTGTGTGAGCACAAGAAACTACGTCCGGTGAGGTCCATGCATGACTGAACGACGACTTGACTGTTGGAACTTCTGCACGTCCTCGCATTAGCTCGCGCTGCTTCCTTCTGCTTCTTCGTAACAGATACTGGCCGCTGGTTTCAACAGGTGTATGCTTTCACAGCGCCAGCTGCTTACAGGAAGGTTCTAGGAGATCGCAGCCCTCGTCTTTAGTTCAGTTGGTGATGTGTTGGCTTGCTGAGCTCAAGCTCGTGGGTTCGATCACGGCCGAGGACGGCAGCAGTATCGGGGAGGTAAAACGTCCCAATCTGCTAGATCCCTTGCAATCCATCTAACCACCCTACTGAACCGGCACCGCGATAATTAAACAAACGAGAGTGTGCAGTGTGACGCCACGTCAAGTCTTGGTTTATCGCCTAGATTAGTGTCCTTGCGCATGGTGGAGGCCAATGTGCCAATGGAAGCAATAGGTGGATGCAGGTTAGCTGGTCGTACCATGCGCAAGAATTCGAGACAAAACATAAAGCAGGCTTCACCTGTGAATATCTCAATAGGGCCCATGTATTGGAAATCTAAAAGCCCGTGTATGGCGGGCCATATGGCGGGCGTGTATGGCGCCATAGCCCGTGAAACACATTCGGTTGACAGCGCTGTAATTCGCTGGTGGCACGTTTGCTGTGCGGAGCCCGGAAGACCAGCAATTTCCAGTTCGTCAAACAATTTTTCTTTTTCTCTCCCGATCTGTGCATCCATCGACGCAGTTTACAACAATTGTCACTCTTGCCTTTCTTTTTTATTATTTTTGCAGCGGGCCTCTTATCATAATCACTTGACTGTAGCGATAGTCACTTTTTGATGTAACTTCCCTAAAGTATCATGAGCCATTGTAGAAATTATTTCTATTTTGCTTCTCGTTCAAGCAGGCAGAACGCGGGCTCCTTTCTTTTTATTTCGCTGCTGTATGGCAGTGACCTTGCCACATGCGCGGCGCCGGAGTTTTGCCAGGCTCCAACAGCTCCCCATAGAGCCCATAGTTTGAAATAATTCACACAACATGGCCAATGAAATTGCGACGTGGTGGATATTATGCAAAACCAGTCGGCCAATCAGGAGCCTCCATGTCTGGCTGGCTTTTCGGTCGGTCCTGGCTACCATCGACTTCTACTGGATTTCAGGCCTGCCGCCGTTACTCGGTATTCAAAATAACTAAAGCGATTTTGGGGTTAAATAAAGATTTACTTGATACAAAGCACTAATTCAAAGATCTGATACATGGGTGCACTGCGCGTACAAAGCCCACTGCGTTGCTGACACACTGGGACAAAGTTCGAACATGAAGCAGAACGAACACACCGTTGAATTCCTAATACCGAACCAGTCTCATGAGTGCGTACCATTTCATGATGAGCATCTTCTTTCGCTGCCTGCGGTGCATCCATTACAGCGAAGCGAAAAGCGCTTGTGTGGCACGTAATCCTGTCTTTGTTGACAGTCCTCGAAGTCCAACGGCGCTCGAACTTTTTCTTCACGCTCCAACTAATTAAGCATTCCGGTACCGCAGTTGACAAATTGTTCGTGGGATAACAGTTATGTTCAGAAACAGCACAACACGCGTAGACTCACAAGGACGAACTAATAAACCCGCGTAATAAACCATATTTCTGCAAACTGCTCTGTCGATTGACACCACCGAACACAGGAGGACGACATGCCGGCCATGCTATTTCGAAACTATGCTGAAACGGCCGAGACGCTGTACGCACATGCGCGCTACAAAATGCGATTTCAAAACGTTCTCGACCAGTCGGAGCGCGCGCGCAGTCTAGGCCAGTGGGCTTGTAACATGGTGTATGGGCGCAGTGGTACATACTCTACAGCCGCGTCCACGGGTACCTGAGGAGGACTGGTTTTGCTCCGCGTTGCTGCGCGATGTACTGGATGTACGGTACCAAGTTTTCGACGTGTTTCAGAGCCACGTCGCAGCAGAACGTTCATTTTTTGGAGCTACTTGTGCATGTTTTAATGGGGAGGTGATAGGGCGATATTTGGAAAGGTTCTATGAAATGTGCGCGGAAAATGGGAATTTGCAGAACTTGAAATTCCGATTCTTGCTTTGTGCCCAACTGACGAAGTATATTCGGACCTCCGCTCCCACTGATTACGCATGCAAAGAATCCCCCCCCCCCCATGGTACTAAGAACTTCCATTTCTCACTGAATTCTGAACTTGAAAGTTGGTGGTAAATTCGTTACATAATTACCTCAATGACGTAACTCGCAACTAGCAACTTTTGAGTGGTAATTAACATTCCAATTTCTGCTGAAATGTACTTTATTTGAGATTAGCACGTTTATTTGAGAAATAGCACGTGCGTGCTTTACCTGATGAACATTGGTGTCCGGTGGATGTTACACGCACGGAGAACAGATGATTCCCCCAAATATGACCAATGCACCTCAGATAAATAAGAGAGCTAAATTGACTCCTGTGTATTCGTTTAAAATCAAAGACGTCCACAAAGCAATGGCTGCCCGACCTTGTGCTATTTTGATCCGAATCAATCAAAGTAAAAATGCATTCTAAGAAGACACAAAATAACTCTCTATAGTAAAACGCGCGTCGTCAGCACGACAGCAATCTACCGTCGTCTAGCAAAACGTGCATTCGCGACCCAAGATGAAGGGTCATAAGTGCTTGCAAAAGGTATCTGATTTTCGCGATAACTTTTCACGCGGAACCTCGAACAATGTGCGCATGTAATCGGTACTTCTCTTTGACACTGTCTTGTTCCGGCTCTATGCATGACAAGCTTTACCGCAAAAAGAGTAAAGTTAAAAACAGGACGCTCGTGAAGCTGTACTTCAAGACACGTCGCAAACCAGAGAGAGAGAGACACACACAGAAAATACACATCTTATATACGCACCTTTAAGCGGTAGGCGAGCAAATGAGTCAAGCAAAACAACCGGGGCGCACAGACCGCGTGACCGCAGAACGCCAATTCGCCTCTCCATATAATCTACCGCTTGTATTTGCAACCTACAGTTGCCTCCGGCTACGCGACATTACCCTCGGCACCCCACTACGCAATAGAGTGACGCGTTCCGTACAGTTTTCCTCTCTGCGCTCACCGATACACAACGAGGGTGGGAGGGAGTCCGCCAGGCACCTGCAGTGTCAGGCCCCATACCAGACACAAAACGCGGAGCGTTTATATTCCCTCACTGGACTCCAATAAATATTTATCATTCACTCCGCATGCGATGCACAAGTAACAGCCACTACACGCGAACGTCAGACATCGATTAAACATTGTCAGCTTCAAACCTTAGTATGAGGGCTTCGAAACCCATTCATCATATTCAAGATCCATCGTGTAGACTTCAACTTCAAAACACTGTCACGCTGACTTCGACTTAAAAACACATCACGCTAACTTCAACTTCAAATCCCATCACACTCACTCCAACTTCAAATCCCATCCCGTCACAACATAGCCCTTCATTCAACTTCAACTTCACATCACATCATGCCCTTCATTCCACATCACGTCATTCTCTATGAAGTGATGAAGGAGGTCAGTTAAGGCCATCATGAATGAATTCGCCGACCTATGCTCATGCGCTGCCTCATTGGTGGCAGTGAAGGCAATTATGTCAGAGTCGCATGATTTTCGTTATTCGCTGTGCGCACTTTTTTCCTCGTCTGTTAGCCTCTTTGCTGTGAAATTTCAGCAGCGTGCTCTGTGAAAAAGAGCAACCCTACATTTATCTGTTGCAGCCCCATTAAGCCAACCCACAGAAAATAATGCAGGCCGTATTTGTTATGACGCCTGATGCATTTGGTACATTCCTTTTCGAGAGCCCTGTACTTTGTCGATATCAGCAGAGGTAAGGACCTGTCGTACATGTCAATACATTTCGTGCTTAATCCTGTACATGCCACAGCATTGACTTGGACATTTTGGTGTGTGACAGTGCAATGGAAATTTTAAGATGCTATAATACACTATGTATGCTAAGGAAGAATAAATGTATACGTCTGGTAGCCTCTAGTTTCTTTGGGGCCAGGGCAGGGTTTGCCTCTGCATCTTGTGGGATCTGCCGTTATTTAGGTAATTTATCCCACGAGTGTAGGCTATAATAGCCCGGTTTCTTCCCCTGCTACCAACCAAGAATGACTCTGACACGCAGAGTAGACCAACTCATTGTCCCTGTACCTCTGTCAAGCGCTTCTGCACTGTCTGTCGTCAACGACACGAGTGTCCCGTCTCCTGCACCTTTCTTCCCGTCACACCTCACAGTGACCATCGCTCCCCGAGCCTCCGAGGAAGAAGTCAGGTTGGTTTTTATCGGTGTACAATATCAGCGCAAGCAATCTCGTTTCCGAGGCTGGGAGCAGGTCACAGACCCAGTGCACACGTGAATGGCAAAGTTCATTCGATGTAATATCAGTGTGCAATATCAGTAAATATTCGAATCAGTAAATATCCGAATCACTCCCTTACGGATTCGGATATGAGATGTACCGAATAGAGATACCGAATGAGATTTCTGGGCTATTTGGAACTGGACTATTTCCAGCAGTCAAGAAGCTTCAACAGTGATATACTGTACAGTATATCACTATTACAGCTGCCTGACTGCTGAAAATAGTCCATTTCAAAATAGCCCAGATCTCTCATTCGGTTAAAGTGGATATCGCATTCCCAATTCTTATTGAAAGTAATCAAAACTTGCCATTCCCAATTAACGGTCTTGGACAAATACATACTGAAACAAACAAGAATTTAGTGGGTTTCGATAATAAATCACTGAAATGTCAATGGGAACGAAATGGAGCGGAAAGCATGTTCTAGCCGTAAAAAGAAATTACACTTGATGCCGTTTCTGTGTGAACATTTATTCTTGCACATATAACAACACAGTAGACGTGAAAATAGTACAAGCGATATGTATAAATGTGAAAGCTATTTCAGATGATTTTATACGTTTCAAATTTTATATGTGGGAATATTCACCAAGCAGTTGAAAATCGCTAGCATGACATAGAACAACAATAGTAGAAACCTGGTTCACCACTTACATGTTCTGAAAGCATACTGTCCTTCACCAACACACACAACGTCGATCAACGAAGAGTAGATTTATAGGGATGTGTCCCCAATGTCTGAAGAGTCCTGACGATAAAAACAAAAGAACTTGAAGACTTGAAGGACTGAGTTCTGCCATGCTCTTGTGTTTCGTAGGTGATTCGCGATAGGCCATCCACCTTCAGTATTTTGCATGAAAATTAACGCCATCAAACTTCAGCGAGATTCCGTTTTGACTAACTGCTGACAAACGCAGACGCACCTACGTCAGCCGCGTCGCACGAGCATAACCTTCAAGAAATATAATTTCAAAAGATGTTAGCACAGCACCATGTTGGGCGTCAAATACATTACATACCGTTGCTCACAGCGCGGGCGGTAACACTAAGGGCCCGAAACTCGCCAGTTCCTTTGTGGGATAAAGTGAGGCGCTTCATGCGTTTCACGTCATCGGACGTCAGAAAACGTCATAAATTGAACGTCATGGAGACATCCGGTGGCTAGTGATTACTGATTGGTTCCCATGAGGATGAATTCGTTTTCTGAGCGATGATTGGTCGTTTTCAAATTTGTTCGCGAGCGCTCAAACAGCCGACAGCGAGGAGGCTGTGCCGGCTGGAACCGGCGTCCACGGAGTCGCCGGCGTCGCAAGCTGTATCACGTGACTATCCTCGAACAGTCACAGCTTTCAGGGAAGATGCCTGCGCAACATTTCTGCTCTGCTTCTTGGTGTAGAAACTATTCAAGCGTCCGAACGCCTCGTACTCGATATCCGGCCAACGACTGCCGACAGGTAAGTCATTTGTCATTTCTTGTTGCCTTACAACACCGCATCCGCTTCGTGTATTGTGAATAAGTTGCTTAACAGTTACCGTAAATCGAGACCGGAATACGCTGTGACCGAGTCCGACAGCGTAGCTTGCAGATACGATGGTAGACTATATTTCTTTTAGTGAAACAATATCATCTGAATGTTATGATTAAATACCCGCTCACATCGTACTATTAGTCTCGCTACTCACGCTACTGTAAGTCTGATTCTCGATGATTTCGCTCGACAAGTTTAGTCCGACGTTGACTTAGTAGCTGTTCTGTACGTAGCGCAAAAGCCAAGTTTGTCAAGCTATTCGGCCTGAATTGTGAAGTAGCGCAACAAAAGGTATTTTTTGTACTAAGGTCGCTCATCACACCCCATGGCTGCGAACTTCTCACAACCCTACCACCGTTCTTATTTTTCGCGTTCAATAGCCCAGAATTCTTTCTATTTACATTGCAACTTTCATATGCATAGCTGTATGTCTGATACTAATTTTCATCTTGCAGCCAGCTCCAGTTCCCACTAGCAGTCGTTGCCAGAGACAGTCCGACGTTATCAGGCTTCTTCAAGCAAATTCCGGAGCAAAATGTCATGTTGTTTTCGTTACCGCAGTCATGCTGCGTACGTCTTGCTTGCATAACCGTATGTCGCACAATAAAATACTTCATGTGACAAAAACAACCAAGGCTCCGTCGTACTCCTGAAACTGCCACTGCATTCCGACAAACGCAAACAAAAAAGAAATTAAAAAACAGTGAATGGAAGAAAAAAAAAGGAACAACAAAGCAAGACGGGAAGCAGAGCAGAGAGGAGGAAATTAGTGAGAGGGAAACGGATGACACGTAATTTACGTCTTTCGCGCCATAATAAAAAAAAAAAAGATAGGGCGGCTAGTCCTCAGTCATTGGTCCAGCTCCGGAGGTCACGTGAGTTTTCAGCTACAATAGATTTCCACTACAGCTTCGCGCCCCTGGTAACACCAGGCTCGTCGGTACATCGGTGCAGGACGATCCCGGCCGGGCGGCTCAGAGGCCAGTGTCAGAGTTCCTGAGAACATCCAACTTGTGGAGCGCCTGATCCTCAAGGACCAACGGATAACATGTCTCGAATTGGCTCGAAAGACGGACCTTTCTGTGGGAACGTTAAACACTATCATTCATGAACACATCCAGTTTCGGAAAGCCGGGCCTCATCACCAAAGGAGTCGTCCTCCTACAGGACAATGCACGCCCGCACACCGCGCATCTCACTACAGGCACCTTACAGGAATTTGGCTGGGAGTTGCTGCCAAATACCCCTTACAGTCCAGACCTCGCCTCCTGCGACTTCCATCTCTTCGGGCCACTGAAGGCGTTTCTTGGGGGCTGCCACTTCAGCTGCGACGACGAGGTCAAGAATGCGTCCGATCATGGCTGCTACGTGTAGGTAACGATTTCTACGCTGCTGGCATCCAAGCCCTCGTGAAACGCTGGGACAAGTGCATTAGTGCAGCTGGATATTACGTTGAAAAATAAAACTAATTTCTCGCCTGTAAGTTCATTTTACTTTTTCGAAAAATGAAAAGTGCCGGTTTGACTTGAACGCCCCTCGTATATCTGCACGTGAGCCCTCCTTGATGTTACGTATGTTCGATGGTTACGTTTGCTACCCTAGGAGAAGTAATCACACGTACGCCATACCTATACGGTGAAGCCTCTTTAATATGACCACCACCATTCCCGCAGATTTTGGTCATAAAACGCATTGTCATACTAACGCGCAAACCCCAGTGACCGCTTCCTTCCAGTCCTTCTTACGTGCTCGACAGCAGCAGCACTCTGTAGCCGGGTCCAGTGGGCCTTTTATGCATTGCAGAGCTTAGAGTACCATATTTGCGCTCCTCACGTGTCACCCTCTGCAGTCTATCCCTGGGACTACTCTCCGGGTGATGTGACCGGTCGTAGTAACGGGACGATAATACGTGCGTTTTACGCTACTTGTGACAAAAGCCTCGTTCGCAGTCACACAAGCCAGTGTCATACCACCGATGTAGATTTCCGTAGCGGCTGAACGGTTCCCAAGGAAAACGATTATCATGTGAGGTTGTCAGATTATCGGGAGGTATGCTAATGAGGGTTCAGCGTATTGTGAGAATTTCGTCTATCTTTTGAAATCTGCAGTTTTGTGGCACAAGGCCGTTTCAGCTGTGGCGTTATCTGATGCCGTCCGTTAGAAATGACTACTCACGGTCCTACTGATATAGAATACTAGCAGTACTAAATGCTACTTTAGGCGACAGAAAACGCTTATTGGTAAGGATCTGGACAAGCAGTGCAACAATCTACACTTCGCTAGCCGCTACACAATGTCAAGACTGCATTGGATCCTCGTCCGATATTTTCTGTGGGTTTCCGTGGAGGCTCTTAATGTCAGCCCAGTTCAAAGGGCACCAACTCATCCTCCTTACTGCCGTGTCCATGCTTTCTGTTTCCTCACTGTGTGGCGTTACAACACAGGATCTCAGCGGTGTCTCCCCCACAGGAAATTTGAACCAATCAAGACACTGAGTTGGTAATGAAAACGCCTATAAGCAGACAGCCATCACAATACTACACTCCACGCCCCTCGTGAGCAAAAGGTCGTATAGCAGCTTGTATGAATTGCAGACCACACTCAAAGACCCTCATTGTCGCGAATTTTTCTCTCCGGTGTGCAGAGGGGGATACGTAGAAGCAAAATACTCTGAAATGTTGCCAGGTTGGTGAGAGCTATGAGGACCTGCTGAATGATGGTAGCGCTAGGTCCCTTTTTTGGGTAGTTCATCAGTGCTGCCTTTGTTCTGGTAATATAGCACTGGTAATATTTAAAAAAAAATGTCTACATAATAAAGAGTAGAAGTCTGCAGCATAACGCCTTCCCTCAGAATGACGTGGTTTGTGGAGTTCTCTCCTCTAATATGATGGAATTCACTAAGACAATTGGTGTCTGCACAAGGTAGTGTGTATATAGAAAACACTTGGCTTATCCACTACCAAGGCAACAATAAGGGAAGAGTTTCGCACACCGACGTGAGCTCACACACTCAAAGGAAAAAAAAAGAGTAAAATATAGAGCAATTGCAGCTTCTACTGCCCTAGGCTCCCCATGCTAATACCCTAGCCCCGACATTTACTCCCCAGGACTGCAAATTGTCACGGAACTTTGCAAATGCCCTTCCGAATGGAACACTCGACGTAAATGTGCACTCTTGGTCAATTTGATACCGTAAGGCGCTTAGCCAACTTCGCAATCTTCCACCCAAGTTCGCCCTTGTTCTTTAGCGTACCTTTCCCTCTGTATGTCACAAGATTTTATTTCACTCCATATATTATGGTTGACGGGTTGATTCCCAGTATTTTCACGCATGCGCAAGAATTCTACACCTGGTATTCGTGGAACAGAGCGTGGACAGCAGTCTCCATGCCGTGACATTCATTTACTCCCGTGCATTTACCCCTGAAAGGAATTACTTTTTTTTACTGTATTTTGACCCCAATAGGAGTAAAATTATTTATTTCCTTATTGACTCAACCAGAAAAAGCTACCCGGATTTATTTGGGAGAACTTGAGACGCACGCAGATCCACATGCGTAGCATCTTCTTTTCGTTCAAACGGCCATGCGAGCCCGGTTAGCGCGGTTTTCCTTGTTTTTTTTTTCTTTTCTTTTTTATCTATCTCTCTGGAATCTTGGTTCAGAGAGCGGACTAGCTGATCACTGAGATCGTTGAGCAAAGGGGATTTAGAGCAAAAATGATTCAGTAATCAGACTTTACTTAGTAATAGACTTGATCAAGTTCTTTTTTTTTTACCTAGCCCGACGATTGAAGACATCAATATGATGTATAACGCAGCCGCCGCAATTGTGAATAAAACTGAGCTGGGATGCAGACACAGACGAATGTAAGAGGACATTTCACTCGTATCTCAGACGGTTTAGTATACAGGGTGTTTCAAAAAACGTGTCATTCGGACTTTATAAAAAACGGGACGACGGAAGAATACGGGATAAACGGCACTTGTGTGGCAACTGAATTTGCCATCTTGCAAAAATATTTTCATTTGATTTTAATTAAAAGAAATTGAATTTCTTTAATTGAACTTCAAAATTTCCCAAGTCAATCTCACGTTTTTTTTTTCACAATTAGAGAGCCCGTAGCGACTTAGTCAGAACCACCAAGAAATCCGCTGGATATTGCAAAGGGAACAGCCCAAAAAATTCCCGGAGTTGAGGCTTCAGAGTTTCGGGTATTCAACGGCGCACCAAATCAGTCGCAAAGATGCGCGGAGGGCAGGACATGTTCCTGCCCCCATGAAGCTCGAACAGTTTATCGCAGGACCGGCGTGCAGCACAAGACGCGCAGATAACAAGGCAGGTGACATTCCACCATACGTTGATAAGCGGCAAACAAAAATGATTCCGCCTCTGTTTTGCCGCCCTGTTTTTTTTTTTTTTTCGACCTTCTATCTTTCATGGGGGCAGGAGCATGTCCTCCTATCCACTAGTATTTGCGTCTGATTTGGTGCGCCGTAGAATGCCCGAAACTTTGAAACCTCAATTTCGGGACTTTTTTTGGGCAGTTTCATTTGCAATATCGAGCGGATTTCTTGGTGGATCTGACTAAGTTCGCTACGGGCTTCTAATTCTGTAAAAAAAACGTGAGGTTCACTTGGGAAATTTTGGAGTTCAATAATGGAAATTCAATTTATTTTAATTAAAATCAACGAAAATATTTTTACAAGATGGCAAATTGAGTTGCCACACAAGTGCCGTTTGCCCCGTATTTTTCCGTCGCCCCGTTTTTTTATCATGTCCTAATGACACGTTATTTGAAACACCCTGTATATGGACATCAAAGTAAAAATGAAACTTAGTTTATGAGTTTACATCAGCACCCATCGGTTTCTGTGGGTTTCACATATGACGATGAGTGTAAGTGAGCAGTAAACAGCGTTTCAGAATTACTTTGTCTCTGAAATATCGAAAAAACTTGGAATCGGTAACGAAATGAAGTATAGGATGGGTATACGTGATAACACAGCATAAGAGCAGGCATGCTGGTGGATAAATTACATAGTTCTCGGGTACTATGCCTGGGCACTATGAAGATTGAATGCTTGACACAGAGTGAGGTACTCTAGTGCCCAAGCTCAGGCTTTCTTCAACTGGAACACGCATCAAGTGTCACCAAAGTACTTTCAGGCAAGGTCGGAACGTTTGTGTTCCCGCCCCCGCCCTCTTAATTTTACATTCTCATTGGTGTGGCCTTTGTAAACATCGTAGCTGGAGGTATATAAAATAAAGTTCGTAGGAAAGGAAGACTCTGATTTTGCCATCGTTATCTAAGAGAACAAGGCCACCGCTCTTGTAGCTTGTCCGGGCCAGTCCTCCTCAGGTACCCGTTGTCGCGGTAGAGGAGTATGTACAGCTGCATCCAGTCACCACGTCGAAACCCTATTTCGAGCCGCGAGCTTGTGCGCGCTCCTATTGGTCAAACATGTTTTGAAATCGAATTTTGCACGCGCGCATCTGCGTGCCGCGTCTCGGCCGTTTGGGGGTACTTTCGAAAGAGCGGGGCGTTCACTCGTGTTCAGTCTTCTGGTTGCTTTACAGTTGACAGACTGATTGTAGAAATAGTTTCGCGAGTGCATTAGAGTCGCTCAACACGTATGGTGCTCTTTATCAATATAACTAATATCATGGTAAGAGTCATGCGTTTGAACGCGAATAATACGTTCGTATGCCGCCAGATTTCGAGGACTGACAAAAAGTACAGCATTACGGACGACACAAGCGCTTTGCGTTTCGCTGTAATATATGACGCAGAGAAAACAGCGAAAGAAGATGCTCTTGATAAACAGTTACGCTGCTGGTTCGGACATTGTTACTCCTGTACTCCGCGCGAAGTGAATGCCTTTTGGCTGAAGGTCGCTTTCCTTTATATTTAATAACAGGGGAAGACTTGGAAACTAGTACAAGTCGATTATAGTCAGGACAGGGCGAATGGTGATCCACACGAGGAAGCTTCTGGGGAGCCGAATATGTGCACAGTGTGTTCAATATGGCAATTTCATTGGTAGCGTAGCCAGCGTTGTGTACATTTAGGGCCTTTTATCTCAATTCCTTTAGTAGATAAGGCAACAAGTTCGATGCTAGAGAGAGCGCGAAACAGTGCTGCGTGAGTGTTTTCTATTTCATTTGCGGAATTTCCAAAAGGCCTTGAGATAAGAGATCCTGAATGTGCCCGTGTGTCAGGAGTCTTATTCCAGGCTGCCCGAGCTGACGCGATGGATGCCCAGACTAGCGGTCGAGACGTGCTTTAATTAACCCTACAAATGTGACTTTTCCGCTATTTCTTTTTTTCTGTTTTGATCTCATGTTGTGGAACCACTCAGCATAAAGTCATAGCAAAAAGGATGGAGTACGAGACGCCTGTGATGCGAGACTTCCAGATTTCTGTGTACATTGCGTCTACCTCTACAATGGGACGCTCTTACGTGTCAAACTGTTTAGTAAGTGCCACAGTTTCACAGCGCCACAGCGAACTGCGTGTATTTCATTTTCCTCTGACAACGACTGCGGCAATCAGCTATTTGTCGTCGACACCATTCGACATAGCCGTGTGCAACGTCTTGTCTGTGGAGCTGTACGGAGTATAGCATATTTAGGGCTGCGAGTGTCAACGAGTGGGACTTGTCTAGTTGTTCCACGCACTGCGTGGTGATGGTGCGTATCCAGTAAACCACAAACGTCTGTTAGACGTACCAGAAAGATCCCAACATATAAGACCGAAGGGAACGTCTAATCAATATCTATGATACGTACAGATAGTACGTTGTAGACGGTGGAGGTCTATGGGACGTTCATTGTTGCCATGTTCTAGACGTCCTCTGTGTATCCATTTAGCATGTGCAATGAACGTATAATGAAGGTACAAACTTGTGAGACGTCTACGAAACGTTGTTTCGACAATCAGTTCAGTAGTTATTTTTACATACTGCTAGAAGAAAGCGAATCTATCTTGTGAGAACCTGACAAAGTGAAGAACAAGTAAAAGCATGTTTTTCCATTGTTAAAGTCCTGCTCTCTCCAATTACGTAGCACTCTTCCACCAACACAGGACACTATCATTTTGATAGCTTCACTCACTAGGTACTCTCATCATAGACAATAGCCAGAATTACAAACAATATTTGTCAGGAAGGAATGTTTGAAATGTTAGCGGGTAGTTTGAATGGTTGCAGACGTATATGTTAACTGCACAAACGTATCCTCGTCACCGTTACAAACGTTTGCGGCCCCCACTACATTGAACAAACATCCCACAACTATTTGTATTTTAGTATATGCTCCATCCAGTACGCCGATAGAGCTTATTGCGAAATGCACCGGCTCTGTCGGGTGGGGTACGGTCACGGATACGGCATGCACACAGAATAGCCGAAAAAGTAGATTTACAATTCGATCTATATTGTCGCATTTTAAAACGGCAGGGACGTCGATAGGACGTATATTAGACGTCACAATGCCTCACAAACACGTCCACTGGATGTGACAAATGTCCAGCAGGTACCTCCAGAGGACATTCATTTATACAGTTATGGACGAGCTTCCGGCGATCCGTAGCACATCAATGGAATGGAATGTGGACTTGTCTGGATATCTACAAGACATCCCAAATGTCCACCATGTTCCATCTTCCGGATGTTCATTAGGCGTTTTTTTTTTGTTTGTTTACTGTGTAGGCTGTGGTTTCTGCGGTCGATGAAATTCGTCCGCAAAAGTTCTGTCGATATTCGCCTTTCCATGGCAGAGGTTCAAGTCATTGCCAGCTCACTCTGCTATTTCACTTTTCATCGATAGTGGTTGGAAACTGGCGGGATTCTCCTCCTCAATCTCAGCGCTGAGAGCACATGCGACAAGAGCTTTGTGCGCTCATGCGAATGCCGACGACGCCGACGCGCACAAATTTACAGGCACAAAGTTGTAAAATTCATGCAACTGGCGTGTCTTTCCATGCTGTCTTCATCGTTTTTGTTCACAGCACTCCTGTGACAGTATCTTCTCCTTATCATCGTTTTTGTACGGACATGCGAATGCTGACGACGTCGACGCGATCGCGGAAAAGCTTTCACTATAGACATGACGCTCTAAAAGGCGTACATCCCTATTTCTCTTCAATTCGCATGATGGCATTATTTTGTGAAGTGGTTGGACTTAACCGACATAGTCTGCGTCGCCAAGCGCTACTTAATTTCCATATTTAGGGGCGACAGCAAACATGATCGTGTACCATACTCTCGTAGAAAGCAGGGACACCAAGGGGAACAAAGTGGTGCGCATCAACGAGGACCTTACACTAAATCTGCGAAAGAGCGACTTTCTGGGAGAACTAGTCACGGCACAGTGGAAAGATGAAAATATGCACTGTCAACCTGTACGTAAGCTTCCATACGTAAGGTGTACGTAAGCTTTATACCAAGTCAACTCACACCACGCTCATCTCATTACAATTGAAGTTGTGCCGGGAAAGACCCCATGAAGAAAAACTACGACCGAATGTAACTGATAATGAAGGAAATGTGCGTACCACAAGTAACATTTACTGGAGTTTACTGAAGGTTCGTTGAAGCACGCTGCATGGGAAATACTCAGTTGTCTCGTGACGTAAAGCCCCGATCATTACATTGCATGGGAAATAATGAATTTTGAAGATATCTTTTTGAACGAGTTGCGATGGACGCAAAATGTGGTATGGATTTACCGTGGAAGCTTGAAAGGCCCAAGAACGACCTTACTTGCTCTTTCCGTATGTGGGTGTTTAATTTTTTATTTGTTATTTCTTAGAAACAGTATAGTTAATTACATGGAAAATTCGTGTTGCGCTCCCAATACGTTTTCTACCCTGTCAGGATTTTGTGCAATACAGCCACTGCAGAAGGCCAAGCTTGAACACAGCTACTGGCATGACAAATGCACACCCTATCAAATGTAACTGATGGTCAACAAACAAACACATTCATATATGCAAATCTCAACTCCATAAACAGTCAGACATGAACAGATATTGGCAGCCGTCGCACACAAAGAGAGAGAGAGAGAGAGTGAAGATCTATTAGGTTTACGTATTATGAAAAAAAAAAACAGCTTATTAGGTCTGTTCAGAATAGCTAGCAGGCTGCTGCTCCGATGAAGAAATATGGCACCGCCGTGCAGTCTATTCCCAGTTTGTACCAACTGGTGACCAACCGGTACGAAACTGGTGGCAACTGGAAAGTGAACTGGTACAAGTTCAAGCTTGACTATTGGAAAGCGGAAAGTGAAGTGGTAACATATTCAGCTGGAGCAGTTTACGTGTTTTGGGGAAGGTCCAGTTTTGATACCAGGAAGTGTTTGCAATAACATTATGAAGATTGCAGGACACCGCTATAGAAATGATCAGAAAGTATTTTATAGCACAAAATTCATATTTCAATTTTTTAAGGTTAGTTAGTGTTAACAAAAGGTAATTTGACATTGTTATATTTGTATTTTGCACTTTCCTGCTCCAGCGATGAATGATGCATAACGGCTGCTTCCGTGCTGGTGCAGCATTCGTCATCGCTTCATGTGTTTTGACTGTATACATTTACATACAGCCTGAAGTTAGATTTTTGCTCCTTATGTTCTTAGCATGATCTGCACATACATGTTGTTTGTATAGTCTGAAGAATGTGTCTGTATACTAGTGAAGTGGGTGCAACACTACAATGAGTGTTAGGAGCTTTGTGCTTATGTATGATTGGGCGGGTGCCATTGGATTACAGCTCGGCTACCACTGTGGAGACGCTTTATTGTAAGTACTACGTCGTTTTAGTTAGTACTACTGTTTTCCTTGTGTATAATTTAGCCACAAAAACCATTTCTCTTTCTTTCTTCCACATTAGATTGATGTCACCTGCAGTTACATGTTGTTTTACAAATAAGATCCTGTTTATGCTACGCGAAAAGCATTTTTGTATTGCAGTTTCTTGGATGTGCCTGTGTTGGAAAAAGCAATTCTGCATAGGAGCACCACTTATGTACCAATTAGGCTGGTACAAGCGAAACTGTGTTAGTGGACAGGGGCCACTTCAACAGGACCAAGCTCAACAATCAGGTTTGCAACCGGTACCAGTTTTAAATGAAATAAGGGTGAGCAGACAAGCGAGCTGCAGGCAGTTTTAAGTAGGCACCACTTGAGGCTGGGGCAAGTTGGAAACCAGTTGAGCCAGCTCCCCTATCAGAAATTAGCCTTTCAGGCCTCATGTGTTAAAGGACCCCTCAGGCTGAAAGGCCTCTGAGACTAGGAGGACCTCTGAGGCTGGGAGGACCTTTCAGGCTGGGATTACCTCTCAGGTTGGGACTACCTCCCAGGAAGGCGACGTCAGTACGGGCATGAAGGACCCAGTGGACGCATCCGGGTGGCATACAAACTGTTTCCTATGCGCTGTTTTCCAGTGAGCGCTGTTGAAAGATGAACGTCACTGAAAAGGTTAGCCAGCTGTAGGAGTCGAGCCCACATCTTCTGGATTACCAGTCCAGGGCTCTACCAATTGAGCTACGCTAACACGCCTTCCCAGCGACTTCCAGGGTGCATCATCTGAAGACACCAACCAGCCACTCTCTGTCATCCTCTCATCCTCCTTTCACTCTTACATTTTTGCTGACTCATACACACATTCATACGACGGTATCGACGCAAGAGGCAACTGTTGAACATGAGAGAACTGATGTTCTGAGGCTGGAACAACATTAACCTTTCTATGTTCAACAGCCAAAAATTTAAGAGTGAAAGGAGGATGAGTGAGAGAGAGTGGCTGGTTTGACCCTTCAGATGGACGCACCCCGGAAGTCGCTTGGAAGGCGTGTTAGCTTAGCTCAATTGGTAGAGCCCTGGACCGGTAATGCAGAAGATGTGGGTTCGACTCCTACAGCTGGCTAACCTTTTCTGTGACTTCCACCTTTCATAGTTAATTTCTTAGGCAAATTGAGGCTTTGTATGTGTTTTCTTTTCTATGTTGTTCCTGCCGCTGAACATCAGTCCTCTCATGATCGCTGTTTGGATAGAGCGTGAGCAACAATGCCGCAACAGATGTTAGTGCTACACTCAAATTTATTTCCGGAAGTCATTGCACTTCTCGCTCAAGAATTTTCGAATGGAGCGGGATCTGATGCTGGCCTCTTCTTCCAATATAGGATTTGGTCCTTGTGTCAGGCGCTGAATGAAAAAGGCTGGAATAGAAGTGGAAGTTGCCATGAGCTGAGAATACAACACAATACCAGGATTTTCACTTGGCAGCATGCAAGTGAGCATTGCTTCGACCTCAGACAGGATTGTAGTGATTCAGCCGTCCTGGAACTTCGCGACAAAGGCTCATTATCAACATTCTCTGCTGGGAGTACTTGAAAGGGCCTACATGTTGGTGATGCGCTTTTGTTGTGAAGTTTTGCTGCATTGATAGACAGGCTCCTGCATGACACAGCCAGGGAAATGATACAGCTGCAAGTAATGATAAGCTGAACATTGTACAGATGCCTTATTACACTATTGGTGTTACAGTACTGCGAACTATGTGGCACAACTTACCGCATAACGCATCCACCTTCACAGGAGTCAGGCATGGATACCCCCCTCCGTTTCCGTTTTGCCAAGTTTCTTCGCCCACTTCGACAGACTGCCGGTGAAAGACCTCTTGTTCAGAATATCTGAGCCCCAGATCGCTGTTGCCGCTTGCTTAACCAAGCGACTGTCCACTGTCTCTGCAGACAGCTTCGTCAATTTAATCCGTGGAATTTTGACACCGTTTCCAATGTCAATCTACAAAACTGACATGTTTTGCTTTATAAGCATCCAACCTGCCACAACACAAGAACAGTTGTAGTTCATGCTTGTTTATGTTAATGCTGCCATTGTGATTTTAGATTGGTAATCCTGCTAACAATGTGGTAGCAATAGCTGCCCAAGCAAGCTTGAACTGAACGTATCAGTGCCAGTGCTACCTACTCTTGAATTATGAGCAACCGAGATCGCGTCTGAGCTGTTGCGGCAACTGAACTATTGAACTTTGAGCTGGTGATTGAGCTGTCGAAATTCCAAGCGCCACTTTCAATACCTCAGGATAACATTGTAAACTGCCAGTTAGTCAATGAGCTGCCCGTTGTTGAGTTGTGCAATGCGGCACGTGACTCCAGCGTTTTCAAGTCGAATTCCCAGCTGTGTGTTGTTACAGGCATGAAAAACCATGCAGCTTACATTCCATACTGCAGGTAGTGGGAGTGTGTGTCTGCCTGCTGAGCAGTAACGGTGTCATGAATATGCTTTTCATGAGTGAATCAGTAGGGAGTGGGGTCACGGTACGCGCCACCAAAATTTAATGTACGTGTCGTCCCAGATAAATTCCCCAGTAGGAAATTCACACATGATCAGGTCCAATGAGTAAATTCTCTTTGGGTAGGCATCCCCATGCCTTAAGTCATTCCCTGTGCAGGATGCGGCTCGCTGGCTTGCACTCAATAGTACGTCGGAAGGCTTTGGGTCAAGTACCCTGTCAATCTCCATTATCAATCGCATTTAAGAACAACAACAATGACTTAGTCATCCTTGCAAGTAATTAACAAGGTCATTGGTTACATTTTTTTTTCATACAGTACGGTGGCAATATACTGCTAAAATTCTTCTTTCCAATTCCAATTTTACATTTGTCCATTCAGTTCACAAATGGGATATAAACAGGTAAACAGGTTCGCAGGATGTCATGATAGTCTTTTCTTTCGTTCCACAACATTTGTTGGATCTCCATGAAGTGTCCCTGATAACAGTGTTGTGGAAAGCTGCATACAACAGACAAAAGGAAAGTGAAGGAAGGAAGGAATTTCGTCTAAAGATGATATCTATTTGCGGACCGTCTGCAAGACTGGATGTAAGGCGACAGAACGAGCAGTTGCCAAGTCGAATGGCACTAATGGGCCCGCACATGCATTATTGGTTTGGTCTGATTCAGTCTGTCTGCCATCAGTGCATATCCAAGAGTGATAGCCTTATCTTCCTTGCAAACTTGCTACAAAACATGGACTTCAAGGGGCCAGAAATACACATTTACCACTGTTGTACTTTCTCTAAATTATCTGAGATGCGACAACGCTAAGATCTGGTTCTACTTTTCAAAGTAGTAAGAGATATCAAGGAATAAACATCAGTGTGGATACAAAAATCCGGTCCTTGATGACAATATACACAAACGGCATCTGGAATGCACCACGTCTTGTGAATACAGAATTGATATTGGTCATGTGACATTCATATAAAATTTTCACATAAGCAATTAAATTAAACAAGGTGAAGGTGACATGTACTGGATTATAAAAATGCTGCATGCTTACCATGTCAATGTCAGTAGGTTGGCTAGCATCGCCATTTTGTTGGCTGTCTTCACCAGCAACCGCTGACTGCGGCACTGGCAGTGCTGCTGGAATTCCGGCCACTTGTTGAGACTCCATGGATGACGCGTCTAGAGGAAATGCATCCAGGTTGTCCACTTCTAGCTGCTGTCTGGGAGGCGTGATGGGACATGATTGTGCACATCCACTTGGGGGCTGCAGTAGTGCCTGCTCAACTTCATGCCATGGGCTTCGCACTGTATGCTCCGTGACATTGTTGTGGACGGGCGTTTGTTCGACAACATCCAGGTACAGGAGGGGCTGTCTTTCTTACTGCCTCGGAACGGGGGCTTTGCAGTGGCAGTCTGAACAGAATTAAATATGTTGCTCTATACATGCTGCCGCACAGAGCCAGCATACTGCTTCATAAGAAAAAACGAAAAGAAACCGCACAATCATCATGCACATTGTACTCAGGGAGTCGATACATGATGTGCTGGAAGAAAGGCGAACTGAAATCCTTGTGACCAAACTTCAGCAGGAGACAAACAACAGCGTAATGTGTTTTTAAAAGTTTTTTATGGACCTTTTATTCTGATTGCATGTCCGCTCCATTGGAGCTAGACCCTCGTTACAGGGCCAGTGTGTCCAATCCATCCATCCATCATACAAAAAAAAAGGCCGATAGGAAGTACGTTGGCCAAAGAAAAACAAACAGCGCCCTCAGTTAGTGGTGTAGATCACAATCTATTTTCTTGGTAAAACACTCTGCAGATGTTAAGACCTACCTGCATTTAAAATCTTGATGTGGAGTGTGAGAGCCAATCTGTTCAATTCGGCCTCACCGTCATTGTCATGAGCCAGCAGTGGCGCCGCTACATGCTTATAAGCGCGTGCCACGTGCTGTTCTGAGTTTTTTCATCGTACGACGTTCATCATCATACGTCGTTAGTCTGTTGAATCCTCGCTTTACCTTATTCGGCCCTTCATCACCCAAATTGCTAGGTATATCTTTCCAGTCTCTAATTCATTGTATGTATCATACCAGAGTGCTAGTAAACTGTGTGTTATCCAAATGCCGTACTCCTGAATCTTATTTTGAGTTTGGCAGATAGCCAGGGACATCGGGTCCGTCACCAGCGTTAGCACCTTTCTTCACCCCTTTCCCTTGGTCTATCTTGCCTCACATGGCGCAGTCGACAGGATACGGCAAGTGATTCTTCAGATTTTTCACTTCTGGTTGATACCGTATTAATTTTTGCAAGTACTTCGACTTTGAAGTTTTGTGCTTATGGACGTAGTTCGAAAGGCATATTCGATTTAGGCTTAGCCTCGTCATTCGAACGCATTGCATTGCAACAGTTCTATCCCTTCGTAACTTCTACTTCACTTTTTGTCACGCATTAATTGCGTCTTCACTTTTTCGGTGCATTTGTGCATTTTTCAGTTGTTCGCAATTTCGAACGCGACGTTCGACTTTCTTTAGGTTCAGCTGGTAACACCTATCTGGAGCATGGTGCAGGATTGTTTCTGTCTCTCGGTTTTCGTTGTGTCTTAACGACAAATATAGTCTTTTGAGTTCGTGAAAGTCCAAAGGTGTTGAGACTTCTTTTGCGTCCAGCACAAGAGTTGTTTGAAGAGTGCGTCTTACGTAATCTCACACTCCCAGAGAACGCTGATCCTCGTCAGGCAGCAATTCTCATCATGGAAGACGACGAAAGGAGGAAACATGCATCTACGTGTGCTATTCCCACCAAAAATGACAACGAGGAATACCAAACATCGGAGGAATACGAATCATCCCAAGATTAACATCAGGATGAACAAGTCTCATCAACTAACAAAACAAGTAAGAAGACACCTATCGCGAGTTCCTCTGCTCCGATCACCATCGATCAGTTAGCTGAGATTTTCAAACAGATGGTTTCCACACCACAGAGGATAGTAACCACCCCCGACCTTAGTCAGACATTGAAGTTCTTTTATGGACGGCCCAACGATGATTTTCGCGCATGGCTTTCATCAATTGAGGTGTACGTATCCAGTACGGTTGGGACGATCATACCGCTTTGGCCATTGCAAAGAGTGAGCTTCGTGGTGCGGCCAAGGATTGGGACGATGGATCCGGAAGAAGTTGTGTCACATGGCAAGAGTTGGTCAAAAGTTTGAAAGATCAATTTGATTATGATCCAGATCTACCAGATTGGAATCGTGATTGTGAAGCTAAAGTACAGAAAAGCGAAGATTTACAGAAAAGCGAAAAAAAATCTATTTCTGACTACATTCATGCAAAGATCAAAATACTCTGCAAGTGCCCTTACCAGCTCAGGGAACGTGACAAGATCCGTTACATCACCATGGGTCTACAGAGCGAGGCAACGAGGACAAGTCTCACTTCCTACTACTTGTCTACTAGATGTGACTGTCTCACTCTGATCAAGCTGGCACGACAGATCGAACCTTCTCAGAAACACCGTGATCCAAACTGGCGTCAACAAGGAGCCAAGCCAAAGGACTACACGAAGAAGGAACATCAACGTCAGCAAGGCTTTTCGTCCACATCACAGCCTAAGTACTCATCTCGGCAAAAGGGTGAGAAACATTCTCCTACTTCCACCAAAACATCGGACAAATCAAGCCAAAAATACAAAGACCCAAAGGACTACACCAAACATCAAGACAAAGACAAGAAACACAGCTACACTTCTTCAATAAGACACGACTTACCATCTAGACACCCCGTGAGACCCGTCATTGAGATTCTTGTAAACAACACACCGGTCGACGCCCTGGTTGACACGGGTGCAGACATCTCAATCTTAAGAAAACAGGAAGCAGAGCTTTGGGATATTAACATAAAACCATGGAGTGACTCAGCAATGATCGCCGTCGATAACGAGTCCATGCCGTTAGGCGAAGCCGTCGTGGAAGTGAAGTTAGCGAACACAACTGTTTCTCTTCAAGTTGCTATCGTCAATAACATCATATATCGTTTCATACTTGTTAGCGACTGGCGCACATCTGCCAAGCTTGGAATCAACGTTTCGCCTAATGGACACATCTCCATCCAGTTACCTCCAAAGTCCCACCAGGAGAATATCTTCAACAGCATGTTCGTAAAGAAAGACTCCCTCCAGGAACTTTCTCAAACGTCTCCATCACACGCTGAAGAATTTCAACCCATACAGGAACGGATCTTCTACAACACGACATCCAAGGATCAAGACACTTCGACAGACATCAAAACTCATCACATCCTTCACGCTTCCAGCAACGTGCAAGAACTGTCCTTTCCCACTTCTTCCTGGCACCAACATCGTGGCACCTCAGGACGGCCCCAACATCGTGGCATCCGAGGACAAGGTGAAGATACCATCTCATCAAGCAACATCAGTCTCCGCAAGAACAAGTTTGCCTCCTGCAGTTTTGCCTGAGCTGCCTGAGCTCTTCGGACACATCCTCATAGAGTTTGGCAGGAACCATGTCTGCGGCTTTGTCCAGGTCAGGCAGCATTTCCAGGTGACGCTGTTTTGCTGCGTTCTGTGCATGTTTGCTTTTCGCCTAATTTAAATGACAAAATGCACATGAACCATATAGCAGATTTTAAGGAGTTGCAACTACAGTGACGCGCACACTTGTCTCGAACAGCGGAGCGCGTGTCATCGGGCGCTGATAGACACGTGGAAACGAGATTGGGATGATCCACTGCCCCCCAGAAGGGAGGGTCGGTACACACAACGGATGCCTTCGCCGCACCGCACCGGTTCTCTGATCACCCGTTGTGCGTACCGGCCCTCCCTTCAACTATATAGTGTATCATTCTAATCTCGTCTCCAGATGTCTGTCAGCGCCCGATGACACGCGCTCCGCTGTTCGAGGCAAGTCTGCGCGCCACTGTAGCACTTCCACTGCAGTTATCAATTTCGTGTGCACAAATCACAATAAGTAAAACAACATGTTGAGCGGCGTAACACTAATAGTAATGCATCCGCAAGCTGGAGTTACACTAGGGTAGCTGGAAATGCCGTTTACAGTTACAACAGCAGTAATGCAAATATGCAGTTGAAGTTAAAGCAGTTTCATTAGATATTGGGCCTTCCAAGTAAGAAGCAAGAAGCGAAAGACACATGGCAGTACCAGCCATTCTACAGGGTGTCCCAGAAAACGTGTAATTGAATTGTAATAAAAAAAAAAACTACGGCACACAGAATGATGCGGTCAACGTCATTTGTTCTTACTACGTTTTTGCCAGTTCCTGATGTGCATAGGGCTTTACAGGTCTTTTTTTTTTGCTGATGATGTTTTAACGACAGACGTGCGTGTTGGCGGTAAAGTAGAATGCATGTTAAGCTCGGCTGTCATGCATACGTTGCAGTCGTCGCGTGCGTCTCGAAGCCGGTAGAGCCGGTTCCGCCGCACTGATGGTACTGAAAGCCATGCGCTCCTGTATTCCTCTTCAAGCTGCGGAGCCCTGCACTATGCAGACTTACGCACACAAAACCTTGTTGTTCGTGTTACCGCTTAACTGGCATTTTCCGTTACGCCGATGTAACTCCAGCCTTCTGTGCGCATTACTCTTTGCGGAATGCTAGCCACTGCATAAAAACATTGGGTATACACAAAAGCTAGAAATTATGAGGCAGGAATTCAAACCTTCGGCTTCTTGGTACTTGCGTGTGCATTTGCGGTGTTGCCCAGGGGCCTTTTCCGCTTCCTAGCGTGGGTTCGGAGACCCGGTATTGTTACTGGAAGAAATAAGCAGGAAACTTGAAAGAGTGACGTGTTCAGCATGTAAAGTACAACGTTGATACTATATGCTGTTGTAGCAACCAAAATATAACACTAATAATAATTCTGGGTTTACGACGCGTGATAACTAGGATTGCGACTGTGAGGCCACCGAATTGCTTGCCTCTTCGCCTGGGTTCGAAGCCTCGACCGGGGGACTGGAAAGTCGACACTCTACCAACCAATCCACCGTGGCGGCAAACAAAATATAGCAACGCCACTCCTGCACGTGTGAATCATGTTTAAATGTTCCTTTTGGCATTCATTTCTGACTTCTTATACATGGGATATAGGTTAATTGTGGCCCATCGGCCGCTGCCTTAGCGATAACACTGGTCTTCATAACTACGTAGTCCGGCGGTGCCCAGTGCATAATCTGAAATGCCACCGATAATTATAGTTCATTTTCATACTTACCGGAAAGCCTGATGATCTGCGCTTCGTAAAAGCCTCCTTCTGTGGCGTCGTCCCCGGACCAAAAGACATCGCAGATAATATCGGGGTTGAAGTCATTTTCGTTCACGGGATCGAAGTTTGTTATGTGCGAAACTGGCACAACCGACGTCGTTTTGTAAAAGCTGTACCTGATAAGCACATACATCTCTCGCAGCGAACGAACACAGGGCGTCAACAAAAGTACGAACAGTAATAACAAAAAAAGCTAAAGCAAAGAGAACAACTTAAACAACACGGAAGAGCGAATCAACTTGGCAGTAAGGACGAGGTTTTTCTGCAATATTTACTAAAATATCTGTAAAGGTAGTTATCTGTTATGTTCTGCATGGCCACTGCTTTTCGCTTTCTTTATTGCATGCCACAACTTTGTATTACAAATATATAAAACCATACTTTGCTCGCTCTGAAATTTTCCCCACGTAACCACTAACCTCCTTACCTTTCACTATGTTTGCCAATTCTTGCCTGTTGTCCGTTTCGTTCACGTGTTCGTGAACCTCCCATTTTTGTGTAACCGGTCTGGAGCCGAGATCACTCCGTTCACATAATCCCCTCCACACTCTAACAAAGCGGCCATTCACTCCGGCCGTAGAGGCCCGTACGGACCCTTTCTTCCCTCCGGGCTGTTGACCCACAATTCACATGAACTTTTAACACGTCACACCTAACCCTTTAAAGCTCAGCTACGCCGATTTTCGAGTGTTACAGAATGGAATGGTACTCACACGATGTGTTCATAAGGGAACACTGATGATGTATGCAAAATAGTTATCCCAAACTCCTCGGGGTTTTCCGAAAAAGTGAATTTTTAGTTTCACTTACAACCCGTCTTGTGGCCCGCAAACCCTGTGTCGACGACACATTTGTGGTCTGCCCGCGCTCCGGCTTGGCATGACTTTTGGCTTGGTTTCTTCCGCCAAGCCGGCGAGTTTCTTCTGCCGAGCCGTCTGCTGCGTAGATTCACATTGGGGAAGTGATAAACAGTTCGCTATTAGAGAGCCAGTGCATTTCTGGACTTCACTAAACCCACTAGGAACGTGAGTTTTGCTTCCTTCGACTGCAAAGCATTTGCTAGGCCAGTACAGTCTTCCTGGTGTGATTCGTGTTCTGTGCTGCGTGCCGAGAATGCGTGAGCGTTTTGCTCCCGTCTGCAAGAACACTTCAGCATGCAGTTCCAATGTTTCAAACCACAATTTTCCGAAAGGCGAAAGACAAATCTATTGACTGCAACAATGGATTACAACTCCGACTGGGTGCCACCTTCGAAAGCAGTGATTTGATCTGTTCATCTGGCTCATACGAATGTTACGGAAGCAATGCGCAACTTGTTTCACAAGAAGCCGAAGATGTCTCGTCCGGGATGCTGTGCCAACCTTATCTGCAGCAGGAGATTGCAGGGGCAGGACTAGGCAGCAGATAAAGGTACGACGCGTAATGTTAGACAAGTCAGTCATTCGGTGCAAATTGCATCACGTAGAAGAGAAAAATACGCTATCTGTCAGTTACTGCTTCATCCTTTAGAGATTACGCCCCAGCGGGTGTATTCTCAGTACAGAATTGGAACTGCCTTATTTGTTAAATGATTTCGCAGGCATTCTGGCACCACCGAAAACCTTGCACTCCGCGTCTCAACTGTCACCGTCTGGGTTTCAAGCTGAAGGCTGTCACCAGTGCCAACCAGTCGCCCCTTCAAAGTTCATCTGTTTTTGTTGACGGAACAGTAACACCTGGTACTGAGACATTTCATTTTCTGATTAATCAAGTGCATTCCATCACTTGTGCTCGACTTCTTGTGTTCGTATACCCTTGCTGTTGCTCGCTAGCTTAGAGCAACCATGCCTGAGGTGCCAGCGCTTTCAGAGTACATTCAAGCGGTATTATGAGGAAGAAGATGTTGGTCTGAAGCGCGGGAAACGCGCTCGAGAATAAATCATTCTTTTGGGCTACCGCCTAGCAAGTGCCTGCTCTTGCGATTCTTCTCCTAACATTTGGTGGAGGTGTTAGGACCCTCCACCCTCCTCCTCGGAAGATTATCCCTCCTCCCCCTCGTAAGATTATCCTCCAGCGGATAATCTTAAGGCATGGTGCACCTCAGACTCTGATCAGCGACCGTGGTGCAGCGTTTCTCTCCGAAACTGTCCAGAATGTAGTTCAGCTGAGCAACATCGTCCACCGCACTACCACCCCGTACCACACGCAGACCAACGGTCTTACTGAGAGACTCAATCGAACGCTCGCCGAGATGATGTCCATGTACGTGACGGCGGATCACACAAATTGGGATGTCATTCTGCCATACATCACCTATGCCTACAATACCGCCCGCCAAGCGACCACAGGCTTTTCTTCTTACTACCTACTGTACGGCCGCGAATCTTTGTCCCTTCTTGACTGCCTCCTCCCACGGGTTAGCGACGATCCGCTCGATCCCGTTTCCGCCGCCGCTCTGTGCAACGCCGAGGACGCACGTCAGCTCGCACGGATCCGCACACACGACTCTCAGCAACTGCAGTCTACCCGATACAACGCGCCGCATCGCCCGGTATCTTACAACCCCGGTGATCTGGTCTGGTTATGGACGCCAACGCGTCGAGTTGGGCGCTCTGCGAAGCTACTCCCACGCTACACAGGCCCTCATAAGGTCCTCCGCCGTATATCTGAGCTGAACTATCAAATAGAGCCATGCACACCACCCGCCGACCGCAGAACGCCCGCCATCCAGACCGTGCATGTCATCCGGCTCAAACCGTTTCATGCGGCATGAGGACATAGCCGCCTTCGCCGAGGGGGGGTAATGTGAGGAAGAAGATGTTGGTCTGAAGCGCGGGAAACGCGCTCGAGAATAAATCATTCTTTTGGGCTACCGCCTAGCAGTATCATCGTATCATATGCACGGCAGCACATCTTGTGTATTTTGAGTAAGGTATAAATTCAATGTTGGCTCAGCTGTTGTATTTTGGTCACAAATAAGGTGTTCTTACAGAGCGCTCAAGGGCAGTTCAAGCAGTTTCATGTGTGCAACAGCACATGCTTTTTCTCAGTCTTGAATAAGGTAAATCGAAATCTTCCAGTTGATGTCTTTCGGTCATAAATTATGTTTTTCGAGACATTCCAACAGCATCATGTGTGCAACAGTACATACTTTTTCTCGGGTGAAGTAAGCCGTGGTGTTCTGGCAGTGCAGCAGAAGCTTTTGTTGCATTCAAGTGGTATCATGTATACAAAAACTTGTTTTATGCCTTTCTGTAGCTGCTGTACTAATATTGTGAGTACGGAGACATTCCTGCAGAACATATCGGAGCATATTGTGTGCTATTGTTTGTATCATCTGCAGCAGTATATTGATAATGTTAATTATTCAATGACTTCAGCTAACATTTACATTCTTACTTCCAGGTAAACCTGTCACGCAGATGCCCTACCCCTTGGTATGCATAGTTCAAGATTGTACCGAAACAATCCACCTGGAGTATTATTCTTCGACTGGCAGTGGCATAACTATCACAACACACCACATACTGCATGTCTATGGTGCGTGTACAATGCATCAAACCTATTCTCAGGTACAGGCCAGCTGGTACGCAATTACAACATGAAACAACTGACACAGAGACCGTGAAGTCATGCCTTTTCCTCCGCCTCGGGTTTCATGTTATTATCCTCACATGCAGCTCAATTCGCCTGTGCTGTGCAGCATGAGCAAAAGCATATATTGTTTGTGGTCACATGACACGGAACATAAATACAGTGAAACCTTCCTATGTTGGACACCCGCGGTGCAGCCGAAGCGTCTCCTACTTATAGAGGTGTCCGAGTTACAGAATATGACGGCAACAAAAAATGGAAGAGATCACAGCTGTGAGAAATGTCCCCCTTCTTCGATTTAAGGTCCTTAGTGGTACCTGGTGGTGGTGCCTGGTAGTGGTACCTCTACCCACTCTTCACTGATAATTATTACTGATTTTAGTATATTCAATTCCGTTCCGATCCTACTCAATGGCATTACCTCTGGAGCTTTTCGAGCAGCAAGGACTTGTGTCTGAAGCGTCAGGCCACTTCTCATAGCTTTGGTGCAGTGCTCGTTCAAAGGCTCTAGACAAACTGAAGACAAGTGCTCACATAAAGAATTACAATTTAGACTGACAGCACTTGTTTTTGGACTCTAAAAACTAAAGCAACAAAATGCTGAGACCAGTATAGGGGGAGAAAGGGGCAAAAGTCAAGGCCACTGGCTCATTTTGGGTCTTTTTGGTGCAAAGATGGGCCGATATTGAGGTAATTTGGCCAGGGTTTTGTCCGACTTTGCAGGGAAATCCCTATCCTACTTCCAAGATAGGGAGGTGTCCGACATAGAGAATTTCGTCCCCATGTAGTTTCAATGGGAGCCTGCCCGTGCAATGAAATCATGGGGAGTTGTCCGAGGTAGGGAGGTGTCCGGCTTTGGAGGTTTTACTGTACTATGGAGCATTCTACATCATGTAATCTAACAGTTGTTCACATTTGGATATTTTAACCATAGAATTTACCCTGCATGCACCATACCATGTCCAAACACGAACAACTGCTAGAGAGCAGCATGTACTGTTTCCGTATAGCACTTATGGCTTGCGTCCTGTGATCGGAAACAGTGGTGTCTTTTTTTCTGCTACAACCAGTAAACTACAGTAAAGATTTAGAAATACTGCGTCATACCATAAAGCACTATGGGAAATGGCAGTTTGAAAAACTGGAGAAGACTGTTATTAGAATGGGGGACATGATCTACGGTGAATTTTTTTACAGTGTGTGCTGTACCACGTAATGCACTGCAGGCCTACCACAGTATGGTAACGCTCTTAATTCTGATATGCTTAAAAAAGGAATGTGTGCGTTTCTTGTACTAACTTCCCCTTATGCAAGGTTGTAGAAAAATGTTTTCAGTTAATGGGGAGGGAGAGGACATCATTCTGGAGTCTCGTTGACCTACAACGTGTTGTGTGTGAATGTCATTTTGAAGAGTGTAGGCGGTACAAGACTGTGTTCCCACATTCTTGGCAGTGTTGACTAATAACCATAATAAAGTAGAGGGTTATCAGTTGCTTCATATATTTGTGTCATGGCAAAGTATGTAGATATGCATCTATGCATCTGTCTCAACATGCAGGTGACAAAACTGCTTTTTATGCCTAAGCTATGACAAATAGTTGTTTGTTCAGCACCACTAATCATGTGCCGGCCTCCATGACATGTCTGTGACATTCCAAAGTGATTAACATGTCCCATAGACGTGTGCAATGCTGAAGATGATTGTGTACCTTCTATGGATTCTTGATTCAAGAAACGTACTGTGTGATTTGCTAACAGCGCCTGGCTGTACCTTCACAATTCTACATAAAAATATGTAAAACTTGCCGAAGGAAACATCATGAAGGTCATTAGCGAAAAACCCTGAGACGAAGGATAGGAAGGGACATACACAATGTCTCAACATAGCGTGTTTATGTCCCTTCTTGTATCTCCTCTTCAGGTCTGGCCATCATGGACACTATCACCAGCTCGCTTGCTGGTGAACCGTTCTTTCAACGATAAGGGTCACTTTCATGGACTGGATGGCAGCCAACATGCTGTCAATAAAAATAATAATGGAAGGAGCTCAATATGATCCTTAGGCTGTGCGTGGTCACTGCTTTCTGACAAATGGTGACTTAGAATTTCAGGACAGTGCCTGCAGTTGTAGTATTCTTGTGTTCTCACCCTTGACGCCCGTTGTGTGTCATCGGTCACCTGTAATCTGCTAATATGCACATAGCTAAAACAAAGTATATTTGTATTTCTTTGAATACAGTTGGTACAGCACATTGTTTTTTACATATTCTTTGGAAAATATAAATAAAAAATTCTCTACTCTCCAAGTCTCCTGTCAGCTCTACAGAGCAGCTTCGAATTTCACTAGAAGCCACGTGTGAAACCTGGACCAAAGTAGTGGTGAAGGTCCATATAGGTCATAGATAGATACTATTATTATTATTAGATCATAGGTCAGGCTTAGGTCCTGGTTGGTAGCAACGCATTTGAATCTTATTAAAAATTGGTGCAGGAGATGACCAACATAACTAAATACACCAACTGACTCTCACAAATTTTGTGGTGTTATACTTTTGAAACAACATTAATACACCGCAGTGGTCTTTTCTCCTTTGTTCCTTTTAAGCTAGAAATATTATGTTTTCGGCATCACCAGCCTTAGTTGCTGAGCATGCAGTTATTTACGTTGAGCACTGCAGTTTCATATTTGTTTCTCTGAACAAGCAAGCCCGCTTCCTCATTTTGATAAGAGTCTTTCAGCTTTGACAGGGCATTTGTGGACAAGGAAAACATTTGAACTATTGTGTATTTTGCTATGAAGTGCACCATACAAGGCAGAGGACACCATCAACCATTTCCACCAAGGTTATTAAATTTGTGATAAAGTACATATACCTTTTATCACTGACTAATTTGGTGACAAAGTTACTTGAGTGGCAGTTGTGCAATTTTAAGCACATATTTAAAAAAAATAGGATATGGGAAGTGCTGACTGGTTGAACATGTGGAGTACGCAATATAATCATTGGGGGTTTACGTCGCGAGAGAACTGAGTGTGGAATACACAGCACAGTGTAATGTTCCTTATTCTGGCAATGTTAGCATGGTTCAAGAAGTGGGAAATGTTGCACTACCCTTAATAACATCTGTTGGGCCCAGCAAACAGGATACACACACCCTGATCTGAAGACACTATGCCTAACTCAAAAGCAATATGAGATCGACCCGTACGTGTTTATTTGCAAAACTATTATGAATGAAATATGGCCTGTGTGGTATAGAACAATGCGCACACTCAAGTAAACATGCAAAAAATACGTATAAGGTCTCTCGACCTACATGCCGCGATGCGCTCTACGAGATAAACAACACACTGCAAAACTACATCCAACACTTTTTGTGCGGGGCAACTCTAATGAGCACTTTCATATAACTGACGAATGGTTCAACGAATGCAGTTCGAGTGGTCACGATACGTTCCTACGTCGTTCATTGCAGTCGCGCTATGATGCTGCACAATATATGTATCTCGTGTAACAAGCCTGGCAATCGCGCGATGTGCATGGGCAGAAATACGGCCTTCTTTCTTTGAAGACCAGTCCTCTACAGGTATATGCTCAAACGATCACCAAGTCTCACGTTGTTGCTCAATCGCTCCCATTCCTGCACTTGTAGTAAAAGCAGCAAACGGGTTGACGTGAATGGCAGCTGAACGGTTGAACTGCGAAGTTCTCGAGCACACAATCACAATTTCACGCCGAAAATGATGTTGAGGTGAGTTCGCGGTTATTGTTTCCATCGTTCAATAGTTCTCGGGATTACTTCGGACGAAACGCTCATCGTAGCTGGCGGCCATAACTGGATTTCCTCGCAAACGGGAGAAGACGCCAGGGAAGTCAGAGAAAGCATCAGCTTTCATCCAATCAGACGCACGGTTCTCTATCTACGTAGATGGAGCAGGTCTATCCCATCTACGTCACAAAAATGGCTGCGCCCATGGCTTGTTTTGGTTTCTTTGATGAATTAATTTTCGTAATAGGAAGACAAAATTGAGAAACGAAGGTGCGTTTCGGGGGCAGTTGGATGTGCTCGTTCTGAATATTACAACCGCTTCAACACATCTGGAAATCGGCGTAGCTGACCTTTAAATACCCTGCCAATGATGAGGACGGTGCCCCGAAGAAGAACAGTCTCTGTTCGAAATATCGGCGGCTCCTGTACTGAGCAACTTCCTTCCTACCTTGGCCTAAGTAATTTAAGTCATTGAAATTGTTCATTAACACTCAGCTAAGAACGACCCTAAGAACGTTTCATGGTAGTCGGATTGGAATGGTGCGATTCTGAGCTGGGAGGCTTTATGTAAAAGGTGCTTTACTGTGTCAGCACTGACCGCCGTCGTGCTACCATGTGTCCGTTAGAGTGATGTGCCCGTACAACAAAGACAGAGAAAGTGCAGTCAGAGAGCTCGACTCGTTTGGGACCCATTGCCGATTTCTGTCAATACGATGTCAGTATTGTTGTTTTTGCTTCTTTTATTTCAAATCCGCACAGAAGCCCAGCTTGGCATGTTCTTTTCATTTCGACCAGCATGAGGGTGGCTAGCGCATTCCCTAGTCACGCGGCAAACTTAATGCAATAGACGGAACGACAGTAACTTCACCCCATAACCAATCATCATCTCGAATGACACCATTCGCTCCCCTGATTTGTTGAAAACAGGATGCGTACGCCATTTCTGTTATAATGATGTCCGAAAGAGACAATGTTTAAGACCGAAGGTCGCACAGACGACGACGTATTCATCCGTTGGTCCGCGTGTTCGTATTTACATACAGGACGCCTGCGATAACTGCAGTGATGATCTGTAACACATAGCGCTGTCAAAGAAAACCTGATAGCTCCCTGATCAGGGTGGTGTTACAAACGGACTGATCTTACTATGCAGCACCTGTTTTTTCAGACAAGCGTCATGGGAGAGTGTCAGTTTTTCTTTGACAGTGTTATGTGTCAGCGATCATTTCTGCTGTTAGGGTGGTCACCCTCCGTATAGCTGAGTCAGATTTCGTATATTATTGTAATATAGAGGGAGTCCAAGAAAAGTGTCATTGGATTCTAATAAAAAAACTACGCCACCTCGAACCCTTCGGTCAACATCATTTGTTCTTACTAGGTTTTTGCCACCTCCTGATTTGCATGTCACGTAACCTAAGTTTAATTGTGTAAATTTTTGCGAAGTGAACTCGGAAATTTCCCAGTTAAAGGTAACTGTTTTACCTCACGAACATGAAGAGCGTGCCGAATTTATTCGAATTCATGATAATTGACAGGATCTATCATATCAGGAAAAAATAGCCGAACATCACGCTTCTCGGGGCACTTCAGTATAACGCGCGAGGACTTTTTGAGCGCAATCGCTGTCAATCCGACGAGAGGAGGTTGGAAACCCAGCCCACAGAGTGATAGTAGAGACAGCTCTTGAAGTTGAGAAAGGGACGGTATGGTCCCAGCCGAGGCCGGACGCGATAAGCTATGTCTGTTTTATCACTCTCTGCCGTGCCCGGTATAGGCTGGGTTACCAATCTCCTTTCGTCAAATTGTCAGTGATTTCACTGAAAAATTCGTCGCGTGCTATCCTGTGCGAGCTCCGTAGAGCATAATTTTCGGCTATTTTTTTTCGGTACGATAGCCCCTCAATATTCCTGGCAATCATCATGAACCTCAGTAAATTCGGCATGCTCTTCACAATGGTAGGGTAAAAAAGTGACTTTTACTTGGCAAATTTCAGAGTTCAGTTCGCAAAAATTTACATAAATAGCTTAGCTTACATAACAAGCACATCAAGAGGTGGCCAAAACTTAGTAAGAACAAATGGTGTTGACCATATGATTCCAGGCGGCGTAGTTTTTCATCTTTTTCAAAATTCAATGACACATTTTTCTGGGACACCCTGTATGTCACTTAAAAATGGCTACCCAAAACTGTCGTTGATCCCAAATTCTTATATATCTATTCATGTGTATGTCTTAGGATCCTAACAGTTTTCAGTTACTATCTCTGTTGTTATTTCGTGACTCGAAAAAATCCAGATAGTTGTTGCAGGGGACGAAGCTAGTAGATTATGAAAAAAAAAAAAAAAACACGAGAAATAGTTTTTATGTTCATGCGCAACATGCAAAGTTTCGCACTTAATACCCTGTGAACCGTTATTTGAAGCGGTACCCGGTACTCTTTTACCGGTTTAGTTCCGGTTCAGCTTAAAGATGTAGTCGACTCTTTCGCTTCGGTTCAGTTCCGGTTCGGCCAAAAATAACGATTATTAACGGTTTGCAGTTTGGGTCCGATGTTCGGTTCGACTAATGACTCTAATGTCGTATGGGTCAGAGCTGGCTTCATAAAAAATGTACATTTGCTTTCTATGATCCCTTTCTGTTCATTATTTTGCTGCACAAAGAGGCTCACGGTATACAATAGTCGTCACGTTTCATGAAGCGAGACGTTTGCTGTGCATATTTTAAGAGGGCATACTAGCTCTCCGTCACAATGTATTTCCTATGTAACAGTTTTTATGCTTTCCCTCGGTAACCGCCGCGCAGATTTTGATGCGGGTGGCTTCATCATAAAGAGGAAGACGAGATGAAGAGCATTACGCTACCACATTTATCATATATGTATGTATTTTACGGCGACGTCACAAATGCGAAATTTTTCTCCTCCGTCTCTGAACAGGTTTTATTAAGCTTCTATAGACATTTCGAAAAAAACTTTCCATCTACTTTCTCTGGATATACTTCAGGAATCGATAGACATCAAATTTATATGTCTACCACTTTCCGTTTTTATAAAAAAGCATGAAACGTGAGTACGAATAAATACCGTCTCAGAGCCCCGTAAACCGCGTCATTCTGTGTCGCCCTCTAGCCGTAGCACAGGAAAAACCGCGCGGAACATTTTGACCGTATCCATCCGCCGACCATGCGGCGCGCACGCGCACTGTAGTGCTCCCTCTCTCCTCTTTACTTTCATGGACAGCGGACTTAGAGCATGGCCTTGGACACCAGAACAAAAGCTTACTTAGCTGCTCGTAAAGGGATTATCGTCAGCCAGCATTGTCGGGGGGGGGGGGGGGGACGTTGGGTCGACGAGCCAGCATTGTCGCGGCCCGTGTAGGAGACCACCGATACCAATAAGCCTCTTCTTTTTCGGTGCGCTTATAGAGAAGTGAGATGAGGTTATTAGCTTCACATGAAACGTCAATTTGCTCGATTTTGCCGTTTCGGGTTTGTGCTTACTCAGTCAACTGTCTCATAAGGCTAACGAGAATCTCTCGTATTTACGGTTAGTGGAAGGCCGACTTCACAAACATTCCAGTAACGTTCAACAGGACTGCCCTGAAAATGTTCGTAATGGTGAAACAGCCAGCAAGCGGATTACACAGAGATAAATGTTTCTGAGGATAACGGTGCTTAGAACTGCAGCTATATTTGTTGTTTCTCTTTCTTTCTTTTATTGATCGATTTATTTCTACTTTGATGTTTATTATTTTTTCTTTTTTTTCATGAAAGCTCCACGTGAACCAATAAGAAAAATCGATCAAGCGGCCGCTGCACAATTATTTCCGCCCACGCAATGAGCAACAGTCTTTTCCCGAACCCAAGTTCACATTCGCGAAGCAAGGAAAACCAACGACAACCAAGGAAAGCAGGGGGAGGGGGATATATTTATTAGAGGAAAAAAAGAAAGAAAAAAGAGGCTAAAGGTCAGCCAAACGGGACGTCGGCTTGCTATTCCGGAAATACATAAATAAATAAATAAAATCGGGAAATATGAGAAAAATGAAACGGACGCGACGGAACAGCACGTCCGTTAGTTGATTATAAGGTTAGTAAAAGTTCGGTGTTTGCATTTTCGTGCTACACCCACAGACGTAGGAAAGTGTGGGACAGTGTGGGACAGTGTGGGAATGTCAGCGCAAAGGACGCAGGTGTCGCTGAATATAGACGCTGGTGTCAAACCTAGATGCCAACGCGGTACCTCACGGGTACTTCTTTGAATACGAAAAAAATAACTAAATGAAAGGAAGTGATCTGTAATACGGATTGACATTGATTGGTTCACAGACAGCTGCTATATTGGTAAAACCACAAAACGAAGGTCGTTAGAAGGCCTTGTTGACTGCGCTGAGTGCTTGCTGAGAGATTGCTGCCGAGAGTTGATTGTTGCTGAGTGATTGGGTTGCTGAGTGCTGATTGTTGCCGGGTGAGTGCGTTGATGAGTATGCGACAGTACCGCGACCGGTACGACAGCGCGAATGCCGGTTGCCGCCAGAGAAGTGCCGGGGAGGTATGAGACGGACAGAAGGTAGGCCGGGTGCCCAATGTACCGAACGTGACGGATGCACCGGTGAGGGCGGGCAGGGGGACGGGGCACGAGAAGGCTCGGGCACCGGGGTGATGGCAGGCCAAAAGGCAGGCTTGACACGATCCACCGAGACCACCTCGAGCCGGTGAGGAAGCCTAATGGTGATGGTCTTCGCTTGACGAGAGTGGACGGGAAAAGGGCCGTCGTACGGGGGTTTGAGCGGTTTACGAACCGCGTCGTGCCGCAGAAACACATGGGTTGCGGAATGAAGAGCCGAATGAATGAAGACGGGACGGGACGGGATGAAGAGGACCGTGTGGGCAGTGGTCGCAAGTCAGCACAGTACGACGGCAGGCGAGTGGCGTAGTGAAGAAGGTCAGGAGCAGGTTGGGCGAGAGTTGCATGGTCGAAGAATTCTCCTGGTAGTCTTAACGGCGCGCCATGCACGAGCTCAGCAGGTGAGACAGGTGCGTCTGTCTTGATGGCAGCCCTGACGCCAAGGATAATTAGTGGTAGGCGTTCCAGGGAAGGGAATGTTGTGGATGGACAGAGATTGTGGACAAGCAATGAGGTCTTGGATGGCAGCATCGTGGTCCTGAGCTTGCGCAATTGAAGCGTAGTCGACAGTGGTCGGGAACGTGATGGCGGAAATCCGTGCCCGTGAGAGAGCGTCCGCTGCCACGTTGCTGGTGCCAGGGAGGTGTCGAATATCTGTGGTGAATTCGGAGATGTACGCGAGATGGCGCACCTCCCGAGGCGAATGAGATGAGGAACCGGATGAGATGGCGTACGTAAGGGGCTTGTGGTCGGTGTAGACTGTGAAATTGCGTCCTTCGAGAAAGTGGTGGAAGTGCTTGATGGCGAGATATGTGGCAAGCAATTCACGGCCAAACGTACTATACCGGGCCTCCGCCGGCTTCAGAGGCTTTGAAAAGAAGGCGAGTGGCTGAAGCTGTTCGTCAGGGGTGACTTGATGGAGGGCACCACCAACAGCTTCAGGTGTGCGTGGCCTCACGCTAGGACGGTGCCGGTAGAACTGCCGTGCCAGCGCCGTAGCGCGTGGCAGCAGAGGCCCGTCGTCATCGTCGTCCACGGGCCGCCACATCCAATGCGCCGTTACGTCCACCGATGGATGTAACGGCGCGTTGAATGTAACGTCTCATTGGACGTAGCGTCCCCAGACCGGTTAGAGCCGGGTCCTAGGTTAGTTTCCAGGGTAGGTTAGTTTAGGATTGTTTTTGGCAGTTCACCGTCCACAGTTCATCGCATCTTCCTCATCACATTATAATTGGATATTCTGAAATCCTAAGCTGTTTGGAGAAGGATCGAAGACCGCTTGGTCGAAAGCCGTTCGATCGAAAGCCGGTTGATCGACGCCGTTTATTCGAAAGACGTTTTTTCGAAGGGAGTTCGAAGGTCGCAGCGTGTCCTTAGCACCTCTTTCTCTGTAACTTTTGACTCGAGTATATGGAGCATGAGGCAATCAGTGTCCTCTCCTTGTTTGTTTGTTTGTTTCCTGCTTTTTTTTCGGCTAAAGAGGGGAGACCACTGGTTATTTGCAGACCTTTGTCATTCGCGAACATCACAGCCGTTTCGAGTTTGTGCTTACTCAGTCAACTGTCTCATAAGGCTAACGAGAATCTCTCGTATTTACGGTTAGTGGAAGGTCGACTTCACAAACATTCCAGTAACGTTCAACAGGACTGCCCTGTAATGTTCGTAATGTTGAAACAGCCAGCAAGCAGATTACACACAGATAAATGTTTAAGATAACGGTACTTAGAACTGCAGCTTTATTTGTTGTTTCTCTTTCTTTTATTGATCGATTTATTTTTATTTTTATCTTTATTATTTCATTTTATTCTCATGAACGCTCCACGTGAACCAATAAGAAAAATCGATCAAGCGACCGCTGCTAATTATTTCCGCCCACGCAATGAGCAACAGTCTTTTCTGGAACCCAAATTCACGTTCGCGTAGCAAGGAAAACCAACGACAACCAACGACAGCGACTGGGGAGGGGGATATAATTATTAGACGAAAAGGAAAAAAAAAACGGGCTAAAGGTCAGCCAAACGGGACGTCGGCTGGCTATTCCAAAAATACATAAATAAATAAATAAAATTAAGAAATAGGAGATAAATGAAACGGACGCGACGGAACAGCACGTTAGTTAGTTGATTGTTAGATTAGTAAAAGTTCGGTGTTTGCATTTTTATGTTCAGGTTAGTCTAAGTGGGCTTTGGCAATTTCCGCGCAGAGACAGCCAGGTAACATTTATTTACAGTGGTTTATTTTGCAACGGGGACTTCGATCATGTTATTTTGAGATACGGCCAATTTTTCGAAACCGGTTCCCTGGATTTTCCATGTTTCGACAATCCTTGCTATAGTTGCATGTTGGATGACCCAAAACCTATACCCGTCTGTCTTTGGACGGCGAACAAAGGCAGGCCTTCTGAGGAAGATAAGGAAAAGCTCCGGGTCACTGGGGATTCTCCGCTGAACTAGTGTCTACGCTGAACGAAAAGTCTGGTGTAATGTGAAGTACCCTGTGAAAACCAAGGAGTGTCTAAAAATATAGTACTGAAGTTTCCGGGTAATAATCAGAGCGTTATGAGACGGAAATCGTGCTCCGAGACCTCGTCGCGCGTCTTGTCCATTTATACATAAAGATTGAGTTCAAGGAGTTATTCCGAAATCCTAAGCTGTTTGGAGAAGGCGTTTTATCGAAGACCGCTTGGTCGCAAGCCGTTCGATCGAAAGCCGGTTGATCGACGCCGTTTGTTCGAAAGACGTTATTTAGAAGGGAATTCGAAGCTCGCAGCGTGTCCTTAGCACCTCTTTTTCTGTAACTTTTGATTCGAACATATGGAGCATGAGGCAATGAGTGTCCTCTCCTTTTTTGTTTGTTTCTTGCTTTTTTTTTCAGCTAAAGAGGGGAGACCACTAGTCATTTGCAGAAAGGTTTTATTGGTCATTCACGAACAGCACAGCCTTCTCGCTTTTTACTCTCTCCCATCCGAAAGGAAATAAAATTGAATAAAACTGAATTGAATTGAATAAAACAATTCGGAAGCATCCCCCGTAGCTGCAGGACACATACCGAAGAAAATGTCTTCACGTTGGGAGCAGCCAATAGTCTGTGCTCCTTCTGGGCACCCTTTTCATTGCTGGGATCCGAAATGGGTGTCCGCCCATTTGGTCGAACGCCGTTTGATCGAAGGCGTTTGATCGAACGCCGCTTGGTCGAACGCCGTTTGATCGAAAGCCGGTTGATCGACGCGGTTTGTTCGAAAGACGTTTGTTCGAAGGGAATTCAAAGCTGCATGCACTGTGTTGTCCCCACCACGTTTTCTGTAACTTTTGACTCGAGCATACGGAGCAGGCAATCAGTGTCCTCTGCTTTTTTTATTTCTTCTTTTTTTTTCTTTTTTGCTTTTTGCAGCCGAAGAGGGGAGACCTCTGGTTGGTTGCAGACGTTTGTCATTTACGAATCAGTAGGACACATATTGAAGAAAGCTGCCCCAGGTTGAGAGCAGCCGATAGTCTATCCTTGTTCTGGGCACCCTTCTTATTGCTGGCGACATATCTAAAGGGAACGGTCTGAAACGGGATAGTCATATGTGCAAAGCCACTCGAAGTCTGTGGGTGCTAAGAACGAAATTTCGCCATGGTACAACGAGACATATTAAATTAACAGCATGTAAAACCTTAGTTCGACCTTAGAGTATGCATCTGCATTCTGGAATCACTACTCATGTACGCTATCAGAAGAAATAGAGAAAGTACAAAGATCTGCTGCCCTGCTTATCCTGTCTACGTTTTGAATGACTTCTTTGGTTACATGTCTGTTGCAAGAACTAAATTTAGGTTCACTTGCACATAGGCGAAAAGTAAATAAACTGAAACTGCTCTTTCTCCTATACAGTGGTCAGTTGGATACAAACAATAATACACTGTTAAAATTTGTTCACATTCGACGGGAATAAATCATTAAAACTGTCATTTACTTATTTTTTAATTCGTTTGCCAAAATGTTTAATACTTGACATCAATTTTTATTTGACAAAGGGTTGGGGGATTAACAAGTACAGCATGTGTAGTCACTATGTGTCAGAGCGGCAAAACCGGTTAAGGGTGAACAACCTCGGCCCTTGTACTGCTTTTTGGACACGAAAAAGTGGGTTAGCATGAGGAATGTGTTGACGGGGAAGCAGATTACACAAAGTTAAATGTTCCTTAGGATAACTGCATTTAGAACTGCAGCTTTTTTTTCCTTGTATTTTTTTTTGTCATTTTCGACACTCCAAGTAAACCAATTAAAAAAAATCGATCAAACGACCGCTGCCGTTTCGATCAAACGGCGTCCGATCAAATGGTTTTCGACCAAATGTCCCGCGTTCGAGCAAACGGCTTTCGACCAAACGATGTTCGATCAAATGTCCCGGAACCTCTGAAATGGGATAGTGATATGTGCACGAAAGGCACTCGAAATCTGAATGCTAAGAAGGAAATTTCGCCATAGTATAAAATACAAATATTGTATTAACAGCCATATAAAACTTTAGTTCAATCTTGTTTAGAGTATGCATCTGGTCCAAACGAAGCAATAAAAAAATCAATCAAACGACCACTGCCGTTTCGATCAAACAGTGTTCGATCAAATGACTTTCGACCAAATGTCCCGAGTTCGATCAAACGGCTTTCGTTCTTGCGGAGACGATTTCTCCGGGGGACATTTTTCCCTGGGGACGGTTCTGCCTGGGGACATTTTTTTCCGGGGAAGAAAATCTGGCATCTCGGGCGAGCTTTGATTATATGAAACGACTTCTCCGTGATCATTCCTTCATTTGGCAACTAGCGCTCATATTCATCTCTGGAAACCCCAATTTTATAATTGCATCTGTGTTGCCCTTCTAGAATAGCGATTTTCCTAAAATACGCCTAAATTTGGCTCACATGTGTCCTTTTATTTTTTGTCGAATCGTTCCTCTTGGCGTTCAGGAAAAAAAAAAAGACTGTGTAGGGAATATCGAGACTCCCGCTGCGAGGCCTTGCCGCTCGACCTTCCCATATCTTTTTTGGTTGGTTTCCGTGTGTCGACCCGATGCCTTTATCGCCCTTCACCTCCTTTGTACGGTTTTGCAACCTGGTACACCACAAGAAAAGGGGTCCCCTGTCACTGGGGTTGTCGACTGACATTTTTCTGAGCGGGTGTAAGGTAAAATAAAAAAGAGGGAGAACATGGAGGAAAGGAGACTTTCAAATATGTTACTGAAGTTTTCGGTAATAATAAGAAGTCTGTTCTACGACGGAAATTTTGAAAAGACTTTTGCATTAACGCTTTGTAAATGAATTCACATATTTGATAATACTTACTTACCAGAAATATACATATCAAAATGTCATTTTTGCATGAATAATAGAGTTATTATCAAGGTAAATTGCATGTTGTAAAACTATTTTTGGGACCCCTCATATAGGACCCCTGTTAACGAATGCTGCCCTTCTAGACGCAGGCGGGTTAAGTTTGTTGTGCATTTCTCACAAAATATGGACTTTGTCGCAGGCAATGCTATGTACCTCGTAACTTTAATGAGCTCCCCTTCGACAGTTTTTTCTTTGGAGTACAAACTAAAAAAAGCGCTACGGCAACTTTATCATAGGATGTAGTACCTTTATATGTTCACATGCTGTCAAACTGTATGCCGCTGGCTGCTTCAGGGCGAGTGCCACAAGCCTTTCGGCTTCGACGGGCCTGTTTTATTATATTTGTAGTCTGCTTTCTTGCTTGTTGCGATTATTATTATGTAAGCGAGTGCAAAAAAAGGGAATACCGTTTCGAGCACTAGATTATCCAGACTGGCATTGTAAGCGCTGTGTGTAGGCAATGTCTATAGCCTAGTTTATAGCGCTGGTAGATCCAATTGAGAGCCTCCGAGATACCGGCATCCGTACTATCCGACCACACTTGTACGTCGGCAACTCGGCATCGAGTAAGTATGCACTAGTAAAACAATACGAAGAGCAACTAAACATTCCATAATCAGTCAGTACAGGCGGTAGTGACTTGTGAAAACAATAATTGTAGCATAAATATATAACAACAACAAAAAAATAAAAATAAAGTACTCATGTAGCAATATGAGACAAGCAAAAAGACGTGAATGTCTCGAATCGAACTGCGGACCTTTCGTGACAAAGTCCGACACTATACCACTCGACAAACAACGCAGAGGGCGCGGGCCGCCTTAAACTCGCGAGGTCAACCATGCACAATGGGGATTATTTCGGGAGTCGGAGGCGAACGGCGTGATAAGGACGGCGACCGTGGCGCCATCTAGAATCGGGAAAATCGTGAATCGGAGTTGCTTCCCGACTCGTATGGCCTCTTAAGCATATTTGACTGTTTTTTCCCCGCATATTAGCATGCATATTTTGGAAGATGTTTGTGCATAAATTCCCGGGGCCTGATGAGATGACTGATATACAATGCCGTATAATGTAGAGAATTTTGATACCAGTATCGGCACGTTATACGTAGTTACACAGAGTTATACATGGTAGCTTTGTTGCACTGCTCTGTGAAATACAAATTTGTTTCTCATTTCTCTTTTTCAGAGAAGACTACCCCTCGATACTATGCCCTCGATTATTACACTTATGTTCTGCCTTTACCGACATGATATAACCCACTACCACGCGAGTCCTACCATGCTATACGCTTGTGCACATGTATGAATTATTTTCATAATTCATACCTAGTCCTACCCGCAGTCCTACCCTGCGGCACGTGTAACATGTCGCCACGAGGCAGACAAGTCGTACGTGTAACATAACTGTACCATTATTCTTTTCTTTTCAAGCTAACGTGCTCAAATTTTCAATATGCAGACGATACTCTTCTTCTGGAATCCATGTAACTAGTTTCTTGTACCTTTGTCTATACCTCCAGCAGGGGTGCCGGCCTTTACGAATTATTGCTAGGTCGAGAAACTGCAGCTCATAACTGCTCATTTTTTCTACTGTGACCCGGAGCCTTGAGCATTCTTTTGAAAGAGAGACGCTAGTTGAACTAAATCACACTTCACATGCCCGTGATCGACAGTGTTCGACTATTTATTATTAACGACACTGATGCCATGCGTGATTTAGTTCAACTCGTGTCACTTTTTCATGTCACTCATGTTACTCCGCTTCACAGTAGAAAAATTAGAAGTGATAACCTTCAGTTTCTGGAACTAGCAATAATGCGTAAAGGCCGGCACCTCAGCAGGTATGAACGAATACGCAAGAAATCCTTATGCCTTTTCACTCTAATGCCTCAAAGACAATAAACATAAGGACTACCTTGAACGTTTCACAGTCGCCTCTAACCCATTTGTGTCATCACGAGTTGAGTAATAGCTTTCACGCCCAGCTGGAACTGGTGAAGTGCGCCGGATATAACGATGACATATTGAAGATTCGTGCAGAATCCTCAGGAGTTTGAAATGTAAACGGATTAGGATTGACGGGGAGAGTCGTAAGCGTGTAGTAGTTATTCCCTAAGTACATGGTTTTTCATGTTATCTTACGAAGTATGCCCGTAAGCATGATGTCGAGGGTTGTATATCGCGGAACACGAAGTTAAGCTCTATACCAACGGATAAACAAAAGTGGAATACCAGGGAAAGATAGATGCAACGTCTGACATGAAGATGCTGCTGTAAAATGTGCAACGGGAGTGGTGTACGACATTCCATTTTGAGACCTATATTGACCAACCGGGGCGTTGTGTGAATACGCGTGTCACGGAGCACATAAAGTAGTAAACACTGACCACGACTATTCCGAAACACACGGGAAATGGCGACACCATTAATTTAGCAATTAGAGCTCATTAGGACCACGCACAGTAACTGGAACCATCCAAGGAGTCACCACACTAATTGGTGAGCACATAACTCGTGTCCACACCACCCTGCATGTTTCCAGATATTCGTGGTCATCAAAAAGAAAAAAAGGAATAAATAGAGTGGAGAGAAAAAATTTATTCGAAAATCAGCAATGTCGTGTCAAAGAAACCACTCAGGAATGACAAGAGACTGCCATGTTGCTTGTTGACGGATGCTAGTTGCACAGCTCGACGACAGGTGGCCACCTACTAAGAATGCATCGCACCAGATGGCACCACAGTCATGGCTGTATGCGATAAAGACAGAGAACAAAATACTAGTGGCGTGTAAAAATTGTAACAAAAAAGACTGCTAAACAAGTGCTAAACTTGTGCTCACAAAACATGGGAAATGGGCTAACTGCTACCGCAAACATGTGACAGCAAGGAAAAAAGGCTTAAGGTGATGAATTAGGCCTACCTGCACAACCACAAGACAGCCACAAGACGACAACCACAAAATGCTAGGCGCACACCGTTAAACATGCGACAACACGGAGAAAAGGGTTAAGACGCACAACGCTACGGAACTCAAGTCAGTGCCTAACGAGTCCAGTCATATGCGGAAAATGCTAACATGCTAACCTCTGTGCCAAATGCTAAAAATGCAACAGCACAGAGGAAAGGCTTAACACCAGTGCGGTAAAAAATGCGTAAGCACCGGGAAAAAGGCTACAGTAACTCAGTCACTTTTCCAGCACGGCGATGGAGCATCTCCCCTCCCGTCCACAGACAATCCTCAACTGATGTGGTGCGGCGACGATGGCGCGACCGTCGGTACGTCCGTACCCTCGTAGAGCCCTGCTCTACGAGGGTTGCCAGATGGCGAAGGCCTTTTATAGCCCGTTTTCCGGCCACCTATAGCCAAAATATAGCCAAGCACGCAAGTACCTACTAGCCAAATACATAGCCAAAAGCGCCCGATGTGTTTGCACATTCTACTACTTCCATGCATTTTACAGATGCGGCAGGAGAAGCTCCTTGCTTGTTATTCGTTTCGGTTTGACCGCTGGCGCAAAAACGACACCCGTGCATTGAATGAAGGATAAACATTTATTATTCGTGAAATTATGCGACTAGAATGACGGATAAATTCAAACTCCAGTCAGTTGTAGAGTACTAATGGCATTCCTCAGAGTTGCTTCCCGGATCTTCAGGATCCTTGTCCCCCTGCAGTTACTTCCCACCATTAACTTTCTTCATAAAGCACGTGGCTCGAGAACTTCTTAAGGAAGCCGTCTGATGGCTTCAAATCGGCACAGCAGCACAAACTGCCTTTGAGAACGTAGAACTTCATGAACACAAGGTCCTCAAGAGTGGTCGAAGGAACGGTTCCTCAGGTGTGTTTTCATAACAGCAACCTGACTAAATACTCTTTCTACGGCAGCATTGGAGACCGGGACGCTGAGGGAACTCCGACAGCTTCGCTAACATCTTTTTCCAAAAGCTGTTTTCCATGCGTCACACTTCTATCCGGAACTTTGGTGTGTTCTCATCCCGTGCGTCCTTTATAACAATCTGCAGCAGCGAGAACTCAGATTTGATGTCAGAAACTGAGTCGGCAGGAATCAGGTTGCGAAACGATCGATGGAATGCGGAAATTTATGTTTTCTCAAGATTGCTGCATTTTAGCTGCTATAGAGATTCCAGTACTTGCTAAGGGAAGTCGTCTCAACACACTTTTGTCACAGAGGACAACAAAGTCTTTGCATCTTTTCATCACACTCAGTTTTTCCTTATGAGGGAGCTTTTCTTATTGCATGTATTGTGTCAGCAAAGCAAAACATAAAGCACGAGCTTTCAGGGTTAAGAACAACACACTGGCGCAGCAGTGGATTCAAGGAACGTCTGTAACTCTTTTTTTTTCTTGTTTCACATTTTCGTCGTTTCTATGCGGAAATGCGGACCCACGGTTCAAAGTCAGAATATAGCCAAAAAGTACCCAAATAGCCAAACCCGGTATTTACCCGCTAAATACGAGCACAACTAACCAAATTTGGCTATTTCTAGACAAATCTGGCAACCCTGTGCTCTACGGGTGCTACGCATGCGTGCGCGCGCTTCTAGCGCCCTCTGCGCCGCCGCGGCAGTGTGGCTGGCATCGAGCAGTCATCGAGCAGGGATCCCTTTCGCGTGCGTTCCCCTGCAACTCACGATTTCACTCTCCTTTCTCTGGGCGTGCTCCTAGTGGCAAAGGATTGTTTCTCCGTTTCACTTTTGCTCTTGTTTGTTTGTACGGCACGACGTCATCACCCAGGCTTGCAGCTGCATGATTCAACAGCCTGTACAGTTGTGCTCTAGACAGGACCTGTTATTTATCTAATCATTATCCCACGATCATTTCCTTTATTGTACTATAATGATTGCATAATACACACAATAGTGCAATAGTGTTACTGTGCACAGTAACACTATTGTAGAAAAGCACAAAACTCCATGTATGAAAGCTGATCGTAGCAGTTATGCATTTTAATCCCAAAGACTTGCTAAATTAGACTTACCAAAATCAGGAAATAAACTATCCTACGAAGTAACACCATCAATGGGTAAATACGAGGAGCTCAGTGAGGCATCTTCGTTCCATGCGAGAGCCAGGCAGACAAGTAAATAATGACGGTTTGTTCCTTCTCAATAATGCCACGCACTTGTCCTCCTTGCGTTTACTTTCTGAACGAATTTAATCGCGAGATTATTAAGAATCATGACAGCGCTACTCCCAGTCAGATCAAGAGCGTGGCAGCACTGTCGTCATCGTAAATGTACTGTTTCAAAAAGAATGTTTTTTGTCAAAAAGAAAAATATATAGACCTAGATAAATCAACAAAAGCAAAGCATGCATCATATGACAGGACATATCTGGGCGTGTCAGGAGTGATTTCAACAAACACTGTCACGCGAGGAAAAATCGCATGTTTGCCAGACAACAAAGGAAAGTAAGCATAGAGAAACACTTGAATAAAGAGGAACACACACTCTCCAGCGTCAAACTATTTCTAAACGTACACACACTCAACTTATTCAAGAGTACTCATCCTAAACGCGTCCAGGAAAATGCCCACCATCGACCAGCGTTCCATTTTCTGATGCAAAACTTTTTCTCTACTAACGGTAAACTCAATGGTCACCTGAAACATAGTGCATGGCGTCATCGTGATGATATTCGAGCCACCTTCTGTTCGATATGGACTGGAAGATACTTCGTAGCAACCCTTTTATCCGGCCAACAGGGTAAATAATACAGTGACCGGATTTTCTATTCAAAATTTGCAAAGGGCACACTTGGATCTCTACGATAGCTTTGTCTCTGTGACTGTACGCATCATTCGCGACGACGGATGAGAAATGGACGAGAAAGATGTCGTTTTCTTATTAAACCATCTGTTGAGAGGTATGTTGAGGACGGTCACTTTTTATATGAAAAACAAGCTCGTCAGTTCCAACGAGTTGTACGCCGACAGGAGTATTTTGGACGTCGTGCTTCATTCCACGCCCATGGCTCGCCTGACTGTGCACGCGGCTGGACTCGCTGTCGAGGACGACGAACATTTCGAAAACGACTACGACGTCTCGTCTCGCGGTCCGAAACAACGCTTCGAAATGACGAAGGGTGGAAAATACTTTAACCTGGTCAGACAGACCAATACCGATCTGTTCCTACAGCCGCGCCTGATGGTAGCTGCCGTAAAATTCACGTCATTTTCCTCTTAAACAACTACGAATGTAAACTCATATCGGCCCCAACGACAAGAAATGGTACAATTACGAGGTGGACATAAAATAGATGACGTCACACTTGAAAAAGATGACGCTGGCACCTTCCCTGTTTTTGGATTAAGAGAGGCGGCTTCAGAACACACCAGCCATCTACGTCTTACGTGGATTGGAAACCGAAGTGAGAACTTTGAGTGCCCCGAGCTTGGACGCTCGTTTTGAAAATGTTTAGCCGAAAGGGTGCCTTCCAAATTATGGGTTGCCCTGCACGTCACGTCCGGCTTTCTTGGCAATATCCAATCGAACCCCAACAAATTACATTCCGTCATTACGATCCGTCTCATTCAATTCTCTCTGTGGACGGCCAGCAAGTGCGAGCCGAGTGCGACTTCAAAAGAACGACCTCGTGAAAATGTTTTACTTTAACTTCTTGCAAGAACTGGGTGAAAAACATTTCACGTACAGCCACGATTGATTTAAAACGAACAGATTCCTTCTCTACTCAACTTTGACCTGCCTGGACAAGTGTTCCTCTCCTTCGCATTTGGACGAGTTTTGAAATAAGAACGCGCGTCTGCAATTACGCTTCGCTAAAGCGCTGCCACACGCGGTCACCGTACCGCACTGCTTAAGCTGGGACAGAGGAAAGGATGGAAAATACAAGCGTACTTTATACTAATGGTCGTAGGTCACTACACTCGCTACAGTTAGTGACACGCAAATGTGGGCAGCTGTGTGTTGTATTAGTTCTTTTATTAGCAACACCTTTTGCATTAACATGGTGGCGTTCTCGCATATTTCCTCATTTGAGCAGTGATTGGGTAAGTGCCAGCGCCCCCGCAATCTTCTGCCGTTGCTTCAAAGCCTGTATCAAAGACGAACCAACCCCCGTAGAATCCGGCCTGGTTTACCTTGCACACCTGTGAGTAAAATGGGGCGGCTTAACTGTCTGTACATCGTAATTAGACGTACTTACTTTGTTGCTTATCGTGACATCATCGTCAAACGTATATAATGTATCATTCTTCCACAGAATGCATGTTAAGCGTTCGTTGTCCACAACGACGTCATTTGATCTCTTGTAGCAGATCTGTAACAGAAAGGAAAAGCATAGATAACTTGTTATTTTGTCGCTGCCAATACGTCACCGCGGCCGACGTATTTCGAGCTCTTGCACGGTTTGGCGAAATCAAGTGTTGTCGCTTGTGCCTTCTCAGCCTGAGTTGGTGGTGTCACGAATTCCGTGACCCGTTTTGCAGGACTAATAGAAAACATCTGCAGAGTTGTAGCTGGTATATTGACCTCTGTAAGGAGCCGGAGGTTGTCAATCTGCGAAAGAGAGAAAGTGAATTATTGCAAACGCGTGCTGTTCGCAATTTGTTGATAGAAGTAATATAGCATCGAGTAGTAAGGCTAAAGTGATATCTCTATTCTACAATAAATTTCCCAAAATGACCAAGCCGACCTGACGCTTCTCTTGCGTTTTAGTTAACAACGTATTGAGTAAAGTGCCGTGTCCGCGATGTGTCCCAGTATATTTTGATGTACCTCCTACATGCTACTTCTACGTTAAGCTAAACCGTATTGCTAAGAACGTTGAGATTGAGATCAGTGTGCAGCGAGATCATAGTTTCGGATACACACAACATGAAGTGGACAACCTAAAGGCCCGCCTTTTGGCACGCATGTGCGAAGAAGTGACATCGATAGCTGTATAGTCCACGCGCAACACTGCGAGGTGGTGATAGCCTACGGGCGACGTAATTCCAAAACACTACCCAGTGCAACAGACCGTGTTCTCTCTACTCCTAACGGATGATTGGTGATGCTCTGGCAACCTACGCTGGCATGGCGACGCCCAGACGCCACTGCCATCCGAGTGGTTTCAAATATCGTTGGAGGAAAGAACGCAGAGATCTTTCGTCAGCGTACCCTTCCACTTCTGTGGCCGAACTTTCTATGAGTTGTGTTAAATTGCAGATGTTGACTGCCTAGTGTTTTCCTAGTGGACTGATTGTATTAAATCAGGACCTGACATTCACGATGAAAAGAAGGATATTTCTTCTTGGTATGGGGAGAGAGTGGTCAGCCAGTTTTAATGGCTTGGTACTCCTATGGTAGGATACAAGCCATGCATAGGTCGTCGACGAAGGCAGCCTTTTCATGTTCATCGTTATTTGGATTGAACTGTGAGAAAAATGTGTCGTGCGTTTGGCACGTATCAGAACCAGCAGAGCTGCGAAGACTCGTGGTGCTGGTAGTGTGATGATTTCAATCGAACTGAGATGATAGCAACATTTCGGGAATCGTGAATACATATCTGAATGTTATAGGAGTGAAATGCACATGAGACTGTAATATCATTCAGGTAAACTGCTAGCGTAAATAGGAGGTGCATGCATGGGCAGAAAAACAGAATCAGAACGCAATGGGGGTACGTGCTTTACTTATGAAAATAATTTCATATCGCACGAAGGGCACATATGTGGCGGTTGTAATTTCCAGTTGAGAGTGGTGCACCATATAAAGGTGTCACGTCAGGTCTGTCCGTGAAAAGCGCCGACGTATGATTCAGTACTGCTCTATAGTAACTAATTGCTAAATATGTCTCAGGTATAATTATGTGTACGACGCGCCCAGTGCTTTCACACTGCTCGTCGCATATTTATAAGTATCCCAAGCTGGAATTCGGTCAATGATTTGTATTCCAATATTTATATGATTTGTATTTGGCCAATATATTTGTATTGAAACGGAACCAGCTAAGCTTTCTTGTTTTTGATCTGTATATTTTCCGACGTATAACGAGATAGAGCAACGATAACTGACAAAAAGAACTTTTTGACCATTGTTCGTCATTTTACTCCAACGCTACGTCTCTTGATACGATGTCTCAGCTGATATCTTGCGTGGTTCACAGTTCAACATATCGCAGGACAGGAAGTCGAGCGATGAAGTTACAAATTACATGAATTTTTTCACACTGGGTGCTCCGCTTTATGTTTCTGATGTCACTGATGTAATCGTACGTACTAAATAAACACGAAACAAAAACGAGACAGACTCAAAAAGTATCGCTGAGACATCAAGTGGAAAAGATATCTGCTTTCTGTTCCTCCATCGATATTTGAAACCGGTGAAAATACAGCAGCATCTCGGCGTGGCCATGGTACCGCAGGTTGCCAGGCAATCAGCTATAGCCCGCGAAAGCTAGACACAGAGCTAGACGTTGTACAGAGTTGTGTTTTGGAATTACGCGTACGGGCGCCACGTCAATGCCACCTAGATATCAAGGCCTGAGCACTCTTTCGATAACAGCACGCACCTGGAAACCAGCACCTGTGGCCTAGCGACATTCCACGCCGAGACTGTGAGGTGAAATGGGATCGAATTCGGGCGCGGGTGATGCTGTCAGCGTGTTTTTTCTGGGTGTAAAAAGTCAAACGCCGGCAGAATTTCCTGCGAAGTCTGCCCAGGGCGCACGAACCCCCACCCTCTGCGGTAGTCGTGACGTTGCCCGCCTGAGTGTGGCCGACTATGACGAGCAGTTTCACCACCACCACCTAGCACCTGGACCGGCTGCCAAACATTTTCAATGAGGGAGGTTTTCCCTTCGCTCTCGCGATGAGTTCACATGTACCAATGCCAACATCCTCAGTAGGGCCACATGCGCGACGTCAATTGAAAGAGCGGTGAGGCCTTCTGGTATTCATGTGGCATTGGCCACCTCGACACGCCGGTACGACAGCACAGCCTATCACAAACATCACAAACATGCCCAAACTCGTTATTCAGATACAAACTCTGTGTTGGTGAATGCAAACTCCGACGGACGCGCATTTGTTTCAAGTACACACGCTAATATTTTAAGTCATGCATATTGGTACGGTACTAATCCATTCTTTAAAGCGCCAGGGATACAGCAACCAACCAACACAGCAGCCCTACAACCAACAACATAACACAGGCGCAACTTTCAACGACAGCCGTCAAAAAAGCTGACTGACTGCCATACAGACCTATTGATGGTAGGTCGACACATCTTTCCTTCTGCTGACTGATAGAGAATACTTCCAGTATTATCCTGAAGTCTTAGCTGAAGTCTATGATTCGCCTATAGTCAACAGAGATAAGGAACGTCCCGTTTGCGACGTCAGACACAAAAACAATTTTGTTCCCTGCAACACCACCGATCCTTTGGCCTGAAGAAAACATGGTGAAAATTACGCATGCGTTGTTGTATCCTTCGTCTTTGCTCCCCTGGTGCTTTAAAGGGACAATGAAATTTCCTGAACCCCCGTATCTTTTGGCTGCTAACTGTTGTTCCTGTCGAACAACTAATATGCTAGAATTTTTTCGGGACGAAATCGCTCCACTCTGTGAGAAGCGCGCGCTTCACGTTTCTTTTCCGCTTTCCTCCTCTCCCACGCGCATTCTCTTGTGGATAGAGCAATTATGTGTGCTGTGCTGCTGGCCCCCTTTCGCCACCGATGTTGTGCAATGTCAAGTAGGTCTCGGGATCTAACACGTTTTTCCGACTTTTGTTTAAAACGTTTCCGTTTATACGTTTTATCCGCCGTTTAGATTCACGTATAGTGGAAAACGTTTTCTTATGAAACGTTTAAGCGTTTGTGAATGCAAAACGTTTAAACGATTTGTGAATGCGAAACGCTTAAACGTGTCTTTTAACGTTTAAGCGTTATGTCAAGGTGAAGCGTTTAAACATCTTGTTAATACGGAACGCAACGGCTTCCGAAACGGCTAGCTATTTAAGCAACTTCTTATCTTTCTTAATAGGAAACATGGGCGCGCCAGGCATTACGGGGACAGAGATAGAAGTTGTCCCCGTTATGCCTGGCGCGTCCATGGTTCCTCCCATCAGTAATTAACCAACTACGCCAGTTTCTCACTGTCTTATCAGGAGCTTATTACTTCAGTTCATATTTGGTTTTTCGCCCCCCCCCCCATCTATTGTTCTTTTTCGTCGTACATTTTATTATGATCCGACTTGTTTTACTTCAGTTTTAAGCGGTAATGACGTTTGAATCTTTTGGATAGTTTATACTAATGCGAGTAGTATTTTGGTGAAAAGACCAACGCGGCAGAATGTCACCTTCAGCGACTACTTTATCCTGAAGAATGCAACCTGCTCTTTCCTACTGGTTCCCACTATAGCACTCTCAAACCAGAACATTTGCCAATTACACGTTAAGAACCAATCACTGTCCCGAATAATATCATTCTTGCCAAAGAGTGGTGGGAAAGAGATGAGCACGACTTTTGTGGCATGATGTGGCGTGTTTACACGAATTCCCAAAATGAGCCGTACACCTCCTGTTATGAACCAATCGGGATGGAGACAAAGATAACACCCAGAATTGTAATTCTGCCAGACGATGTCGATGAGATAAAGCTCCGATTTTGGAGTGTTAGCAATCCCAACCCAGACGAAAAATACACAATGCTGGGTCTGGTGTGTTTTCGTCTTTCACACCAGAGTGGGAATTCAGACACTGGTCTGGTTTCCTGCTGTGTCCCGTTCTGGTGTGTCGCGTTCTGGTGTGTTTCCGTTCTGGTGTGTCCCGCTCTGATGTGTTCCCGTTGTGGCGTGTTCACGCCACGTCAGTCTGTGAAATGAAAGACATCGTGTAGGCTTCGTATATATGTTTGGCGACATAGCTGTTTATTTAGCTTTCCTCTGTTACTGCGTCTGGCAAGTCGAGCAGCAGTTCGCGTACTGTGCCGGTCGTGGTATTCGATCCGTTGCGTCGCAGCTCACAGATCGTTTACGATAGCCAAAGCCTGCGGTATTGTTCTGATGGATTTAAGACCTTTGCTATGTATTCTGCCACTTTTGGGAAGGAATTGAATCCCCAAGCACAAGATATCAGTGATACAGCAGAAAATATTCGGTAACAAGTTAAAAACATTACGGCCTAACATCCAAACTTGTCCTGTCGCTACTTATGATATAATGTCGCATTTCACCGCGGAGCAGTAGTTATTCTATCGGATCGCCACGTAAATCGCTAGCAGATATTATGTGGCATATATTCTATTTTGCTGTAAAACCACGGTTCAATACCAGGTTTACTTGTAACTGTTCATTTCTCAACACACACGGAAAAATAAGTGTCTTGGCACTACATTTTTGTGCAAATTTTGGGACATGTCATGTTTTTGTAAAATAATAAGACGGTGGACTAGACATTACAGGAACGTTAACAAAAACTAATTTATTTAATGGATAATTTAACACACAGCGTTTTTTTTTGGCCTCACGAAGACAGTGCCACTGTCGAAACGTCGACCATCCTTTGTTTAATCTATGTGTTAAATTACCCATTAAATAAATTAGTTTTTGTTAACGTTCCTGTAATCTGTAGTCCACGTCTTATTATTTCATTTTTATTCAACTTCGTAGCCATCAGATATATGAACCTCTTTGTCTATATATATACATTTACTCACACACGCGCGCACACACACACACACACACACACACACACACGAAAGTAGGGGAAGTAACAAAAAGGGGGTTTATTAAAACTTAAAAATTATAAAAGTTAGGGAGGATGTCTACGGATGTCTGTTAGGATGTTAGGGAGGATGTCTACGTTACGGCGGAAGCTCCGCCTTCTTCGGGACAGAAGAGCTAAATATGGCCACGAGGCTGGTAAGGGGCATGAGAATGACGTGGTCGGTTGGGGGAAATTGGGGGAAAGCCCTGTTCGACAGGGCTTGCCCTCTCAGCCCAATTTTCTATGTACTTGTACCGTACCATGTCTAAGCAATAATAAAAACAAAAATCCAGAGCGCTTTTGTGTCAGGTCCAGGAGTGGGGTCATCGTCCTTGTGGGTCAGTGGGGATTTTAATCTGGCTGAAACGAGAAAAGGCAACAGGGTCTTATCTAGGTTGTTAAACTTCTTATTGTTGACAGCATGCCAGGGTCCTCGTTAATGGCCGATCGGAATTTGTAAATTAGGTAGGATTCCCGTTGTTCCCGGGAGCGGTCGGAGGTAAAGTTCGACTGGAGAATAAAAAATGAGGCTTCGTTGATTGAATGTTCTGGTTGTTTGAAATGGCGTCAGTCTGCAAGATTAGGTTTCTTGGTAACATCCGATCGGTGATTGTTGAATCTAATTGGGAAAGAAGTTTTTGTCTTACCCACGTATTGGGCCCGGCACGTGTTGCATTGGATTACATATATAACGTTGCATGAGTTACAGTCTACGTCTGCGTTGATGTTGACGGTAAAGTTGGAATTCGTACTTCTGACCGTTTGTGCGGTCTGCATTAAATCTGGCATCTCCTGCCCTTACATGGATGACGTGGGTTCGCCTACTTTAGAGCGGACCAAGCTATCTTGTAAGTTACGTGTACGTCTGTAAGCGACACGTGGTGGATTAGGAAATGTGTTTTTCGTGCGTTCTGACTGGAGAAGGATACTGTGGTGGCGGCTAAGTATGTTGTTAATGTTTGGGATATTTCTGGCGAATGTTACAGTTAAGTTCACAGCATTACTTTCTGATTTGTTTTGTCTTTTCTGGAGTAAGCTAGATCTGGTGGCTAGGTCTAGATCGGGTGGATACTGATGACCGACAGAGGTTTGTTGCAGCTGTTCTAAATTTCTGTCCAGATCGTCGTCATTCGAGCAGATTCTCCTATACCGAAGAACTTGACTGTAGGGAATGGCTAGTTTCGTGTGGCGAGGATGACAACTATGGAATGGCAAGTACTGCTGAGAGTCTGTGGGTTTACAGAACAGATCAGACGTTAAAACTCCATTGGTTAGCTTAATTTGAACATCAAGAAAGCTAATAGTGACGGGAGAATAGGTGTGAGTGAAGTTAATAGAAGTATGGAACTCATTGAAATCGCGTATAAATTCCAATAGGCTGTCTTCCGAATGTGGCCAGATCATAAATATGTCATCAAGGTAGCGCTTGTATAATGTGGGTTTGTCCTCACGCGTGCTCAAGAATGCTTCTTTCTTTCTTTCTTTATTTATTTACCCTCAAGTCACATGGAATTACAGAGGGGAGTGGAAGGAAGCAAATGAAAAAAAAAAAAACAAAGTTACACATAAAATACGTCCTGCAGTAAGGAACGGAATCTTGTTGAGTCCCGGACCACTGCGATGGCCGCAGGTAGGTCATTCCAGTCATTTGCTGTCTTGGGAACGAATGAGTTCTGGAAATGATTAGTTCGACTAAAGGGAATGAGGACTTTCTCAGGATGATCCAAGTACCTAGATATACGGTGAGGAGGAGAAAAAAGAGAATACCTGGGAAGAGTGTCATTATAGTAGATTTTATGAAACAGCAACAGACGAGAGAGTTTACGGCGTAGAGAAAGAGGTGGTAGAGAGGCGCGACATTTGAGCTCGCTGACGCTGGAATGACGTGAGTAATCAGAAAAAATGAAGCGAACAGCCCTGTTCTGTACAGATTCTAATTTCCGAATGAGGTGATCCTGGTAAGGATCCCAAATAGACGCCGCGTATTCAATTTTAGAGCGAACTAGTGTGGTGTAGAGTTGAAGCTTCAGTTCGATAGGTGCTTTGGAGTAGTTACGTTTGATGAAGCCTAGCATCTGGTTAGATTTCGAGCATACATGATTAATGTGAAGATCCCATGTGAGGTTGTTAGTTATATGAACACCCAAATATTTATATGAACTTACATTGTCAAGTACGTTATTATCTAGAGAATAAGTGTTGAGCGTATGGTTAGTGCGACATAATGACATGTGTTTGCACTTGTTAATGTTCAATGGCATAAGCCAAGTGTTACACCAGCAAGAAATGGCATGGAGATCACTTTGCAAGGCAGATTTATCAGAGGGGGATGTAACTATACGATAGATCACACAGTCGTCCGCAATGAAATGGCATGCGGTAAGTCATTAATGTAAATTAGGAACAGAAGTGGGCCGAGAACAGAACCTTGTGGAACTCCAGATAAGACAGATGTAATTGAGGAAGTGGTGTTATTTTCATAGACAAATTGAGTTCTGTTGTGAAGAAAGTCCCCAATCCATGCGAGTAAATTTGGATCAATTCTTAGGAGAGACAGTTTATGAAGGAGAAGATGATGAGGAACTTTATCGAAGGCTTTGCGGAAGTTAATAAATATGACGTCTGTTTGGGAACCAGCGTGTATAGATGAAAATAAGTCATAGGTGAAGTAAGCTAGTTGCGTTTCGCATGAGAGACCACGGCGAAAACCGTGTTGTACGTTAGAGAAGTATGAATTGGATTTCTTCTAGTGAACCCATGAATATATTTGCATAGTTTGGTTCCATTTTAGTGCCCATAGCGATACGTGTGTGTGTGTGTGTGTTTACAGTTTGACCGTGCACTCCCAGTCGAGTACAGCTGTTTCGTCCTACTTGGGACTCGTCAGCCCGACGTAGGGAAGTGACACGGTCTTGGGTCGGCGCTAAGAGTGCGTCTCGGCGAGTGTTCCACATTGACGGCGCCACCTGTGGAGGCCGCAGTACAAGCTAGCAAGTACATATACAAAGGAAAAATAGCCGAAGCTCTGTAGCTGCACGTTGAGCATATGTTTACAGTTTGACCGTGCACTCCAAACTCCCACATCCTTTTTATATGTACTTGCTGGCTTGCACTGCGGCTTCCACAGGTGGCGCCGTCACCGTGGAACATTGACGTCTCGCCGAGACGTCACTGTTAGCGCCGACCCAAGACCGTGTCACTTCCCTATGATAGGCGTGCACGGTCAAACTGTAAACTTATGCTCAACGTGCAGCTACAGAGCTTCGGCTATGTTTCCTTTGTATATATATATATATATATATATAAGGTTGGCTCACCCTGACGGGAGGAATCACATGTTACGTGACCTTCTGACGGCATCCGCTCAAACGTTGGCGGCCTGCGTACTGCTGATGAGGCCCAAGAAGGCTGAAACAGATGTCCAGTACTGGCATGGCGACGTTTGACTCGTAAACATATGATATACGTGCAGCCAAAGAGCTCTGGCTATTTTGTTTCGTTGTATACTTGACTGGCTTTGCACTAGGCTTTCACTAGTGGGTTGGCTAACCCTGACGGGAGGAATCACGTGTTACGTGACCTTCTGGAGCCATCCGCTCAAACGTTGCCTGCCTGCGTACTGCTGATGACGCCCAAGAAGACTGAAACAGCTGTCCAGTACTGGCATGGCGACGTTTGACTTACAAACATATGCTATACGTGTATACTTGCAGCTAAAGAGGCTATTTTGTTCTGTTTATATATATATATATATATAAGCACGAAAAATCACAAGACGACAAATAGCTTACAGGAAAACACAAAGGGGAGTTTATTAACACATATAGTGATAGGGGTCTACGTTTCGGCAGTCAGCGCTGCCTTCGACGGGACTCCTGTAAGCTCTTTGTCGTCTTCTGATTTTTCGTGCTTATTTCATTCTCGTGGTCAACCGCCCTCCTAAGCTTCTAATCTCTCTCTATATATACATGTAAAATGAAGAAAAATAGCATACGCTCTTTGGCTGCACGTTGAACATATGTTTATAAGTCCCAAACGTCGCCACACCAGCACTGGACAGCTGCTTCGGCCTTATTGGGCCTTCATCAGCAATGCGTAGGAGGGCGATGTTTGAGCGAGTGGCGTCGGAAGGTCACGTGGAACGTGATGTCCTCCCGTCAGGGTGAGCGACTCACCTCTGAAACCCCAGTGCGAAGCCAGTAAAGTATTAAATGAAGAAAAATAGCATACGCTCTTTGGCTGCAAGTTGAACATATGTTTATAAGTCCCAAACGTCGCCATACCAGCCTTGGACAGCTGTTTCGGCCTTATTGGGCCTTCATCAGCAATGCGTAGGAGGGCGACTTTTGAGCGAGTGGCGTCGGAAGGTCACGTGGAACGTGATGTCCTCCCGTCAGGGTGAGCGACTCAGATCTGAAAGCCCAGTGCGAAGCCAGTAAAGTATTAAATGAAGAAAAACAGCATACGCTCTTTGTCTGCACGTTGAACATATGTTTATGAGTCCCAAACGTCGCCACACCAGCATTGGACAGCTGTTTCGGCCTTATTGGGCCTTCATCAGCAATGCGTAGGAGGGTGACGTTTGAGCGAGTGGCGTCGCTTCACTTACTACTTTACTGGCTTCGCACTGGGCTTTCCGAGGTGAGTCACTCGCCCTGACGGGAGGACATCACGTTCCACGTGACCTTCCGACGCCACTCGCTCAAACGTCGCCCACCTACGCATTGCTGATGAAGGTCCAATAAGGCCGAAACAGCTGTCCAATGCTGGTGTGGCGACGTTTGGGACTTATAAACATATGTTCAACGTGCAGCCAAAGAGCGTATGCTATTTTTCTTCATTTATATATATATATATATATGTAACATGGTAACACGTGCCTGTGTAAAGTATTTGTGTGAAATAATGTCATGAAATATAAATATAGACAGCTATTATAAGCACAACTTTAATCGTTCACTATTATTGAATGACTTTTGAAACTGTGCCTTTAATATATCTTGTCAACAGACATCCAGTGCGCAACACACGACAGCCAACATATCAGTAAGGTAATATGCAGCCTATAGGCTGCCTATGCACAACACACAATAGGCAGAAGATAAATAAGAAACCAATATGCATCCTATAGGCAGCCTCTGCACGACACGCAATAGACAGAACATAAAGGAGAAACCAATTTGTAGCTTATAGGCAGCGTATGCACAACACACATTAGACACGACATGGATAAGAAACTAATATGTAGACTATAGGTAGCCTATGCACAACACACAATAAACGTAATATACATAAAAGAGGATACATAGTCTCGAGAGTTGGTATTGAAAATATTGGCAATAAAAAGTAAATATCAATAGGAAGTGGACAGAATCCATAGAAAATACATATAATGCTAATAGAAAAACACAATCATTTTTATAAGCGGTACTTGCTGTAACCAGTTCGCTGAGTTTCCTGATCATTTTTGACGATGACTGTGCACAGAGGAAATGAGGATGTAGTCAGGACGTAGGTTGAGGGAATTGACAATGCCCCTCACAATGCAGAAAAAGCTTCACCTTCAGCTCAGTATGGCCTTAGAGGGAGTTCTGTACTTTCTCTGTGTAATCATGTTTCTGTCATACATGATATATTCTATGATCAAATGCACATTGTCCTAGAAGGAATTATACGAAAGGAAGTGAAGCTTTTCCTCGATGCTGCGATCCATGAGCAGAAATGGCTCTCGCGGAAGGAACTTAATGAAGCAATTTTGCAGTTCTCGTTTGATCTGTCTGTGAGCAAAAGCGACATCCCCGGACTAACGTTAGCTTCTTCTGCCCGAGCGCATCTCTCATATTCCTACCTCACTTCCTCCTGATAATTGAGGCATACCTACCTGAGGAGGATCACGCTGTCGTAACGTGTCTTACACTCCTATGTAAAATTACGCAGCTCATTTTGTCACCGGCATTGATTGCCGAAGACATCTTCACAGTAGATGAACTGGTTGCGAAGTACCACAAGCTCTATGTAGACTGTTATGAAAGGGAAAAATTTCATTCCTAAGATGGACATGTTGGTGCACCTTCTCGAGCGGTTACGCAGGCATGGTCCCGCAAGGCACCAGTGGACAATGCTTTTTCGGGAAAAAATGGAAGTTGTTTACCTATAATGACGTGCCATTTTATATCGCAGAATACATGCAGCTCAATTCCCCCTTCCTTTTATGGCGGGCTGAGAAGAGCCCACACTTCCATGTGATATTCAGCAACACGGGCAGGGGACCAAGATACATCTGGACAGAGGTGGGCACCCTCGCGAGGGCTTGTGAGAGTGAGGGCTCCCTCACCCTCACCTCACGAAATTTGAGGTGAGGTGAGGAAAATTTTCAGAAATAATTTTGAGGTGAGGTGAGGAAAATTTTCTGAAAAACTTTTTGAGGTGAGGTGAGGTGAGGAATTTTTTTCTCCAGAAAGGCTGAGGTGAGGTGGGATGAGATACATTTTCTGAAAAATTTTTGAAGTGAGGTGAGGTGAGGGAATTTTGAGGGAGGGTGTTTTGGGAAATTTTCTGAGGTGAGGACTTTTTTTCGTGTGCCGATAGAAGAAAAGGGAAAATTTGTCCGAAAATATTTAGGTGATATGAGGCAAGTTGGCAAAAGGTAGTTGTTAGGGCTGCCTTCTTTACTTTATTTGTCTTTTCAGTGACTGTTGTAAACCGAACAATCTCTGCTTATTGGCTGGTCCTGAGTCCTGACGATGGGTCTAGACTCTGGCTGCACATCCCACAAAAAGTAGGGGGCAATATGGGCACGACATGGGGTGCACTGATGACATGACACTTATACGATTATGATTCACAAAGCTGCGCTTCGATTCGACCACCGCTGTAGCGCTCAACCTATCGGATGCCATGCGAAGGTGGTGAACGAGACAATTAGCAATGCACTTGACATCCCACTAGCTGATGGCGAGCGGCCATGATACAATGCGCAGGACATGATCGTAAATAATTTTAGCTATCATCGCCATTCATCAGGTACTCACCGCAGTCGTGGCGCTTTCTGGCCTCTGTTGCGCTTGCGCCACAAACACCTACAGTCACAATCTACCGCTGAAGCAGAGAGTCGGGACTTGATGCTTTAGTCTCGATAGTCGATACTTGCTTTAGGCTGCGTACTTTCGTCATTTAAAAAAGTGAGAAGCGTCGACATTGAGCAGAGAGGGGCACCCTCCTAACTGCAAGTGAGGTGAGGGCGCCTTGAACCCCCTCACCCTCAAAGAATTTGAGGTGGTGAGGTGAGGGAAATTTTTTATGCAAGGCTGAGGTGAGGTGAGGGAAATTCTCTGAAAAGGTTTTGAGGTGAAGTGAGGTGAGGGAATATTTTTTCAGGAAAGGCTGAGGTGAGGTGAGGAAATTTTTCTGATAATGTTTTGAGGTGAGGTAAGGCGAGGCGAGGAAAATTTTCTGAATTTTTTTTTATGTGAGGTGAGGTGAGGGAACTTCTCCGAAAAGTTGTTGAGGTGAGGTGAGGACAAAGCTCCGTCCAGGAAAATCGAGGTGAGGGCAAAGACAGTGAGGAGTTTTGCCCACCTCTGCATCTGGATGAGCTGTTTAGTTCTGCTAATATCATGAACCCAGATGCTGGAATCATGGGAAACAGTTATGCATCCGCAATCTTACACAATGTGGCCCTGCAACAGGAGACATAATGGTTGCCAAGGGTCAAAGTGAAAACAATTTCAGCTTTCTACGAATCACCAAAATTATTGAATACATGGAAAAAAAGGTACTTCCACTGTGAGGTGATGTATAAAGTTGAGCTGTCATCATTTCAGCGGGTTTCTTTTAAAGCAGGCTCGGCATAGCGTAATAATAACAAATAAGGATTTCTTCTACCCATGGCCGCTTCTGGGATACAAACGAAATGAATGGATTTTGTGTATACAAAATGTGGAGTTTTTGGATGAACTTGAGTTGTTGTGATGAACCTTTTTTCTTATCTCAACTATGAGGAAAACATTTGATATAGAGAAATTTATTTTAATCTTCATGTGTGTGTACCATAATAAACTTTGTTTAGAACATTGCGTACTCCATCCATGCCTCATTTTACATTAATTCAGAAAGTGCGATAGGGGGAAAGAATATGGCAGAGCGTGTCAACAAGATTTTTCTGTCTATTGAGGAAACGCTTGTGGTTAGTTTGTAGAAATACCAAGAACAGTGGACGGGTGCTTTGGCCCAATTTTCACTTTCCGTCACCACGTTGCTGAAGGGAGAGCTTTTGGACGACAAGACCCAAGCTACGCTTTCATTGCACCTTAAACTTGAGCTCTACTTTGAGTACGTAGAGTAGAGTAGACACCAAGTGTTGTACTGCACACTCTTACTTATTGCTGTAGTCAACACGACCTCGTGAGAGAAAAAAATTCCGGAGAACAAAGTGGCTTGTATGAATCACTGGGAAACGCTTTGGCTCAGCGATACCCTTACATGGTGTGGGACAAGGCACGGGCAGGAACCAAGCTGGCTCGCTAACCGCCAAGGAATGTATGGGCAAATACTTTCAAGTCCTATTCTACATTGTTGCATTTTCTCATCACAAAAACTTTTTCCTTGCAAAGGTCACTCTTCTCCCACCAAAATGTGATATCTTTGGGTGTTCTTTCTTGTTCAATTTCAGAGTGTTTTATGCACCGCCTCAGTAACACCAGGAAAATGCGGAGGCGGGCTGCTGCTACTGCACTGGCACCGGCTAGTGCAGCACGCCTGAAACCAGATGATGCACTCAAAGAGTTCCAGGTTTGAAAGAGATCGTCAGGCAATGGTGAAAATATCATATTCCTACCCAATGCGGGTTGTACTTAAATAATCTCCTGTTCAGTTTTTATCTGTTTCTCGTTTTTGCCTCATTCCTTCAGAGTCCTCTGGGCTCGTGTATGTGTGTCGCAGGAAAAAAATAAATATATTTAGGCAATGCATAAAACATCGCAGAGGAGGCTCATTTGAAACTTTGTCCAGGGATTTCATACACTCCCTAGGCATTCTATGAATGTGAAATCGTTTTCCATCAAAGTATGAAATGTTTCGTTCATACACGAGGGCCCTCGTGTATGTCGTATTCTTGTGTTCCTTCAACCTCAAGGTTCTATGTTGTGACGGATATTCACCAGCTCGATGCAGTCCTCTGAGTTCTCTCAATGAAATGGGCACCGGTTTTAAATATTTAAACTAAAAATAAGTATGCTATGTACCTGTCCCACACTTTTGCTTGCATCGTTATTTGGTTAGTACTGCTCCACGGCAGTGCATAAGATGAGACTTTGTGCATAACGAGTGCCTATGTTTCAGGGCATCGAAAACTCCATTAAGAACGAGGCATTACTGGACCTTCCACGGCTACCCTTGCGCACAGTGAAAACAAGCCTGTAGATTGTCTCCTTCTCTATTTCCTACAGCAAGATTGCGTAAGTGTACCTTTCAAATGAATCCATTTATTTTCGTCTTTGCTAGGTATTGTACTCAATATGCTAAATGCAAACTCCATCCGAGAATAATGACTTTTTGAATCACTGCAGCGCACATGAATAAAACAGTTTTGTTTCTGACTTAGCTAATGCATGAAGCTGAGTTGCGGATCGGGAGACAGCTCTCAGGGATGAAGCGCATCATGTTGGGACTGCTTCGTAGCTTCGAGAAGCACTTCAGTGTCACTTCTAGACATTTATGTGATATTGAATGCTACCTTAAGTTCAGGACTGTGAAGCAATCTACCTTAACACTTGTGCGTTCAATTTTGGTAACAGTTACATATAAGTTTATTTATGGAGTCTGTTTTCAATTATGTTGTAGGGAGACTTGCAAGAGGAAATTCCAAGGGTGCTAAGGCCAAATGTTTTTCTCAGGGCAACTGTCGAAGTAATCGTGTCTCCTGGGCCAAATGGTGTCCCGAAAGTGATCCTGAACAGTTTTCTCGAGTAGGATGAAGCCCTAATTCTATTACATGTGATATACTACATAAGAGGCCTCACTTATCGAGCTGCCTATGGGCAATCCTTCATATTTCCTCCATCCTCCTAGATTTCTCGAAGTGTTTCTTGTGAAAAGAGGGCCTGCATTTGAAAAATGTTATCGAACCAATGGTTTGCAAGGTCTTGCAAGACACTGGTAGTGCAAAATGAAAATAGTCGTAGGAGACTGGGACGAGGAGAAAGAGGAAGCGAAGGAAGAGGAGGCAAGGTCGTTCGAGAAAGAGATTGGAAACAATCTGATGGCTTTCTGGGATTCAGAGCGTTTACCTGCTTATTCATAAAAGAGGAACGTTATATTTGGCACAGTCGACAGGATCCGAACCTCTGCAGTCATGTGGGTGACCTTTACCATAAAATCCGAGGGGTCGGATGACTTCATCGTCACGACTGCCAAGCCGACGAGGAACCAGCGTTCGAAGTGCATTGGCAACTGTCTACAACAGAGCTAAAGGAACCCATTGCCCTCAAAGCTAAGACGACAGTGCCGGAATTGGTTCAGAAGGGGATCATCAAGGTAAACCTCAAGATGACGGATTATGAAGGACTCATTTCTAGGAAAAAAGAGAATTGCGAGACGTCGAGAGACATAGACTTCAATGCCATAATGTCCCGAATTCTTGAAATGCAGCGGTGTCAGGCCCAGCAACAACAGCGACAAATAAAACAACATCAGGAACTTATGGGTGCATTCTCGGCAGCCTGAAGCATAGGTTGGAGCTAGTCAAGCCCGATGTGTTTGACGGACAATCAGCGAACCCAATGTCTTGGCGCAACTTTTACGAATATGCTCGTGACAAAAATTACTGGCATCTAGATAATGACCGGGTAAAGAATATGCGAATGTTCTTGACTGTAATACCGAAGAAATGGTATGAGCTGCGTTTGCAGGACCATCCGGATCAGTCACGGGAAGATGGAAGAAGGATTTCCTAGTCTCATTTGAAGAAAATTTGGTGGAACGTTGGGACCGAGCCATGCGCTTCAGGCATGGATCATCCGACAGCCCTTTGGAATATTTCTTCGAAAAGCGACGATCACTGTAGGTTCCCGACAGCAACCTTCTGGCGACATCTTTAATCCCGTTGATAATGCACGAGCTGACAAAGGACATGCAAAAACAGGTTCAGGTGAAGTCGCCTAAATACGTCGAGGAGCTGCTTATATCCCTGAAGGAACTATGTGTCGATAATGGACCACGTAGTTCGGGGGATTCTCTGCAAGGCGCTGGAAGGACAAATTCCTTTCGTGATCGGCGGGGCATGTCATCACAGGATGGTGGCAATCGTGGATGGCAAGCTCGAGGTCCACCGGCCGTAAGGACTGTGAATTATCGGGAACCCGAAGATGTTGGCAGACTGCGTGTATAAAAAAACAGTAAAAGAGGGTGTACAGTCCCACCCGTTGACATCAAGTGAGACTATTTTTCTCTGCAACAAGGCTCTTTTATATGTCAATGTCACTGTAAACGGGAAACCCGACAAGGCGTTAATCGACAGTGGGGCATCGGTCAGTGTAGTAAACAGAACAATTGTGAACGACGGGTGTGACGGAAGGGCAGCAGATGTAGTCAGTTATGATGGTACAAGGAACGTTTATAACCAATGGTCCGATGTTACGTTCACTTTTCACAGCATTACCAAGCAAACGAAGGCTTTGGTAATTTAAAACGTTGAGTACGACCTCCTTTTGTCACGCCCAGACATGAAAGAACTGCGCGTGAACATCTACTGGAACGACGAGGTAACAGTGCAAGATGTCTCTGTAGGAAAGTGCGCTCTCAAAAAAGAACAGTAGAGAGAGCCGAGGAGGTCTTTCAGAAATGCCCTGACCTAATGTGCATTGACAAATATCCACAGGCCACAACATACCTGAAGGTGCCATTCGAGTTAAAATACACAACAGTTGTTCGCAAGAAACCGTACAACATGTCAAGAGATAAAGGAGCTGCCTAAAGCAGGAATTGGGAGAGATGCTACAACCGAAAGGTATTCGACCGTCGCTGTCGACGTTTGCATCTCCAATTACGATAGCACCAAAGGAAGATGGCTCGTCTAAGCTTTGCACAGATTACAGGCGTACAAACCGGCAAACGGAGCTCTTTCCTTTTCCAGTGCCACGCATTTATAGTATTATCGATGAAACTGGCGGTTGTTCCGTATTCTCTAGGATAGACCTATGCAAAGGCTTCTGGCAAGTCTCACTACAGGAAGAGTTCAAGAAGTACACGGCTTTTGTCACTCCCTTTGGGGTATACGAATGCAACAGTCTTCCATTTCGTTGGAAGTATTCACCAGCATGGTATCAGAAGTTGATGAGTGAAGCCTTGATTGATTTCCTCGGTATTTTCTGTAACGCGTACGTCGATGACATTATCATTTATTCTCAGTCAAAATAGGAACATTCACAGCATCTCGCACTGGTTCTACAAGCATTGTCCAAGGCTCATGTGAAAATCAATTACAAGAAGAGTAGAGTGAGTTTTTCAAGCAGCAGGTTCAGTTTTGGGGACGAGTGTTCGACGGTAACACGAAGACAACTAAACTTGAGTCAGTGGCACAAATCCAGACACTAATGTAAACCGTCAATGTTCGTTCTCTACGAGCCTTCCTTGGACCTCCCGGTCATTTTCGAGCCTATATCCAGGACTATGCTCGAAGAACCACATGCTTAACAAGTTTACTACAGAAGGATGTACACTTCAGCTGGACGCCGGACTGTGAGGAAGCATATGAGTATCTCGTTAAGACAATCTCCTCCGATCCGGTGCTCACGATGCCCAACTTCAGCTTGCCCTTTGAATTGACCACCGACGCTTCCCACTATGGCATAAGTGCAGTCTAGCGTTACCCAAGTGAATCAAGGATCCGCCAACTTCGGCTTGTTGGATTCCATTCATCTACCTTTACAAAGGCTGAGGTGAACTACACCACAACAAAGAAAGAAGCCTTAGCTGCCCCTCTCAAGGCGATACGCTACTTCAAACCTTACTTAGAAGGAAAGCAGTTTAAGCTCTTCACCGGCCACCAAGCTTTGACCTTTCTTTTAGAAATAACAGAACCGAAGGGGAGGGTTGCTCGTTGGATCAACGAGCTACAACAATTTGAGTTCGAAGTACCGCATGGCCCAGGGGTACATCTCACAGACGCCAATGCTCTCTCGAGACTTTGTGTGTTACGAAACTGAAGATCCCGGTGCCGTGAACGCACTGAAACTATGGAAGGTACGGAGGAGCTGAAACTAGAAAAGGAAGATACAGAGTACCGAACACGATGATACACAAAATTCTGGAGCTCTACCACGACAGTTCAGACTCTGGCGGACTCGATGGGTTCGGCCGAACGTACTGCAAGATCAGGAAGAGGTTTTGCTGGCCTAATATAAAGCGTCATGTTCGGGAATACATTGGTTCGTGTAACGCGTGCCAGATGTACAAATTGAAATTCCGGAAGAAGTTTGACGAGATGGCAGTTAGGGAACATTCAACGACACCTTTCGAGGTCGTCCATCTCGATTTCGCGGAGCTTAAAAAGAAGGGAGAAGGTGTCCCAAGAACGCAGTCATTCCTAGTTGCTATCGATGAATGTACTCTGATCATCGTTGCTCGGCCAGGGACACAGGACGCCAATAATGCCATCGCTCTGCCGGAGCGCACGATATTTCAAGCTGTGAAAGTGGTCGCGTCGGCAACGGTGCAGCATTTCGAAGCAAGAAATTTAAGTAATGAGCTGAGAGCCGGGATATTTTACTGAGGTACACTGCTCCCTATCATCCGGCAGCAAACTGTCTAGCGGAACGCATACTACGAGATGTGAAGCAGTTCATCAAGGTCTACCCTGAATTTAAAGGGGGTTGGAAGTGCTGTCTCCAAGCAGCAGTTGCACATCATAATCGATCATACACAGCTGCATTGGGATGCAGTCTGACGTACGCGGCCTATGGTGAAGTCCCGGTATTACCAGCAGATCGGCATCTCGGGATGGATCAAGGAGTGCCAATGACGGAAAAACGCAGGACCGCTCAGGAAGAAGAGCGTTATCGGAAACAAATGAAACTTAACTTTATAGGCGCCACGCGACGGACATTCCGAACATTGACATAGCTGACCAAATGCCGGTGAGAAAAGGACCTCCGGGATCATCCGCCAAATTCGTGGGGCCTTATCGAGTCGTAAAAGTGGCTAAGGTAAACGGGGTGGTTAAGAACATATCGAACAGAGGAGTACTATAGAACTCGCTTCTATACCAAACACTTTTCCGTATCATTCCGGGAGGAATGTTCTCTCAGAGGAGAAGTAAGTGTAAGAGACTGGGACGAGGAGAAAGAAGTGAAGGAAGAGGAGGAGGCAAGGACGTTCGAGAAAGAGATTGGAAACAATCTGATGGCTTTCTGGAATTCAGAGTGTTTATCTGCTTATTGATAAAAGAGGAACGTTATAACAATGTTAAGCCAATTACCTGTTGTTAAAACCAACAGTTCATTTCAGTGCACACAAGTAGTGTGCCTGCCAATGTGTAACAACTGTCCCAATAAAATCAACTGATGCCGCTTTTTCATGGTGATTCAATCCAGAAGCGGTTCATGTCAAACTGAAACACTTACCGGATAGCTCTTACTAATGTTAATCATTGTACCGATGGAAATGATGAATGATGATGAATTCCATGATGTAGGCTACAAGTTCACTAGACAAAAACTCTTCTTGGTACTAGGGATGTGTCTAAAAGGCGAAGATGCAAGCATCGACCTGATTGACCCACATCACAGAACTGACACTTAAAACGAATGCAGTACACAACGTGTACAAAGTGTACAAAGGGATTTTTTGTGGGCAACAAGGCATCCGGTTTTCCCGGAACTGAAGGGTGACAAACGGCTTAGTTCGAAAATACAATTCTATTGCCAACATCCTTGGCGGCAGCAAGTATGTTATGCGAAATATAGTGATAATAGGGGATGACAACAGTTTTGATTTGCTTATGAGGGTCATCAGACGGTTTTTCAGGGATGAACGACAGTCGTCGAATTTGAATGAATGCCCGAGAAGAAAGCACATGGAAATCATAACCAATACCAAGCGCATGCATTGCGCATACCAAGGATCTTCATGCCATCTCCACAATCATCTGGACTGAACTCAGTTTCATTCACAGGCTTCCTACAAGCGATGGGTTACCGTGAAAACCGGTAAATTTGCTGTTTTGTGGTTTCCCCAAAAAACACTTACTAGTGGCACTTGTTAAGCCGCCAGCGCAACAGCAAAAGTGTCATTCCTTCACTGTTAACCCGTCCAATGTTGTTGTCTGTGGTAGTACGGCTGCCCTGGTCTCTGCTAAACCCAAATCACGTTTTATGGATAAGCTCACCCAACTTGACGTTGCCTCCATGCTTTCCTATGTCTCCTCTACAATTCCTGATATCACTGATACGAATGTATTTCTTGAACGGTCCATTTCCCGCATTCCTGACAGTGCTTGTTCACAAAAGCCTTCACCTGTATCATCTAAGATTTCTGCCACGTTGAGTGAAAATGAACGGTCCGATCTGAAGCTTCTTGAGCGTGATAAATCCGGACGATATGTCATTCTCTCCGTCTCGGCGTTCCATGCTAAAGTTCACACCGCTCTTGGATCCTTGTTTACACCCTTTGAGGGGTCCGTCCGGAAAGCCAAAGCCCGCATCATTGGTATTCTATCTGAATCTCTTCACCCTCTTAATAATGTTGTTGGCAAACGTAAACAGTCTGATCTTGCCGTAAAATTTTTATTAGACCACAACCCCGAGTTTCCTTTTCGTGTTGCCATTAGTGAACGAGGAATGTGGCAGAGGACCGTATCTGATTACCCACAAAAGTGATTTCAAATGTCTGTCACCTTTCACTACCATCCTCTCTTTCTCTCAAAAACTCACAGAAGTTGATTGATTGTGTCAAACCCTTCCATGGCGGGAGCGTATCTATGCTGTCTCTAGATGTTAAGGATATCTACTATTCTATTCACATTCCGCTGCTCCTTAAACGTATTTCTGACTTCATTGACGACCAGCTTGCTTCTCTTCAAAATACCGTAGGGCTCACTTCCGCTAACTTTCTCAATATTCTGGAGTTGTACTTGCAATCCACAGTTGTTACATGGCAAAGGAAACATTTTATTCAAGCAATGGCGTATGTATTGGTTCCCCAGGCGCCCCTGTCCTGGCCGAAATCTATTTGCATGCCCTTAATTGCCCAATTGAAATTGGCCGACGGCCGACTCTCGGCACAAAGTCGGGGACCAGTTGGCAGCCAACTAAGTCGGCCAGCCAGTCATGTTCTAACGTCTGGCCAACGTTAACTGCCAACTACGTCGGCGAGGACCTGGCCAATGACGTTGGGCCAACAGACCGTGCCGACGGGACAGCACCGTAGCTTGCCGTCAGTCGGTTATCGAACTCATCTTCACGTAGCACCAAGGTAAGTGGCCAATGACGTCTCTTTATGACGATTTCAATCAGTTCTCGGGGGTGCACATATTACCGAAGATTGAGACAGTCACGTAGACTCTGTTGTAGTCGTTGAAACTGTCACAAAAGAGTCATATACGCCATATGAAAAAAGAGAAAGGGTCCTCTAACGTCTTCTATATGTTGCATTGTGATAGGCAGAGCGAGGTTTGGCAAGCTGTCGGCCAGGGCAGATCTGTAGCAAGAAACGAGCTCGTTGGCCAAGCACGGCTCGGTTGGCCAGACAAGCTCTTGCCAAGCTTGGTTCAATCTCGGTATGTTGCCTCGGGGAGGGTGAACGCGGAATGGTGTAGCACTGCATAAGTTCAACTTTCGATTGGCCAAGTGATTGTCTCAAACCAAATGCAGTAAGAAACAGGTGAGGCCGACAACAGCAAGCCCTTTCGCCATCACCACCACCACCACCCAGTAAGAAACAGAGGCATTATCTTCATGGTGAGCTAATACGACAAGCAATTCCTCATTTCAGTGTTGTTTGTGTACGCATCAAATTAAACTTAGACACCTCACCCTTCATTTTGACTCACACGCGAGCAGGACTCTCGAATTTGTGGAAGGTCGCAAGACAAACCTATGTATAGTATCTGGTGTTCTTCCTCAGGAAAGAAATGCACTTTCTTTTCTTTATACTGACCTGTTTGATTCTAGTGATCTCGGGCATATTGCGAGCTTTTACGATTCTCCCCCTACGCCGTTACCCTACCCCGCGAGAGAATTGAGTGGGGCCATGCATTTTTTGGCAACGGGCCGTGGTTGGCCCATGCACAGGTGTTGTTCCGTGGACCATTCTAGGACCCACGTTTACCCAATCAGTACGCAAGCTTGGTTCCTTATTGGCCAGGCATCGGCCCTACATCTGTCAGGTCGGCGCTGTACATTGGCCCGAGCTTGTGCCGGCTACGTCGGCCCGAGTAGGCCATTGTCAATCCCAAACCTTGGCCCAAGCTTTTTTTGCAAGCTGGGCCCGACAACTTTTAGGTTGGAAGCAGACGTCGGCCCAGTGTTTCGCCAATATTGCTTTTCCCGCTGGGAAGTAGCGTTGTCATGTAAAATTTCTCACTGGGCCGTGATAGGGCCATATATGGGTCAGCGGTGGCCAGGTTGGCCAGAAAGGTTGGCCCTATGTTGGTGGCCAATGGATGGCCAGTCTCAGGCCGTTGTCAATCCCCAAGCTCGGCCCAACCATCTTGTCTTATCTTGGGCCAAGGTTGGCTTAGTTGGCCAACTCCTCTCAGCCGACCTTGGGCCAAGCACGTTTTTTCACTTGGGTGCGCTGTACAGTTGTGTATTTGTCAGTGTGTTGACAGCGTCGTGTGCATCAGGTGCTACGTTGATGACATTATTGTATTTGTTAAGGACGACGATGAGGGGGTCGCGCGCCTTACTTATGGTGCACGGGGTCCCCGTGCTTAGGATCATTCTTCGTTTCGCTTTGGAACCAGTAAACACTGAAAACGACGCCTCTCTCTGGCTCCTTCCTCTACTTGGTGCCGAACAAATGGTGCCGAAACTCGGGAGATTGCTTGGAATCAGCAACTAGAAGATATAGGGGAACTCTTCAGCCAGCATAATGTCGGAGGCGTCGGAAATATCGGTGAATGAGACTTTACTTCTTCAGAAGAGGAAATCGCTTCGGCAAAGACTTACGATGGTACTGAACGAGGCTCAACAAGCCGTTGAGAATACGGACCGTTCTACGAAGTTTCTCAGTCGCTGCGAGGTGCTACAGCAATGCACCAACGTTTTTTTCTTCAAGTCTGAGCGACGTCGACAGCAAGTTGGAAGTTACGTTCTCATTGGAAGCAGAATTCGACAATGTCATTGAATACCAAGACCGGGTGGCTACTCCCACTTGTCCGCTAAAGCAACGGCTCTGTGTACAGCCCCCAAGACCTGAGGTGGCAGCGAGGACCGATGAGTACGGAGGAGAACTGGAGCGCGCCGTTCGAGCTTCCGAAGTCGTTCCACCGGTTGTACAGCAAGACGCTGCAATAAGTCGTGCCCGACCTCATTTACACAAACTCGAATTCGTCAAGTTCACCGGTGATCAAGCTGATTGGCAATAATTTTGACTTCGCTTTGAGTCTCTTGTTCACAACAATTCCTGCATAACCAACCACGAGAAGATGTCGTACTTGACGTCTGTCTTGACAGGGGAAGCAGCAGCATCAATCAAAGGCTTGCAGTTAACAGGCGACATGTATGGTACAGCGGTGGCGATGCTGGAGGTACCAACACCTTGGTTCAGCTGCACTTGAAGGGGCTGCTGAGGGTTCAGCCGGTTCAGTCTTCTCGAGATCTAGCTCAGTTGAGACGGTTGCGTGACACCGTGCAAGGACACATGAGAAGTTTGGAGACTTTGTGTACCAGTGCACGATCGTATTCTTCGTTTATTTATCCTATCATTCAATGAGCAGTACCAGATGATTTGGTCCTTAGTTTCCAGAGGAAGATTCATAATGATCCACATGAAGGTGCGCATACTGGTACACAAGAGACTCCTCCTGACGCTTTGGAGGATCGGCATGCATCAGGTTCTGCTCCAGAGCCTGCTCGACTTTGTCACAATGGAAGCGGAGTGCAGAGAACAGTTGAGCACGTTATCGGAAATGACACAAGACGTCCAACCACCAACTGCTGCGCGCCCCAGGAAGCAGCGTTACTATTTTGCGGAAAAAAGGCCGTGAGCCTCGGTGCTTAGTGCCGACCCTATTGAAAAAGCATACAAACTTTCTTGCAAGATTAGAGCTTTCTTTTAGGAATTCTCACAGAGGATGTGGATTCCTACAGACATTCTTACAGACAACATATTTTCTCACACAAAATCCTTTAAATGAACTTCTGATGGTGCATCTAAAGAGAAATTTCAAGGATGTTTTTTTGTGAGAAGACATGCAGAGCTCTGTAAGTTCTCTCACGGCTTGTAATGCAAGAGAACTCTTTCTCATAGAATTTCTCACAGCAACACCATCTGACTCATGTGACAGACTGGCGCCGTGTTCCTCTCTCTACTCGTGCACTCTACTCAGTTTCACTCTCTCAGACCTGCGCCGTGCCTCAACGAAAGATGATCTAGTAGACCGTGGCGTTCGTGGTGATCGTGGTTTGACCGTTCCCCGCCACTCAAGCACATGTAGTGAACGGTGCAGGAGTCTGCAGCGAATACTCAATATACGTCCACGTAAACTACTACGACGCTACGGGCTTTTAAAAAGTATAAGATGAAAAGGAACGTCGTTTTAAAGGAGCAATGAGGTGTCATTTAACGTCGCTCACAATCCTGCCTCCTCTGTCAAGCTGTACGTCAGGAGTAACCATGCAAGTTATTTCCGCTCTGCGGTATTGTCACTGTGCTTTCGGATTTCTAAAAATAGTATGAGAAAGCAGCCGCGGAAGCCCGACACGATCCGCTCGTGATGTCGGGAAGGCTCCGTGCCTTATTGTTACTTCGTTTTTGCACTGTCCCAAAAACCACGGGACTGTGGTTTTGTCTTCGCAGCTCACGCGCCGCTTATACGTGCATGAGCTGTGTCGCCGTACGTCACGGGTCATGTGAGGGGAGTAGATAGGTCACGTCATTTCGTTCTTCGATGCGCTATTTTGACAAGGAAAATGGTGTGCGAAACAGAGCCCTGGCGCTCGCTGTGTACGTCACCAGTGCTCATCGTTCTTTCCCCGAAACGAATTTTATTCGTTGGAGAGCACTCTGCACCGAAAAAAAACGAAAATAATTTTTGGGGTCGCCTTAATGCTCCTAAAGAACGCAACTTAACGCACAGAAGGAAGGGACGAGACAATGTTAACTTTCAACAAGCTTTTACTCAAACACGTCATGATGCTGTCTTTTATTCCTTCACCCATACCGAGAAGTTTATTCACCATTCGACGTGGGAGGTAGCTTATCTCCCTATCGGACAGGCGGATTGAAGGCATACCCAAACATTCTAGTCCTAGAAAATAAGTTTCCGGTAGGGGTGGAGGTGTAAAAGGCTGTGTCCTAACGTGTTGCAACAAGAACTTGTTGAAAGTTAGTGCTGTGTCGTCTTTTCTCCTGCTCGTCCGTAGCTGCGTCTACATGAATTCAACGAAAATCATGTTGTATCGACTTATAGAAACAAATCCTCTCCAACAGGGCTAAATCAACCAATCCACCGGTCGGGATAAGGAGGTGCGGTAATTCGATGCGAGAGGCTTCTGTCGCATTCATGTAATCGCGGTACGTGTTAGGTTGCACTCTTAAAATGATAATCACATACCAAGAAGCCCAGATTGATGCATTGCTTAGAATGAACAAAACGCCTCCAGCCTGCGCAAATCATACATTTGATGATCAAGTGCAGTAACAGTATGGAGAACAGTTTATTCACATTTGCAGGGAGTGCTGCACAGATGAGAAAAAAATGTCGCAAAGGGTGAAGACAGATCAGTTTGATGGTATTTATGACTTTTTCTAAAAGTATGTAGCATGGGCATTCCTTGTCGTACACCTTAGTACTACGAGATGGCTTACAGTATATTACACCAGGTACGCGTGCTTCTTGTCCCCATTGATGTTCAGGAGTGTGATTTAACATCTCGCACATGTTGTGCAATGTGCGCGCAGCTCTGATGGAACGCTTTGCTGCTGATGCGTGACACTCCATCCATTTCATGAGATACCTAAAGCGAACCTTGAGCCTGCCGAAAGCATTTTTACAATTATTCGTGCTTTTTATAGGTTATAATTAAAAGCCGGATTTCCACTGGGTTCAACAAGTGTGATATGACAGGGAAGGCCTGGTCACATAATGTAAGCGGCGAGAGGGGTGTTCCCTCTATGTTGATAGCATCTGACCGGAAGTGCTCGTCATCGACCAAAGCACAAACCCTAATCTCGCGTAAACTTGTGCACCTTGCCCTCTTCCTAGACTACCGAGTTTGATGTACTTGAATTTGTAGCGATGATCTACCAATGGTAAAGCTGTGGTACTGTACCTGCGTAGAGAAAGAAACAGTGCAAGTGTAATGCACATTATGTAGACAGCAGCTCGCTCAGCAACAGGCAGACTGAAATGAAGAGGAACCAAGAGCACACTGAGCCACCAGTAAAACGCAAATCCATGTGTTGTTTGGCTCTCTCTCATTCAATGCGTGCCCACCATATACAGGCAGGATTTGAGGCAGGAAAGTAACACACAAAAAAAAACTTACCATCCTTTGTAGTTATGATAAGTCTGTGGCGTGGAGCTCCGGTAGAGAGGCAAGGACGTGGCAACTGTCAAGGATGCTGACAGCAAGAGGCAAGCCAGTGACAGCGTAGAACTCTCGCATGGTAGGTTTCCATTTCGTTACGACGCACCATGGAGATCCATTGCCGTTCATGGTGCAGGATGACGGCATTGCAGAAGTCCTTGAAAGTCGCGGTCACAGTTAAACGGCTTATTCCGAACAGATGTGCGATTGTCCTGTCCTCTGTACTTGAACACAGTCGGTATAGTCCAACTGCCACACGCTTTTCATGCGAAATAGCGTTCTGTGTGTTTGTCTTAGCGCTCGAGAGAGAGGTCCCTTGTAAAAAAAAATTTTGGACATGCTTTAGAATTCCAATTGAAAAAAGTGAAAAGAGGCAATTGAAATTCAGTAGAATTGCTTTTGACTTTATTTGGAGAAACGTTTCGAACTTCTTTTGACTCCATTTGATTATTTGGTACGGACTTCCTTTTGAAATTTGTCAAAAGAACCTGTTTTGAACTTCTGCAATTGTCATTCAATTGACACTTTTATGACTTCAATTGGTCTTTCTTTTGACACCGATTTGCCATTCATTTGATTTTCTTTTGACATAATGCCGAAATTTACCTCGTTGGCCCCCATATAGCACCCAGTACCCCTGGTATTCACGACAAAGAAGCCATCTGTTAGTGATAATACACATAATTTATTACGGGTGATTATTCCATTTTCGAAAGCATGGACACAACACTCACCTTGATCTCTCGCAGACTTGTTTTCTTGCATCTGTATGGTGCAAAACAAGTCCAGATTACCATCTTGGTGTACTTCTGGCAGTCCAGCTGCAACTCTTAGAACATGGTTGTTGCTGCCAATGGCAGTGCAAAAGTGTGCCACATGAATGTGATGGATCCAGCAAGCCAAATCGCGAGGTTGACACTGCAGGAATACAAATAACTGATTAAGCAGTAACCAGCTGCTTCATGTAGACAAAGCCAGAGTTTGGCCAAATCAAAAGCAGCCGGACATTTTCTGTATGAAATCACAACTCAACAATGTATTTTTGAATCAATAGCCTCACACTCCAGAGCAGCAAGCTTACTTAAAACAGCCTAAGCTAAGAGTTCAAAATGGTCCGCATTCCCAATATGCAGGACGGGGTGATCCACATAAGGGGGCCATTCTATGCCAAATGTCTCAGGCATGAATTCGACCCTCACTGTGGTGCAAAAGTACACAGAGTTTTGTTATGAGATGAGAGCACTATGGTTTAATTTTTTGTCTTCAAATTCTCTGTTGAAATCATCGAAATTGGACGGATACCCTAGTCAAATACTAATGGTGCTGAAAAGAAAGATACCAATGATGGTCGAATTCACGTCTAGCATGCTCGGCATGGAATGATTAGTGTTTGTTGGTTCTCGTCCAATTTACCTTCCTCACCATTAAATAGAATGAAAAGTGACCCACGGCTATAATCTGTGATGCCAAGAACGTGTTGCAAAGTGTCACTGGCTCGACACATGCAGAACTTGAATGCCAATGGACGTGCAGTAATGAAGACAGAAAGGGGTCCTTACCCAGAACTGCTTCACGCCGTGTCTCATCCACTGCAGGTTTCAGAGCAGCATCTTTGTGGGCGTTGCATTGTATCCCATATGAAGTTTGCCCAATCATCTCCTCAGGAGAAAACACTGCCCAAATGAGGGCATGGGCCAGCCTGCAAATTAAAGAGCATGTTAAGAAATGGAACAATGAAACTTGATACCAAAAGAGAAAAATGGGCGAATTGGGCAAGAGAGATAGCTATGCCCATGCAGTCGTACCTTGTCCTATCCCCTTTACAGCTCCTCTCTATTCTGTGCAGAACACAGGCGTCCACGCAAACACCTAAGCCGATGTCCAGCTGCATAGAAAAGAGGTATTACACGTATTATCCTGCAAACTGTTAACTTCAAATGATATATCTTTCAAGCACACTCTTACGGCTCATCCGCACTTACCAAACACAAATAAAATATCAAAATTCCGCAGGTGAGACGAACATTACCATTGGTGCTGCTGTAACAGCAGCAGCGTTCTGGTTGGAGGCAGTCGATTAGATTTTCCATTTGATCCACCGTGTTGGTCATGACTGAAAATAAGTACCTGCTACATGCCTGTCACAACATATGTAAAAAAAAAGCCAGCTTACCACACTTCTCTTTGGCTCGGCGAAGCTTCTTTGTCAGGCGGGCATTTGCATGCTCATTGCTCAAGCTCCTCTATTTTCCGGTCGTGCTCTGCACAATGTGTACAGTGCGCACCCTGAGGCCTAGTGGAAGATCAGCAAGTAGTCAGGCTTGTGGCAGCAGCAAATCAATGAACAAGCAATCAAACATGAGAAATTGATGTTCTGAGGCTGGTTCTACAACAGGACCAATAATGCAGAACCGATTAATGTCTTTTTACTATAGGCAACAGTAGGCAAGTCTAAATTGGTAGCGCTAAATGACACGCCATTCCACGTCTGAGGATTGACTTAGACCGCAACAAATACTGGGCAGAAACAGTTAGGCTGCAATTACCACACGCCCTTCGAGGCGGATGTGTAATTGGTTGCGGAAACGCCTGGCCTCTCGCGCTTTGGGAAAACAAAGCATATTTCTCTGTACACGCTGGACTTACCCGCAGCAACGACGAAGGCTTCAGATGGCTCCGCATTTTTGCTCCACTGTATGAGGAATGTCTTCCCCTTAGCGATGTCCACGTTTGCCGGGTCATGCAAAATACTTAAACCTAATTCGATATCTTGCAGGCTGCCGACGAGATAAACGTCCAACATATTCACGCCCGGCTACTTCACCAAAATGTGCATGTTGCACGTAGTTAAGCAAATAGAAAATTGTGTGAATGAAACGTGTGAAATACAGGACACCACACAACATGAACACTCAATTCAAAACCACGTGCGGCGACAAGTCAAACAATACCCTACACTTCGCTTGCGGCTTGGATTGGCTTCGATAGCCCTAGCAGTTTGCCTCGACTAAAGGAGAGGAACGGCGCAACTTAAACCTGTAACTACAAATATGCAAACAACGCCGAATAAAATCGCACATTCCAGTTCTCTTGTTTAATCATATTATTAATAATACATATGTCTAAACAGCGGATAATAACACAGTGAATAGATGCAAACAAACAAGCCACTTCGATGTTCCCTGCTGGAAATAAAGGGCATGATCTCAATGAATTCTCCCGCAGTTCCAATGAGATTCAATGTGAAATCAGACGACCAATTTATTCAATGTGCATAAGAGGAGTATTTCTCATTGAGGGAATTGGGAGTTTTGCAGGGAAGCGGCCTTCGCGACAACGTGTTCCACCATGTTGTGTGGCGAAGGCTGCGCACAGGGAATAAATAACCAATTCAAGGAATTGGTCTAATGAGTATCAATGAGAAACGCTGACTTCCAATTGATTTAATGAGATACTCCACCAATACAAGGAATGCGAAGCCAATTGAATGAATTGGCCCAATGTGAACGAATGAGTCACGATCATTCCCAACTGAAGGAATGAGATGCTACCTTTTCGGCGCCGTAGCACGTTTCCCCATCCGCGCTCCAAAATAGTTCGCGTGATTTCAAATGTTTTTGAATATTTCTTCAAAGGTACAGGAGCCGTGGTATAACCTACTGTTGCGCCTCCCACTTGAAGCTATTGTGTTGCAATTCATGCAATATTGCACTGCACAGAAGTGGAAGCGTCCGCCAGTCGCCAGCGGAATAGTCAGTCTCTTATGAATCGTGGAAGTGTGAGGATGGCGGTCGCGCATCTGCATCAATTCGCCCTTTATCTTTATGATTTTTTGCCGTTTTAAGGTACGTAGTTGACGTGTAAGGCGTTCCTGCTCTTTGTATGCCTTTACCCCTGCAGGTATTATGAGTGCTGACGGAAAGATAGCAAGATAAAGTGGAGTGTTTTAGTGACTGTTACGAACCGCGCTGTGTGAAATGGTACGTAATATATTTTTTTGCCTTCTGACATTATAGCGACGTCATTTGAAATTGTATTTGAAATATTATATGAAGTGTATCTGAAATGCTATTTCGTGCAGGTTGAGCCTGTACAAGGCGGCACGCAAGGGAGTCTTTGTCACGATGTGACTATCACGACGTCGTGGGAACGCAGTCTCTCCTATGTTGGATATGCGTTAAATTTCGCTCAAGAACGGCAGGCTAGACCGTAAATCGTGAGGCGGCAGGTGTACAAGACAGTGAAGAACATTGTTGTCGAAAAACTCAGTGATTGAAGAAAATTTCCCCCCTGCGTTGTGCACTGTTTGGACGTTGCGAGAACGAGCCTCCATGGATTACGGTAGTGTGTGTTGGTGATGAACGTAGGTACGCCTTCAAAGACGCGTAAGTGCTGAATTGAGTATTTGTTCGTGCTATTTATTGTTTCGTGTGGTTTCTCAGTTCCATGAATACTCACACATGTGCAAGCCATTTGAAATAACTTTTCGTTTTTGTGTCTTGCTATTTGTCATAGTTTCACACCTACTGTATTGTTATGTGAACAATAAATTTTCACGAAGAAACCACACCGAGTGTATTTCTTTTTGCAGCCACAACTTCTTTCATTCTTCAACGTAACTTTCATTAGGAGCAACGGTTTTGAATGTTACTACTCATTAAAAAAGTGCATTGGCAGGGAGAATATCAGGGTGACTTGGAAATTCCATAGTGCAGCACGTTGGCTCAATGGGACACAAGACTGACCTCGAATGAATTTGTATGGGTGCTATTCAATGTGTCTCGAATTGGGCCCCATTGACTTCTACAGAGGATTTTCATTGAGACCAACTAAAACACCAGTTGTGTCCAATATATTTGTTCCAAATCATCTATTGGGAATTGGAATTTCAGTTGATTTTTTAATGGTGTTTGTCTGAAAGACGTCCAATTGAATTCAATGAGTTTTTCGGAAAATCTTCAATGGGACCATTTCTAGCAGGGTTTCTCTTAGTTTCTCTCTTGTAAGCCACTTCGATATTTCGGGCCACTTGCGGTGTCGGATTGGGCAGCTAATGAAATGTTTTATTGATTTTTGATTTGTGCAACATTTGTTGGACGCTGCACAGCCGCGCAGCGGTATAATGTTCGTCATGATGGCACACTCCAGGGCGTGTTCCAAAAGCGCGCGATTTGCGAGAGCGACAGCAGCAGCGACAATTTTTCCATGTCTCGGCTTCTCGTTCAACGATTTATATGCGAGCGGAACCTGAAGCGATGTTGACAAGCAAACCGTACGGTTGCAAGAAACCTGTTGTTGCTTCTGCCTGCGCGGAACAGAAAAAAAAAATGTCGCTGTCGCGTGTCTCTATCTATCTCCATGTTGGAACGACATCAGTAGTGAGACCTAGCTTATGTTCGATCAGGTTTCGGTGCACAATTCATGCTGGGGTATCTTCATGTTGGAACGAGATCAGTAGTGAGACCTAGCTTATGTTCGGTCAGGTTTCGGTGCACAATTCATGCTGGAGTTATCTTCATGTTGGAACGACATCAGTAGTGAGACCTAGCTTATGTTCGATCAGGTTTCGGTGCGCAATTCATGCTGGAGTATCTTCATGTTGGAACGACATCAGTACTGAGACCTAGCTTATGTTCGGTCAGGTTTCGGTGCGCAATTCATGCTGGAGTATCTTCATGTTGGAACGACATCAGTAGTGAGACCTAGCTTATGTTCGGTCAGGTTTCGGTGCACAATTCATGCTGGAGTATCTTCATGTTGGAACGACATCAGTAGTGAGACCTAGCTTATGTTCGGTCAGGTTTCTGTGCAAAATTCTTGCCGGTATCTTCATGTTGGAACGACATCAGTACTGAGACCTAGCTTATGTTCGGTCAGGTTTCGGTGCACAATTCATGCTGGAGTATCTTCATGTTGGAACGACATCAGTAGTGAGACCTAGCTTATGTTCGATCAGGTTTCGGTGCACAATTCATGCTGGAGTACCTTCATGTTGGAACGACATCAGTAGTGAGACCTAGCTTATGTTTGGTCAGGTTTCTGTGCAAAATTCTTGCCGGTATCTTCATGTTGGAACGACATCAGTACTGAGACCTAGATTATGTTCGGTCAGGTTTCGGTGCACAATTCATGCTGGAGTATCTTTATGTTGGAACGACATCAGTACTGAGACCTAGCTTATGTTCGGTCAGGTTTCGGTGCACAATTCATGCTGGAGTATCTTCATGTTGGAACGACATCAGTACTGAGACCTAGCTTATGTTCGGTCAGGTTTCGGTGCGCAATTCATGCTGGAGTATCTTCATGTTGGAACGACATCAGTACTGAGACCTAGCTTATGTTCGGTCAGGTTTCGGTGCACAATTCATGCTGGAGTATCTTTATGTTGGAACGACATCAGTACTGAGACCTAGCTTATGTTCGGTCAGGTTTCGGTGCACAATTCATGCTGGAGTATCTTCATGTTGGAACGACATCAGTACTGAGACCTAGCTTATGTTCGGTCAGGTTTCGGTGCGCAATTCATGCTGGAGTATCTTCATGTTGGAACGACATCAGTAGTGAGACCTAGCTTATGTTTGGTCAGGTTTCGGTGCACAATTCATGCTGGAGTATCTTCATGTTGGAACGACATCAGTAGTGAGACCTAGCTTGTTCGGTCAGGTTTCTGTGCAAAATTCTTACCGGTATCTTCATGTTGGAACGACATCAGTACCGAGACCTAGCTTATGTTCGGTCAGGTTTCGGTGCACAATTCATGCTGGAGTACCTTCATGTTGGAACGACATCAGTAGTGAGACCTAGCTTATGTGCGGTCAGGTTTCTGTGCACAATTCATGCTGGAGTACCTTCATGTTGGAACGACATCAGTAGTGAGACCTAGCTTATGTTCGGTCAGGTTTCGGTGCACAATTCATGCTGGAGTACCTTCATGTTGGAACGACATCAGTAGTGAGACCTAGCTTATGTTCGGTCAGGTTTCGGTGCACAATTCATGCTGGAGTATCTTCATGTTGGAACGACATTAGTAGTGAGACCTAGCTTATGTTCGGTCAGGTTTCGGTGCACAATTCATGCTGGAGTACCTTCATGTTGGAACGACATCAGTAGTGAGACCTAGCTTATGTTCGGTCAGGTTTCTGTGCAAAATTCTTGCCGGTATCTTCATGTTGGAACGACATCAGTACTGAGACCTAGCTTATGTTCGGTCAGGTTTCGGTGCACAATTCATGCTGGAGTATCTTCATGTCGGAACGACATCAGTACTGAGACCTAGCTTATGTTCGGTCAGGTTTCGGTGCACAATTCATGCTGGAGTATCTTCATGTTGGAACGACATCAGTACTGAGACCTAGCTTATGTTCGGTCAGGTTTCGGTGCGCAATTCATGCTGGAGTATCTTCATGTTGGAACGACATCAGTAGTGAGACCTAGCTTATGTTCGGTCAGGTTTCGGTGCACAATTCATGCTGGAGTATCTTCATGTTGGAACGACATCAGTAGTGAGACCTAGCTTATGTTCGGTCAGGTTTCTGTGCAAAATTCTTGCCGGTATCTTCATGTTGGAATGACATCAGTACTGAGACCTAGCTTATGTTCGGTCAGGTTTCGGTGCACAATTCATGCTGGAGTATCTTCATGTTGGAACGACATCAGTAGTGAGACCTAGCTTATGTTCGATCAGGTTTCGGTGCACAATTCATGCTGGAGTATCTTCATGTTGGAACGACATCAGTACTGAGACCTAGCTTATGTTCGGTCAGGTTTCGGTGCGCAATTCATGCTGGAGTATCTTCATGTTGGAACGACATCAGTAGTGAGACCTAGCTTATGTTCGGTCAGGTTTCGGTGCACAATTCATGCTGGAGTATCTTCATGTTGGAATGACATCAGTAGTGAGACCTAGCTTATGTTCGGTCAGGTTTCGGTGCACAATTCATGCTGGAGTACCTTCATGTTGGAACGACATCAGTACTGAGACCTAGCTTATGTTCGGTCAGGTTTCGGTGCACAATTCATGCTGGAGTATCTTCATGTTGGAACGACATCAGTACTGAGACCTAGCTTATGTTCGGTCAGGTTTCGGTGCACAATTCATGCTGGAGTATCTTTATGTTGGAACGACATCAGTACTGAGACCTAGCTTATGTTCGGTCAGGTTTCGGTGCACAATTCATGCTGGAGTATCTTCATGTTGGAACGACATCAGTACTGAGACCTAGCTTATGTTCGGTCAGGTTTCGGTGCGCAATTCATGCTGGAGTATCTTCATGTTGGAACGACATCAGTACTGAGACCTAGCTTATGTTCGGTCAGGTTTCGGTGCACAATTCATGCTGGAGTATCTTCATGTTGGAACGACATCAGTACTGAGACCTAGCTTATGTTCGGTCAGGTTTCGGTGCGCAATTCATGCTGGAGTATCTTCATGTTGGAACGACATCAGCAGTGAGACCTAGCTTATGTTCGGTCAGGTTTCGGTGCACAATTCATGCTGGAGTATCTTCATGTTGGAACGACATCAGTAGTGAGACCTAGCTTATGTTCGGTCAGGTTTCTGTGCAAAATTCTTGCCGGTATCTTCATGTTGGAACGACATCAGTACTGAGACCTAGCTTATGTTCGGTCAGGTTTCGGTGCACAATTCATGCTGGAGTATCTTCATGTTGGAACGACATCAGTAGTGAGACCTAGCTTATGTTCGATCAGGTTTTGGTGCACAATTCATGCTGGAGTATCTTCATGTTGGAACGACATCAGTACTGAGACCTAGCTTATGTTCGGTCAGGTTTCGGTGCGCAATTCATGCTGGAGTATCTTCATGTTGGAACGACATCAGTAGTGAGACCTAGCTTATGTTCGGTCAGGTTTCGGTGCACAATTCATGCTGGAGTATCTTCATGTTGGAACGACATCAGTAGTGAGACCTAGCTTATGTTCGGTCAGGTTTCGGTGCACAATTCATGCTGGAGTACCTTCATGTTGGAACGACATCAGTAGTGAGACCTAGCTTATGTTCGGTCAGGTTTCTGTGCAAAATTCTTGCCGGTATCTTCATGTTGGAACGACATCAGTACTGAGACCTAGCTTATGTTCGGTCAGGTTTCGGTGCACAATTCATGCTGGAGTATCTTCATGTTGGAACGACATCAGTACTGAGACCTAGCTTATGTTCGGTCAGGTTTCGGTGCGCAATTCATGCTGGAGTATCTTCATGTTGGAACGACATCAGTAGTGAGACCTAGCTTATGTTCGGTCAGGTTTCGGTGCACAATTCATGCTGGAGTATCTTCATGTTGGAATGACATCAGTAGTGAGACCTAGCTTATGTTCGGTCAGGTTTCTGTGCAAAATTCTTGCCGGTATCTTCATGTTGGAACGACATCAGTACTGAGACCTAGCTTATGTTCGGTCAGGTTTCGGTGCACAATTCATGCTGGAGTATCTTCATGTTGGAATGACATCAGTAGTGAGACCTAGCTTATGTTCGATCAGGTTTCGGTGCACAATTCATGCTGGAGTACCTTCATGTTGGAACGACATCAGTAGTGAGACCTAGCTTATGTTTGGTCAGGTTTCTGTGCAAAATTCTTGCCGGTATCTTCATCTTGGAACGACATCAGTACTGAGACCTAGATTATGTTCGGTCAGGTTTCGGTGCACAATTCATGCTGGAGTATCTTTATGTTGGAACGACATCAGTACTGAGACCTAGCTTATGTTCGGTCAGGTTTCGGTGCACAATTCATGCTGGAGTATCTTCATGTTGGAACGACATCAGTACTGAGACCTAGCTTATGTTCGGTCAGGTTTCGGTGCGCAATTCATGCTGGAGTATCTTCATGTTGGAACGACATCAGTAGTGAGACCTAGCTTATGTTCGGTCAGGTTTCGGTGGACAATTCATGCTGGAGTATCTTCATGTTGGAACGACATCAGTACTGAGACCTAGCTTATGTTCGGTCAGGTTTCGGTGCACAATTCATGCTGGAGTATCTTTATGTTGGAACGACATCAGTACTGAGACCTAGCTTATGTTCGGTCAGGTTTCGGTGCACAATTCATGCTGGAGTATCTTCATGTTGGAACGACATCAGTACTGAGACCTAGCTTATGTTCGGTCAGGTTTCGGTGCGCAATTCATGCTGGAGTATCTTCATGTTGGAACGACATCAGTAGTGAGACCTAGCTTATGTTTGGTCAGGTTTCGGTGCACAATTCATGCTGGAGTATCTTCATGTTGGAACGACATCAGTAGTGAGACCTAGCTTATATGTTCGGTCAGGTTTCTGTGCAAAATTCTTACCGGTATCTTCATGTTGGAACGACATCAGTACCGAGACCTAGCTTATGTTCGGTCAGGTTTCGGTGCACAATTCATGCTGGAGTACCTTCATGTTGGAACGACATCAGTAGTGAGACCTAGCTTATGTGCGGTCAGGTTTCTGTGCACAATTCATGCTGGAGTACCTTCATGTTGGAACGACATCAGTAGTGAGACCTAGCTTATGTTCGGTCAGGTTTCGGTGCACAATTCATGCTGGAGTACCTTCATGTTGGAACGACATCAGTAGTGAGACCTAGCTTATGTTCGGTCAGGTTTCGGTGCACAATTCATGCTGGAGTATCTTCATGTTGGAACGACATTAGTAGTGAGACCTAGCTTATGTTCGGTCAGGTTTCGGTGCACAATTCATGCTGGAGTACCTTCATGTTGGAACGACATCAGTAGTGAGACCTAGCTTATGTTCGGTCAGGTTTCTGTGCAAAATTCTTGCCGGTATCTTCATGTTGGAACGACATCAGTACTGAGACCTAGCTTATGTTCGGTCAGGTTTCGGTGCACAATTCATGCTGGAGTATCTTCATGTCGGAACGACATCAGTACTGAGACCTAGCTTATGTTCGGTCAGGTTTCGGTGCACAATTCATGCTGGAGTATCTTCATGTTGGAACGACATCAGTACTGAGACCTAGCTTATGTTCGGTCAGGTTTCGGTGCGCAATTCATGCTGGAGTATCTTCATGTTGGAACGACATCAGTAGTGAGACCTAGCTTATGTTCGGTCAGGTTTCGGTGCACAATTCATGCTGGAGTATCTTCATGTTGGAACGACATCAGTAGTGAGACCTAGCTTATGTTCGGTCAGGTTTCTGTGCAAAATTCTTGCCGGTATCTTCATGTTGGAATGACATCAGTACTGAGACCTAGCTTATGTTCGGTCAGGTTTCGGTGCACAATTCATGCTGGAGTATCTTCATGTTGGAACGACATCAGTAGTGAGACCTAGCTTATGTTCGATCAGGTTTCGGTGCACAATTCATGCTGGAGTATCTTCATGTTGGAACGACATCAGTACTGAGACCTAGCTTATGTTCGGTCAGGTTTCGGTGCGCAATTCATGCTGGAGTATCTTCATGTTGGAACGACATCAGTAGTGAGACCTAGCTTATGTTCGGTCAGGTTTCGGTGCACAATTCATGCTGGAGTATCTTCATGTTGGAATGACATCAGTAGTGAGACCTAGCTTATGTTCGGTCAGGTTTCGGTGCACAATTCATGCTGGAGTACCTTCATGTTGGAACGACATCAGTACTGAGACCTAGCTTATGTTCGGTCAGGTTTCGGTGCACAATTCATGCTGGAGTATCTTCATGTTGGAACGACATCAGTACTGAGACCTAGCTTATGTTCGGTCAGGTTTCGGTGCACAATTCATGCTGGAGTATCTTTATGTTGGAACGACATCAGTACTGAGACCTAGCTTATGTTCGGTCAGGTTTCGGTGCACAATTCATGCTGGAGTATCTTCATGTTGGAACGACATCAGTACTGAGACCTAGCTTATGTTCGGTCAGGTTTCGGTGCGCAATTCATGCTGGAGTATCTTCATGTTGGAACGACATCAGTACTGAGACCTAGCTTATGTTCGGTCAGGTTTCGGTGCACAATTCATGCTGGAGTATCTTCATGTTGGAACGACATCAGTACTGAGACCTAGCTTATGTTCGGTCAGGTTTCGGTGCGCAATTCATGCTGGAGTATCTTCATGTTGGAACGACATCAGCAGTGAGACCTAGCTTATGTTCGGTCAGGTTTCGGTGCACAATTCATGCTGGAGTATCTTCATGTTGGAACGACATCAGTAGTGAGACCTAGCTTATGTTCGGTCAGGTTTCTGTGCAAAATTCTTGCCGGTATCTTCATGTTGGAACGACATCAGTACTGAGACCTAGCTTATGTTCGGTCAGGTTTCGGTGCACAATTCATGCTGGAGTATCTTCATGTTGGAACGACATCAGTAGTGAGACCTAGCTTATGTTCGATCAGGTTTTGGTGCACAATTCATGCTGGAGTATCTTCATGTTGGAACGACATCAGTACTGAGACCTAGCTTATGTTCGGTCAGGTTTCGGTGCGCAATTCATGCTGGAGTATCTTCATGTTGGAACGACATCAGTAGTGAGACCTAGCTTATGTTCGGTCAGGTTTCGGTGCACAATTCATGCTGGAGTATCTTCATGTTGGAACGACATCAGTAGTGAGACCTAGCTTATGTTCGGTCAGGTTTCGGTGCACAATTCATGCTGGAGTACCTTCATGTTGGAACGACATCAGTAGTGAGACCTAGCTTATGTTCGGTCAGGTTTCTGTGCAAAATTCTTGCCGGTATCTTCATGTTGGAACGACATCAGTACTGAGACCTAGCTTATGTTCGGTCAGGTTTCGGTGCACAATTCATGCTGGAGTATCTTCATGTTGGAACGACATCAGTACTGAGACCTAGCTTATGTTCGGTCAGGTTTCGGTGCACAATTCATGCTGGAGTACCTTCATGTTGGAACGACATCAGTAGTGAGACCTAGCTTATGTTCGGTCAGGTTTCTGTGCAAAATTCTTGCCGGTATCTTCATGTTGGAACGGCTCTTACTGAGACATATAGCTTCTGTTTGGTCAGGTTTCTGTGCATAAGTCGTGCCAAATGGCTCCGTCAGCTTGGTGCGCTTGGTGGATACGCCGTCAGCTTTGAATGGCTTGCGTAATCAGGGTCAACTTCTCTTCAGTTTAATTTTTTTCTCTATAATCCATGCGGGAAGATGTCTTATGGCCAAAGGTGGTCTATAGATTTTGTTTGGGCATTGGTCCAAAGAAAGTCAAAGTCAAAAGAAATACCAAACAACCCAAAGGATGCCCAAACAATGTCAATTGACAGGCAAAGTTCATTTTCATAAGGGGTGCCTGAATGTGTCAGGGAAAACGCGAAAAGCCTACTTGAAGTGGCTCTCTCCTAAATATGGCAATGCTTCCTCGAACCTGCTGTCGTTCCGGTAGAATGCCCATTGCTGTCGGCGAAATCTAGGTGCACCGTCGAGCCATAGAACTGTCATAGAACTAGAAACCAAGCCAGCGAAGGGTGACATGGTAGATACGGAAGGCATAGCGTGTTACGAATGGTGTGTGCTACAGGTTCCGGCGCCGTTCTCGCATGACGCAGCACGGCGTTTAAACAGTACGCTACTCGTTCCATAAGCGGACACGAAAGAAAACAAATACACTTCACGCACGGCATGGCACATGAAGCCCAGCGGGAGCGAGCACAACTCCGATTGGATTGGATAGCACAGCGCCGAATGCGCCTGGTCCTCACTTGGGGAAAGGTCATGGCCGAATCCACAATATCGATGATGGCGCTTCCCGGATTTGGGCGCTGGGACGAGGTCTCTGCTCTTTGCTCTCCCCCATTACTCTCTCTCGCGCGCACTTTTTCTTCTAGCATCTCGCCTTATGTTTTCTACGCCGTGGAGCAATACAGCCACCATCGTATTTGCGAGCAGCGGTTCCTCGATCCGACTCGAAAAAAACGCCTCGATATCGAGCCACAAGAGGCTCTCGTCAGACTTCTGCTTGGCACGCACACATACCTGCACTAACTGGACATTTCTTAGTGAGACGGAATCGTCAGCTGTGCACGTCGCCATGTTTGTCTCGCGGGGATCTTGGAGGATTTTGCATTGTATTATTGGTATTGTACGTGTCAGAAGATCATCGTATAGTCACCACAGTTCAGTAATGAAATGAGTCGCAAAATAATTGTGCATCAAAAATGAAATATTAGTGAAAGTAACGACGTCTAAATATGTTTTGTTATGGGAACACAAAAGCTCAGCTAGCGTCATTGTCATCATTACCCAGTGTCACTAACATGACCTGTATAGAAGGCGGTAGTGAAAGTGATATACAGGGTGTTCAAAATTCACTAGCACTTTATAACTAGGCGAACAAAAGAAAACTGTGCTATTTTTTCTGTTGCTTGAGTAAGAAACAGGTGCTACGTAATTAGCAGCACCTGTTTCTTACACTACACAAGTAGCGTAAAGTTATCATCCGGCTTCCTGTCATCGCTGTGTTTGTGTAGCGCTCGTGAAAGCTTAATTTTGAACACCCAGTATAATATCCAACTAGAGACGACAAAAAAGCAAGCTGACGAACAGTCTAGAACTTCAATCGTGGTATCAAATATAGATCAATGCCTCTGGTTCGCAGGAATAAAATGTCTCGAGGGTGTTTTTTCTTGTTACGAATGTACGTTTTTTTTGTTTTTTTTTAAGTATGGCGGTGTAGGAGCCATGCCGCGCCAGAGGTTTCCGGGTTCCGGGTGCTCCTTTCGCCCTACCATGGTGTGTGACAATTGCTGAGTGTCATATACACTTTAATGACAAACCCATAAAGTCAATAACAAGCGGCAAGATCCTTCCCTCGTGCATTGAAAACAGGAAGCATAAAACTACGCACACTATGCACTACTACGCACTCTACGCACGACAACCAGCGGATCGCAAGTCTCAATATTATGTCTCTGGCTTGTTGGCAAAGCGGATTTTGTATCTTGAGTTTCCATGGAAAGTTTCACTACAAGTTTGTATGTCATAGTGAACAACAACTTAATTAACACATTACCAGAAAATATCGCCCTTGTTTGACGTTGATGTTAATGATGGCCGCGGGTGTCTCCGACAACGGTTGAAAACGGTGCATAGTTTTGCATACCCCGAACCGAAAGAGCTTGCTTAAACCGTTCTTCAAATATATCTTCTTCTTCGCAGACCTGTGTTTGTTTGTTTGTAAGAAAAGAAAAGAGAACGTCGCGTTTCGCATTCATATTGGCTGTATGTCATACAGATGTTCTTCAGCCCATGGAAATACATCCAGTGGATGTATTTTCAGGGGATCTTATTTTCATGTGGTCTTTGCGAGTTGACTTTCGCGGCGAGTCTCTTTACCGTTCCGCGTGTCCCACCGCAAGGTCCTTTCCCGTTGGCGGTGTCGAAGAAGTTCCAAGCGGCAGCGACGCCCAAGTCATCTTCATGGTTACAGTAGTTCGCGAAGTTTTTGCGGTTCTTGTACTGGGAAGCTGCTTCGACATTCATGTATGACTTGTAACAAGTCGGCCAGACCTTGGCCGCAGGTGCGAAGCCAATTGACGTAAACTTTTTTGCCAAGCTGACAGAAATGCTCTTTGTGACTTTCTTTTTTATGATTTGCATTTGGAGGACATTACCACGGAGAAGTAAGGTGATCGAACTCTCTTCTCAAATGACGCTCCTAATTTCAAGCATCATTTGCGGCTGCGCTGTGGCGCTCTTATTCCCTCGAAGACTACCTCTCCGGAGATGCTGTTGTGGCAATGTTATGTTTTACGCTCAAACGCCAAACTAGGGAGTTTGTTAAGTAAACACACAGGTGAAGCATCCAGAAATATCTGACTGTTTTATTTTTGTTTTGTTTTTTGTAGTTCGCTGAGTTGTTTTCTTAATGTTTTGTTTCGCCTTCTTTCTCTGTCATGAAGCGTGGAAGATCGGGTGATTAAGCATTCATTGAATAGCGCAGTAGGAAAACACAGACGTACACAGAGGCCAGTCCGCGACAGTCTATTCTCCTGTGTCGTCGTCAGCGTTTCCCTGCTCCCACATAGAGCGGTGCAGTCATCACTCGCTTCGCATATGGTTGCTCTTTCTGGAAATCTTGAAGCGAACACTCATGACCAGCACTGCCAGAAAACTCACCCTTTTCCGAACCAAAATATGAAAAGCTAACAATTGCGAATTTTCTCTCACATACAAGCATCACGTGTACTTATCAAAATAGGTTTAATATACGTGCACACCGAATTACCGGGGGTGACAAAATACATCACCGATCACCATTACCGTCGTCGTTTCAGTCCTCCTAAAATTTAAAGTATGCATCATCAGTCCGCATTGCCGAGGCATAAAATCGGAGGAGCTAGTGTACCACGAAACGCGGGCACCGCGCTGATCCCACAAAAAGATTCGTGGAATTAAGAACTACGCTTTCTCTATGCCGCCTCGGACCTCGCTCTCGTAGCTTCTCCTGTGATGTCTTGTCCTGTGATCTGTGGACATTACTCAACGACGCTTACACTTACACTTACACGAGCTTAGCGTGCTTTCGATGTCAGTTAATGTCGTTAGAAACGCAGATTGTAGCTATAGTTAAGGGCTGTTTATACGTTGGCGTAACGCCGACGAGCGAGTACGCGCAACGAGGTTGACTGCCGTCGGAGTGTTTATAATCGAGCGGCAGAGAACGTTGTCTATCAGGGGGCTGTAGCAGCGGTGGGCACATTCCACACCGTTCTGAGCATGCGTTAAATACGGCCTACCACGTGCATGTTGGCACAGACGGTGCTATGACATTGCGCGCGCTCGAGGAAGCAAGCGTCGTTATCAGTTACCCTGGCGCGCGTTCCCGAACCTTGAGCGAGCTTGCCAGCTCACGATGCCTCCCCTTTCCGCGTCGCCGTCACCATAGCAACAGTGTGCTCACGTGGCGCTCTTTGTGGGTGGACAAAAAAGAGAAAGAAACTCTCCTTCGAGAACGGCGCTACCATTGCGCGTGGTCGAGGGTAATCGGCATACGAGAGGAGATGGAACAACGCACAGCTCCTCGACGTTCGCATTGCAAATGGCACTTGGCGGATCTGACGAAACGTTACTTGCAGCATGATCGGTCCAAATAGTGCATGCGCCAGTAACCGTGACATTATTGACGACTGTTTGGTGACGTCATGTAGCCTCATTGCGCACAGGTTGGAAGACATAACGCGGCGTAATGTAGGTCAAAATACATACAAAAACATTGCTTCCGCGATGTCAAATGCTGGCACCGCTTAGATGATGCAGGGGAACTATATTCAAGGAACTTGAACTAAGCTTGGTCTAACTAGAGACGCTATTGGTTTAAACTAAGCATACACTAACCAACATCGCTCTATCGCGTAATGTAGGTCAGTCAGAACATTTGCTTCTCTACCGATGTATAGACTAATGCCGGCACCTCCTACTCCTGCAAGACGCGGGGGAACCGTATTCAGGAAAACTGAAATAACCTTGGTCTCACTACACATATTATAAGTCCCAACTAGCCATAAACTAACCAACGATACTTCGTTCTGTGTTGCTCCAGCGCGCCCGCCGTGCCAAGCCCAATCATCGCAAGTGTAGGCATTTCATTCGGTGAAACGACCGACTTCGATGAGACGATTCGATTTCTTTTCATATCACGCCGTCGGTATCCGCCCCGGTTTAAAAGGGATTAGGCAGACCTGAATCCTTGAAACTCATAACAGAACGCAGAATGAAGAATGTCTTGCGCAGTGCGCGGGCCCAGTGTTAAATCAAGCCGAAATTCAACATCGGTTTTAAATCATGCTTTCTGACCCTTAAAAAATAATTGAAGAGGATTTAGCGACCCAGGTCGTCTGCGTAATGTACGAATAGTAACGAAATTACCTCGCTGCGCAGTAAAAAGTTTGATCTGCAACTCTGCAGCAATAATGAGCTAAGCGTCTTCCCGGAAATGGTTAACACACAGGACAAAAGAAAAAATTGGAGCAGGAACAGTTTCAAGAACTTTCGTCTAGAAAAGCTTTGAATCTTGCCTTCCTGTAGGACTCAATAACCGCACATCCAAGCAAATAGAATCGCAAAGTATCGTATGTGATCTCATAAATCATAAAATTTGTTACATATTTAGATTTTCAGCTTCATATAACTGTTATTTGAGACTATCCTAACACTAAAACCGTGTAAGGGACTAAAACGTATAAATTATCCACGTTCATCATATTTACGTGCCGTGAGTAGTATAGAAATGTCTCCTATAGCCAAGAGTTTTCTCTAATCCAATTCCAATCCAGATCTAAGTCATAATGCAGTTCTAATCCAGCCAAATCTAAGCCATCTGATTGGCAACCATTAGCTCCGCACACTTCATGTTGATTGGCCCATGCTAAGCCTACTGATCTGTGATTGGTTGACCATAGCGCCGCCCCTTTATCCTAATTACTTGACTCCGCCCACTTCACGCTGATGTCGATCACTGAACACAGCTCCGCCCTTTTATGCTAATTAACCGGCTCCATTGATTGGCCCATTCTAAGCCTACTGATCACTCTACCTTTTTTCCAGACTTTCTAAGCCCTCTGATTAGCCGTCCCCGATTTAAGCATACCGATTGGCCCGTTCTGAGCCCACTGATTGGCTGATTAAGCCCGCTGAACATAGCCTTTGTTAGCGCCCGCCCGCTCGGCACCGACCCCACAGCGGATTTATCTCACACTTCCAAGCTTACCTCATGCCACCAGATAGCGCAACTCAGGTGCATCAACTCTGCACGGTTCTGCTTTGAGGCGTCACATAAGCGAGATAACTTCGTTGAGATATGCTGCCACATATCATGCTCCCATTTCAATAAAAACAAGTTGTGTGACATCATACGCAAAATCTTCGACGAGAACCTGTCGGCTTACAGGGAGCAATCACTGTGTGAGCTCCAGGGACTATGTCAGGAAGTCCAGGGGAGCTATTCTCATCAAAGTAAGCTACCTGCTTACTTTCCTGCCAAGGAGGTTATTGGTCGCCGAATAAAGAAGGCGTGAACAATGGGAATGTCATTGGGAAAGGTTTTCACGTGCCGTTAGCCACTAGTTGAGCATTCGTCCGTCCGGCCTTGCTACTGTGTCGGTGTTTCCATGACACAATCATCACGAACCGCACATAGAAAGAGAAGGTTGGAGGAATGCGGAGTAAGTATCTAAAAACTTCCATGGGGTAAAAATAGGAAAATAATCTTGTGTAGCGCTGGCGTTGTGTGCGAGATAGCGAGCCTGTAAACAGTGGGGTGGCGCTGGTGCGTGCCCAATATTTTAAACAAGCGCAGTGGCGCAAAAAGATTACTATTCCCCGTACAGATTTTTAATGTAATTTCTTGTTTACGTGCAACACCTACGCGACGTCACTTGTTATTCAATGAAACTGATTTCGTTGTCTGTGCCTGGCATTCGTATTTCTCAGTGTCCACAACCCCGACAACCCCACCCCCTGTAATGAGTCGTGTGAGAAAGTCTGTGTAAGGGACATACTCGTACTAGTTTAATTATAGACGTAATCGGTTCAAGCATCGATGTGAGGAACGACCCTGCATCGGAGAGCGGTGCATTGTGGTGAAGCACGAACTATGGCAACGAGTATAGGATAGTCCGATCATATTGTTCCAATGAAATGCAAATATTTATCCATCATGCACTATTTCTGCAGCCGTGGAAACGCATTTCGAAGCAAAAACAATTCATAGTGCGAGGCATGTATGGCATACTCATCGTTAGCGCTGTTCTCGTTCAAAGTAATCACCCTCTTTTCGGTGCTTACTTTTCAGCGCAAAAATTAAGATACTACATCACTGCCTACGTCAAAATGATGTGCATCTTAACATGATCCCCTGAGCTAGGAAAAATCTAGGGACACCGAAGAAATAACTTCAAAAAGCAATGTTGTTCATAGAGGCACGGTACTGGGTGTGACGCCACTTATTGACCGTAAAAAAGCCAGCGGCGGAGAAGCCCACCGCCAAACATGTCACACCAAAATTACTAGAGCTTCAGTTCATGAGATATATTCTATAGTAACTATAATATTGAGTATCGGGATGTCCTAATTATTCTGGCACGTTTAAACCAATGTTCTGTTGTTTCTCCTCTTTTCCCTCCTCAACCTCCAGGCCTGCAGCCTTCGCATCTGCCTGGGCATCGCTAAGACGACACAGACCGTCTCTGTTCTCGCAGAGGCGAGGGAGTCTGTGATGCCCACCTTGCGTGACAAGGAGACCCTCCGCATCTACACAAGGTACCTGACACGTCACCCGCAGCACTACTTGGTAGATATCGTCATGGAGTGCCCATCATCCGCTTTCTGGTTCTGCGTTCTGTGAATGAGGATGTCTATTCCCTCGCCCACCAACATGCCGTCTCATCCCTTCCCATGTGCACCCTCGCTACTCCTTCCGTGTACTCCAGCGTCCCTGGCACCTTCACGAAAAGCGACCACCGTCCAGTCGCTTTGCTCCAACTCGTACTGGAACAGCTTAATAACGTGCACTACCGAAGAATAGCGGTCTACACGGACGTGTCGGTCTCCCCGGGCGCCTCAACTTTAGCCGTTGTTGTGCCTTCAGAAAATTACGAACTAGCGCTCAAGCTCCCTCACGAGACATCCTCCACAGAAGCAGAGCTCGCCACCATCAATAAAGCCCTTAAAGCTTACATCAACGAGGCCCCCAAACAACTGGACTCTGCTTACGGACAGCAAGGTGGCGCTGCAAATATTATCTTGTCCTTGCTCCAAGATTGTCACAGACATGTGCTCCCTAGCACTCACGACATACAGCCGTCTCACTGCCTCCGGCCACAGCGTGTGGTTTCAATGGGTACTCAGCCACATGGGCCTGCCGGGAAATACCCGCGCTGATGCTGCGGCTAGAGGAGCGCGTGGGGCAGCTGCCACCACAATGACTACCACCATTCCTCTCACTCCATCGGGCTGCTTGATACAGATCCACCGCCAGACGTCTCGCAGCACCCTCGCGTTTAGCTCAAACGCTATAGCGGCAAACACGTTCCTCCACTCCATCGACCCGAGGACGGAACTCATCCTCTCCCAGCTGCTGTCATGACAGGAGGAGTCAATCCTCCATCACCTACGCCTCGATGTTGCCCTGCTGCTCCTCTCTAAGATGGATAGAGGGGCGTCCCCGATGTGTCCCTGCTGTGCTGCAGTCACCGACATACGCCACCTTTTGTTGCACTGCAAGCAGTACGCCGGCCCCCGAGCCGTCGTCTCAACAAATCTCACTTCCCTAGGCCTCAGGGAACTTTCCGTGGTGACGCTGCTGGGGGCTTGGAGCAGTCACCCGAGCCCTCCTGCGTTACCTGAAGTACACTGGGCTGCTCAGCAGCCTTTAAGCTACCCCATCGTCCCCTGCCACTTTTTTTTTCTTTTTTTAATCTTTTTTCTCTGACTCTCTCTGCCTGTCTGACCTTTCCCCCTTTCTTTATCTTTAATGAACATATCCCCCCTTTTTTCCTATACAACATATTTAAATCCGGTAGACAGTGCCACTGTAGATCATAAGCTGTGATGCTCTACACCCTGTATATGCAGTGGGGATAAGTGTGCTTAGAAATCGGCGGAGCGTTCAGGCGGAGCTCGTCGCGGTGGCTCAGCTCAACAGCTCGTGACGTGTAAAGTAAGCAGGTAGCTTACTTTGACGAGAATAGCTCCCCTGGAGACGATCATCAATCACGCTAGGAGCTATGGATGAAAATAAAGATGCATCACACCTTGCTACACAGTCTGCTCAAGTTATTCGACGATGCGCATGCAGTTCCAGCACCCCGCTCGAATTCTCATCTCCGGCGCGTCCATGTGTAGCACGACGGTGCACACGCAGAATATAATGAGACACCACGAGTTATTTAGCATTCCATCTTAGAAGATACTCAATGTACAAAAGTATGCAGCTGAACAGGAAAAAGATTTTGACAGCGTGCAGTTTATGGACAGAATGCCCGCAGATTGGGATGAGCAATATCCCACTCTCATAGGTATTGACGATCAAATCACGGGAAAGGGGGTTCTATCGGAGGTAGAGTCTCTGTTTGTGCATGGTAGGCACCATAAGAATGCATCCGTCATTCTGATCACACAAGCCTTGATCTATCACAACGCCTCTTTACGAACGATATCGCTGAACGCCAGTTATATCATATTGTTCCAGAACGCTCGGTTCCTACAACAGATCAAAACCTTCGGCCGTCAAGTATTCGGGAAGCAGGGGCTCTCCTGTTTTCTCGACACAGATAACCAGGCAACGAAGAAGGCGCATGGTTATTTAGCTGTGGATTTTCACTTGCAAACTCCTCCCTCTCATAGCCCGCGAACGGGTATTTTACCGCACGACTTGTAGTTCCTGTTTACGCCCGCAAAATGACGGCCGATCTTAGAAGACATCTCACGCTCCTCAAAGTATCGGCCACCAGTAGACCGACGCACCGCGCTGAGTCACTTAAAGTCAGCTGCGATGACATTCGAATCCTTTTAGAAATCTGTCTGAACATTATACGCAGAAATATCTCACTTTCAATGGAACTTGATAAAAACTTGAAGAAACACAAAAAAATCTGCTTCCTCGCTTACAAATCACATCAGAAGTGCCCTCGGCAGTTGAAGAAATATAATAGGCAACAACGAGGTGGTCTCAGTCCCATACTCCCACTGCTCCTCTCAGGGCTATCAAGTCTCGTGGTGGGAGCCGCCGGGCGAGCGATATCCAAAGCCATCGGTCATGCCTCATAGAATAGAAATAGGTGAAGTTCTCAAATCTAATGATTCGGACAATGTAAAAGTGGGCAAAATACTGGAAGCCCTCTAGTACTTGCTGAAGCGTGCTCACTATCGTCCTCCACCCCTTCCACCTCCTCCTCCTCCTCTGGAACCTGTCCATTCGGAGCCCAAACCACAACACAACCAATTCGATTTTAATCCTCTACCCTCCGGTGTTGATAAAGCACACGCGAAATCTGTGCTAATAGAATTGAAGAAAGTTTTCACCTGGCAGGCGGATAATGTGGTAGAATATAGAGGGAAGCGAAACAACCGCTCAAACATAGTGGCCTTTGTGAGCTACTTAGCATGTTGTAGCACACTCATCAAGAAACCCAGTTGGTACAAAAAAAGTATAGAAAATTATAAGCGCTCTGAAAATGCACCGAATTGCTCACTGGAGCAAATATGGGGCCCTATAGAAAGATCAAGGAAAAAGTGTTAGGTGGAGTCGATCGGTACCCACGTTATCATATCTCTTCACAGATCGCGGAAGCGAATTTTGGGGTTCCCCCATTCGTCAGTATTTTCAGTCGCTACTGAATCACTATACCACGCAAAGTGGAATGAAGGCGGCCTCCTGTGAGCGCGTGCAGAGAACAATTAGAGAAAGAATAGCCAGACATTTCACTAGTACGGGAAAGTTTAATTAAATCAACAAGCTGCCGAAGATAGTGGCCAACTATAACGACTCGGTACACTCCGTCATGGGCGAAAAGCCAAAAAACGTGAATGCCGGCAATGAAGTAGCTCAGTTCGGCCAAGGGAAGTAGCTCAGGTGGACGGCCGAGGTGTTCGAAGTGTCGCGAACGAGAAAGACTGATCCACCCGCAGTGTACGTGAAGGATTCGACGGGAAAATAAATACTGGGATCATTTTACGAGCAGGAGCTGCAGCCCGTCCCCCATCTTGCCTTGTACGATAAGCGTCTCATATCCACGGTGATTAGAGAGAATAAAATTAACGGGATATTGCATTACTTGGTTCGTTGGTTCGGATACGCCAAAGATCACGATTCTTGGGTGCCCGCCAGCGATGTCAGCAAATGAATTTTACGTGTATCTGCTCTCGAACGCCAGCATGGACCTGCACCCATCCAACACGCTGAACGACTTCACGATCGCGTTAGGTAAGCCGCTACACCTGGATGATTCGTACGTCGTTGGTGTAGAGGGACTTTCCATTCCCAACAGCCTCCTGAACGTGAACCAAGCACTGGATAACCTGATAACACTATCAACACAGAAGAGGCAAACAAAACAGCTCACGTTCGAACACGCGGACACGCTATTGAATAAAATATTTCCCGAATAGAGTGGACTCGGGGATAGAGTGGACCTACGAGGATGATGATGATGATGATTATGATTTTTAATGGCGCAAAGGCAACTTTGGCCATAGAGCGCCACGACAATGGTATGAATCAAAGCTAGTTAAAAATAATCGATTTCATTTAAAGTCAAAATAGGAAAGGTAAAAAGTAGTGAAAATATTTGCATGTTCACAGGTCGTTCACGTAACCTCTGTCTCTTAAAAAGTTGTACACATGGTTAAAACTGATGAGAGGCTCGTCCCCCAGCAAAAGCGCTGGGTGAAGAGGAATCCCATACTGGGTGAAGAGGAACAGTGAGAAGTGTTGTTGACAATGGTGTTCGTGATGAGTGCAAACTATGAGTATATGCATAACGGACAAGGCTGTCCCGCAATGCTCGCACTGTGGTATCTCTTCGCCTCGGAGAAGATACCAGTGTATTAAGAAGGTGTGTCCAGCTCTCAGACGGCTGAATAGAACTTCATTTAATCAATTGCACACTGTTTGATCCGTGGTTTGATAGTGTGCAATTTGTTCAGAGTTTGTGTGTCTCAAGAGCTTTGCCATTCTTTGTTGATAACAATTTTGAGGTCTCTCAGGAGATCACTGAGAAAAATCTCAAATGCCGTAATGTCAGTATCCTGACCAGCAGCGGCAGCACGATCAGCGCTCTCATTTACCTTTATGCCTACATGGCTGGGCACCCAACAAATGCACAAACTGTGGCCTTTTCCTTGAATAAGACTCGCAAGATACTGTGCTCGTCTTACCAGCAGGTTTTTGTGCATGTGGAGACCACATATGGCATGAACTGCACTAAGAGAGTCTGTGTATTTAACCGATGATGATGTGTGCGTTTGCAAGATATGGTTGAACACAACAATGATGCCATAAACCTCAGCACTAAAAATTGACAAAATATTGCTCAAACGGTGTGGCTTAGTGTATACACCAGATACCATGGCACATGATACTCGTGTATTTGTTTTCGAAGCATCAGTGTATATCTCCACATGGTCGCCAAAGTTTTGCTTGGGAGCTTCAAATTCGTGTTGTATTTGCATGGCTGGGCGTTTCTGTTTGTCAAATTTCAGAAGGGTTGTATCATGTTGTACAGGTGGATACCAAGGAGATACCAGCTTACTGCACAACAAGGGCAGTATATTATAGCTTGTAAAATTATAACGTTCTACATCCCGTTGGACACGAATACTAAATGGAGCCACAACATTTGGCTTCTTAATAAAGAGCCGTCGGAAACAAGTGCTGGTTACAGTGGAGTGTGCAGGATGCTGTGGATAGCTCCTTACTCTCAGCCCATAAGACACTGCAAGGTAAAAAAAGCGTCGCCTTTCCAAGAACCACTCGTTTGACTCAACATATAAGCTTTGAACCGGTGTGGTTCTAAAAGCCCCAAGTACCAGCCGCAAGCCAAAGTGGTACACTGGCTCCAGAGCTTTCAGGACTGATAAGTGTGCTGATCCATATGCAACACATCCATAATCTAGTTTAGAACAAACAATAGAACTGTATATGCGGCGAAGATTCTTTCTGTCTGCACCCCAGGAACGGTGTGAAATGGTTTTAAGAATATTTAAAGATTTCAAGCATTTCACTTTCAAGATCTTGACGTGCGCCACGAAAGTGAGCTTTTTATCAAAGATGACGCCAAGGAATTTGTGTTCCTCATGTACAGCAAGAGCGTGACCATCGAGTCAGTGTGGGATCTGGGTACAGTCCCCTTATCCTGGAAAACAGGACACAAACAGTTTTTTCTGAAGAGAATTTAAAATTATTTTGATCGGCCCATTTGAGTAGTTTGTTAATTGCGAGTTGCAGCTGCCTCTCACAAGTACTCAAATTTCTGAACGAATAAGAAATCTGTACATCGTCCACATACAAAGAGTATGAAATAAAAGGGGGAATAATGCTTGCTACTGAGTTAATTTTAACTATGAAAAGTTTTACGCTTAGTACTGAACCTTGTGGAACTCAGTTTTCTTGAATAAAAAGTCACGATAGCGTTGTCCCCAGTTGAACTCTGAAGGTCCTACCTTGTAAAAAGTTGGTTATGCAACTGAAAAGTCGGCCCCGTACTCCTAATGAGTAAAGGTCTCGACGATACCATACCGCCAAGCAGTATCACAGGCCTTTTCTAAGTCAAAGAAAACAGACGCACAGTGATTTCCTCTGACGAAAGCCTCTCTCGAATGGTGGATTCCAACCGGATGAGGTGGTCTGCTGTCGACCGTGCATTTCGAAAACCACACTGGTTATTACTAAGGCAGTTATTAACCTCAAGGTAGTACATTAGTCGGTTGTTAACTATCCTCTCGAAAGTTTTTCCCAGACAGCTTGTCAGTGCAATAGGTCGGTAACTGGTTGGGTTTGAAGCATCCTTCCCAGGCTTCAGGAAGGGGATGACCGTTGCTACCTTCCATGTTGATGGCATTTGGCCCTTTTCCCAGACATTATTAAAAAACTTGAGCAAACATTCTTTAGATTCGCTTGACAGGTGAGTGAGCATAGAATATGCAATGCGGTCTGGCCCTGGGGCACTGACCTTAACTGACGACAGTCCTCTCAGGAGCTCTAGCATGGTAAAGGGCTTGTTGTATAGAAGGTTCTCACAACCTGTGACTGGAATGGCTTGTTTTCAGCTTGTTGCTTTGTAGAGAGGAAATCCTTGTAATAATGAGAAGAACTCGATATGTTGCGAAAATGCTGACCGAGCAGGTCAGCCTGCTCGCCCAAGTTCTGACATGGGGCCCCATATACCTGAAGTAAGGGGATAGAAAAGCCTGTATAATCTCCTTTACTTTTCCAAAGTCACCACCATCTATCTATCCCAAAAATACTGCAAAGTCTATCCCAAATCACCTTTGATGGAGTGTTGTGTGTTAAGGAAGAGGTAAAACCAGGCCTCCACAGCTCCCCGCATTTGCGGCAGTAGAAAAATAAAAACACGTCACAGTCACGTGGTACTACATCGTCAGGCATCATGACGGATGCCCATTGGCCAAAGGAGGATGCGCGCTCCGGGATTGGTTGATAAAGTTTCGAAATATCTCACAGCTCACTTTTCGCGGGCAATCTGGGCAGTCGGCCAGGCGGGCAGCTCCAAGCAAGGTCGCTGCGTCTCCGCGGCTCGCCGATGTCGGTTGACCACAACGACCAAAGAGGAAGTGTACGCGCGGGTATGTTCGTGAGCTGTAGTGACTCTGGCCATGTACTGATCTCCGATAAAGTGTCAACCTACGGACATTCTTGCCGGGTCGGAACTGGAATGCTTGGTGAGTTGACGCCTGAGGAACACTTTCGAGCGCTGTCGCATTTTCAAATACAGTGACTAAGAAGAGAGTGTTCGTAACGACAAAAGTATTTCCCGTGACTGTGACCTACGGTGCATCGCCAGAATGAGAAGAAGATGCTCATCTGTGAAACGCACGCACTCGTGGACTTCGCTCGCCTCCAGAAGTAGACTGTATGTGTGCTTCGAACTTGGTTTGGTTGCTGTCTATTCAAGGAACGAAACGTCCTGTACGCACGGTGAATATATGAGTCAAGCATTTGAGTTTATACGTTGCATCAATAAATATGTATTTCGCCTATCAAAAATGTCTTAGTTATTTTGGAATAACGGGCGCCAGGTATGAAAACCAGTAGAAGTCAATGGCAGCCAGGACCGGCCGAAAGCCGAGCCAAACTGAGAGGTTGCTGATTGGTTGGCTGCTAGGCATCACGACGCATTTTCATTGGTCGTATGTCCAGTGCTGCCTGAATTATCTCAAACTATGGGCTCTATGGGGAGCTGTGGGCGCCTGGTAAAACTGCACCACAAAGAGCGCTTGGCCTGCCTTCTTGTCCATTTGGCTTTCGTTTGGCTCTTTAAATGCAAGGAGGTTCTCCGTAGTGGGGTATCTGCGAAAGATACCCCAAGCTCTGTTCTGTTCTTTGCCTGTTTTCCCACAATCGTTTGTCCACCAAGGTTTGGGACACTTGGGGAGACGCCCAGATGTTTGTGGTACGGATTTCAAAGCAGCATTTATTATTGTATTCGTGATAACATTATTCGCTTCTTCAATGCTAGTGTCCTCAAAAGATTATGACACAAGGTTGGCGTCTTTCTGAAACAAGTTCCAGTCTGCCTCAGAAAGTTTCCATCGTGGAGGTCGTGACCTTAGAGAATTTGTTGGACCACGAAATTTTATAATTATAGGAAAATGGTCACTACCACGAGGCTTTTGCTCAACTGTCCACTCCAGACGTGAAAAAAGTGTAGGACAGCACAGCGAAAGGTCTAAGGAAGAGAAACTTTGCGTTGAAGAATTTATGTATGTTGGTAACCCTGAATTTAGGAGACATATTGGCCTTGAGACAAGAACCTCTCCAACATTTTCCGTCGTCTATCTATTTTTGAGCTGCTCCACAAGGGATTGTGAGCGTTAAAGTCGCCTGAGATGATGTAGGGCTGAGGAAGTTGATCGCATAGGTTTTCAAGTTCTCTTTGTTCTATTAATGATGATGGTGACAAGTATAATGAGCATACTGTCAAGAGAGTGTGAAGGCTGACCTGAACGGCAACTGCCTCCAAGTCTTGTGACAAGCGGAATACGTCTTCTGGGTATGGTCTGCGGGAGGACCACAGCCACTCCGCCAGATGCACGAGTCCCAGTTGTACGGTCCTTCCTAAAAATATTATGTCTGAGGAAAGGATTGTGGTTTTCTTCGTGTAGGTATGTTTCTTGTAAGCAGAAACAAACGGCCCTGTATTTTTCAAACAGGTCATGTATATCATCTATGTTGTGTGGAGGCCTCGACAGTTCCACTGGAGGAATACTTGCCCTTGCTTAATGAGAATTAAGAGGAACAAAATGAGTCTGGCCATTGTGTGTACTAAGGAGGTACAATCCTTAGTAGGGGGTAGTTTCTGTTTGTCTTGAAACTTGCCCCTACCTCGGCCTCCTTGTTTTTCTTTTTGCTCCTTCTTGTGGGGAGGAGCACGTGAGTTAGGTGTACTGGGGGTACTTGACGATGATTTCTGTGACATGCAGTCATCATCATCAAGGTCCATGATCTGTGTGTTTGTCTGGCGTGAACTCCCAGTGAGTTCGTCCCAGACTGAAAGTACGCCATCAACCTTTGCACAGGTTGTGGCCACCACTTGCTGACTGCCCATTTGAGCAGCCGGAGCCAATGGAGGGGAACTCTCCGCAGGCTGTTTGAGTGTTTGAGTGTTTGTTTGTAGTGTTTGAGGAGCTTGGAGTAAAGACCCAGACCACTGGGTCTCTACGAATTTCGTGGGTGGCGTCGCTCCCC